>NC_143193.1:43858571-44194285 GCF_051530095.1 Phoenix dactylifera
CCAGTTGTATGACGAGGTTGTGTCGTTTGTTTATCATCACCAATACTATTTGTGTATGTTCGCCAATCAAAACCATTTGGTGTATCTTTTCAGGAAGCTAATTTGTATATCCAATGTGATTATTTTTGTTTTATATTCATTTAAATAATTTTGGTTCTCAAAATCCTGTAAACTGAACATGCCGTGGATGTTTTGGTTCCAGCCTTGAATCTTGTCTAAATCTTATTGCGATGTGGGTATGCAAGAGTTAGTGCATTTACACGGTTTCTTGGAGTAATCAGCTCTCGTTTGCAAGTTCACATTAAAAATTTGATGTCCACTTTGATTCAATTGGCAGTTTTCTGAGTTCCAGCAGTTTTATATCGGTTTTGATGTTTAAGGTGAAGCAGCCTATTTGGGGGCTGCATTGACCTTCACTCTGGTATAATGTTTCCAATAAATGGCATCTTTCCTGGTAACGTCAGTAATTTGTTTGGCAGCTTGGTTAAAAGATAAATGCATCCAGAGAAGGTCAGTAAGAGCCCGTTAACTTTATGCATCAAGCTTACCTGATGATTCCGTTCTGGTTGGTCGTTAAGAAATCTCGTACCATGATCTGCCAGCCATTGGATTCTTTATCGAATTCTTTGACCCTTGTGATAGATTTTCCACCGTGATGGTTACCAAAACGAAAATATCCATGTTAAGATAGAATTTTGAGAGCAAAATAATTTGAGTAATGGAAGAGATCAGTCTACAGTTTTCCATAAGCCCCTAATGATTTAAAAGGATAATTTGACCCGCTACTGACCAATTTAATTACTTTGTTTGGATAAGCTTCGGAGACAAAATCCATCATATATGTAAAATTCAATCGTCCTGAATTTATAAGATATAATTTCTAATTTGGAAAAAATTTAGTGTGATGTAGAACTCGACATCTAACTTTTTTTTTAATATAAAAATTTAAAAAATATTTTATTACTTCTGATAATTTTCTTTTTTAAAATTAAAAGAAAAATTTAGTCCAACTTAAGATGGACTCTAGTAGAATAAAAAGAATGTTTTTATTCTCTTTAGACTCTAAAAGGAGACCAGAAGAGGAGACCGACTCAAATAAAAAAGAAAGGACCTTTATAAAATAGTAGACCTCGCACCGTCGCACGTCTCTTTTAGCTAAGAATTCAATTCAAATAAAGATCTCACTAGTATAAATATAGAATATATAATTTTGAAGAGAGATAGATAAATTGAAAGTAAACAACATAGACTCTACTTTTCATCCAATCGAATGAAAGGAGTGAAAGTAAATAGCATAGATTCTAATTTCCTCCTGTAATATACAGCTTATGGGTCATAAAAAACCAATAAAAGTAAAGACTTATGACCCCTCTTTTAAAAATTCTTATTATTTATTATTTTATTTAAAAGATTCAAGTGAAAAACTTGAAAGAAATCCTTCATCAGATCAACTAAATACTCTTCACAGTACACTGAACTCCTTACTGCCTCTATCTCATCACGTTTATGTGAACATTTTCCAACAAGAGCGCTCTTAGGTTCTCCAAAGAACCTCCCTCAAAACTGAAAAAAATTCAGTAGTCATATGAGGTAAAATATCTAGGGATTAATAGCATATTCGGGCCAAAATGCCAACTTTTTCCTGGTGGTTCCTAAAAAGGATAGCCTATGGTTTCTTCAGGGATGTGTAGGGTGAGATGAATTTTGAAAAAGCCATCCTATACTTATGATTCGCCAACAAAAGATGAATCACTATCAATTTAAAACCTCAACCAGCATCACAGAATACATGAATACAAGCTCTAATCCTCATAATTTACTGGCTGTCAAAAGTTGGTGCAAGAGCAAGGTGAAACAAAATTAGAGCAGAACAACTCTCTGATTCTCTGCAGGGCCACAGAAACCAGGTGTCCTAGGTAGTGGAGGACCGCAGTAGTTTCACTCACAAAACTGCAAAGCATTTTATGGTGCGGTATAGTCGGGTTGAGTTTCGAGGACTATATCAACAGGCTGGCTTTCAGAGTCAGCTTGTGATTGAGATGCCGAAAGTTTCGCCTTCTTGTAGCTGCTTGAACTTCTCAGGATCGTGCCTAAAGGCATATTCTTTTTGGATGCATTCGATCTGGTCAAATAAAAGGCAGCAAGGTAAATAACAAATTAATTATTAACTGGAGAAAAATATTAGAATATGAGAAAATCCTTTTACATATTTATTATAACTAGAAAATTAGGAAGCATATCCATGGTTACCTTCAGAAATGTGAAATCAATTACAGGGTAAGAACGTTTTGCCCTTCTGCAAGCATGTACTCAAGCTGGCTAACAACAGCCACCTACTCTTAGCCTCTACGGAACCGTAGGTAAAACTCATAATGTGTATAACTAGCCAAATGCAAGGACTACATTTTATTCAGTTTTACACCCTTGGTCCGAAAAAATGACATTATTCCAGGTGGTCTGCTTGAAGTTCCCACTGTAATTTCGAATGGTAGCAGGCAACAGTAAAAATCTAAAAGACTATACCATTATAAAATTCCTAGTGCCAAATAAAAAATTTTAGCTGTAATACATTGAGCAAAGGCAAGAAAGCATGTGATAGTATCTCCATATGTGTGTACAAATGCAGCCAGACTCACTCTCTCCATCCCTCATGCACACACGCGCGAGCACAGAGCAAAATGCTAATAGGTTTACTATAACCAGGGACAACCAGATATGCACGAAATTTGTGTCAGAAGCTTTTATACTTCGAATGGCTCGGCCAACCATTGCTTTCCTTTCATAAGGTTTCCAATTGTCTAAAAAGTAAGACTTTTCTTGAATACGTATGTTTCTGACAATAAGCAGTAACTTGCCAAATTCCAGATATGCTAATGACAAAATTTGGAAGAGCCGGTTAAAAACATGATACTGAAAGAAGATAAATATTGAATAGTAATAAATTATGCTATAGTACTTCTATGCTATGAGACATAATCAAGAAAAAAAAGGGAACAACAAAGTTTCAAATAATAACATACAGGTTGAGGGATAAAATTTATGCCTCTGGCTAAAATAAAAATCACATGTTGCAAGGCCATCATCTTTGCAAGTGTTGCAATGCAAATGGATGTAATTGTGCAAAAGGATGTAATAGTGCTGAGTTTAATGATGTTGTGATTCTACCTGTCCAAAATAATATCATCAGGTCCACAGAATGAACATTGGTGCCAAGGAAGCATCGAGACTTTGAATCACATACCATGTCCTTATAGTTTCTGTATTGGATACTGATACTTGTGAGATACTTACTGGATATGTCTCTGATACTCATGTTAAGTATCTTATTTTTTAAAATTTTAAAAGGAAAAAAGAAAAAAAACTTTAGCTACTTCCCGGATATACTTTAGATACTTCCTTGATACCTCCAAAAATAAGGGGGGATCAATTTTGTATTCTATTGATATTACTATTGAAATATAAATTTGGATCATGATCTATGAAATAATAACTAATAACGAGCATGTAAAAGTTAACAATACAATGCAAAATATGGAATATGTTATTTTGATAGACCACTGTGCTTTGTGTATGCCTTTTTTATATACTTACATATGTGTCTATGTACTTATGCACGTATATATGTACAAAATACATACACACACACACACACACACACACACACACAGAGAGAGAGAGAGAGAGATAGGCATATATACATATATGTGTGCATGTATTCCTTGATGTATCCTAGCCATAGAGTATCCTACTTTCTCAAGATTTGTTGTATCACATATTAGTATCGTGTCATTTGCTTCATAGAGCAAATGAAACGGCACTAGGATTGCCACATGAACTACTATCTCGATCTCTTACATCCTTTTTTCACCAATAAAATAATATAGTTATCCTCATTCTTTTATATTTGATCAATTTATTGCATCTCTTTCTTCTCCACTCAGTTTTGGTACTAGCAAGTTACAACTTGGTACTTCCTTTTTTTCCTTTCGATACTCAACATCCTATTATTTCCAATCCTGTCAACTGATTCTTTGAATCCTGATGTAGCACCTCTTCCGACTATTGCTCGTCTCTATTACTAAACCAGTTATTTTCTCTTCAGTCCACCTAGCCAGAGCATCTCTCTCATCAAAAACATAATCCTAAAAAAAATATTTGGATATTCATGTGCCTAATGTTGTTTTTTTTTTTTTTTACCTCAAAGTCATGGTACAGTCAATAAAGGAAAATCATTGTTAGATTTCTGGCAAACAATCTATTTGGAGGATGAAACGGTTTTGAGCATTCTCCCACAATGCTATTTAATGAAATGAAAGGTTTTGTCCTCTCTATCAACTCAAAACATGTGTTATGGGTATCAATAACCTGGGGCATGCAGACATGGATTTCACAGGGATTGACTTGTGGCTGAGACTAGCTAGAGGAAGCAAAATTGGAGGTGATTTTTGATCTAGGAAGCAGGGTGAATAATTTTGTTCAGCAACATAAAAAACTTGCTTTTGGGCAGCCTTGTGTCATCAATAAATTTCTTGGCGAGTAGACTAAGATTCCTATGTAGCAATGAGGCCTGAAATTCTCCAGTGTAGAAAGCTTGGGTAGAAAGAGAGGAGACCAAATGACAAAATGAGTGTAGCAAAAATGAAATGTTGAGATAAATGTGTGGTAAAATATCGGCTTCAGAAATGAATACAAAGAAAGATGCACTAGAGTTGTACACACTAGAGCAAAAAATAGTGGAGAGCTGATTAATGATATGGCAAGGGCAACAAATATCTTACGAAAACCAATTGTTAGGAAATGTCGTGGACTCAAAAAAAATGAAAGATTATAAGAGAATCATGCACATTTTTGTGAAAGGGAAGCTCCTTAAAAACTGGTTCCTTCAAGCAAGAAATCACAAAGCTAGTTGCCATGAAATGGCAAAACCAATGGACACCAAGCCTCAACAGTCAAGAGAAAAACAGGGAACAGTTTTAGCAACAAAGTGGAAAGACTTGATCTCCATGGCAAGTTTGCATCCACAGTGAAATATATCTTTTATATGATTTTTTAAGAATTCAAAAAGTGCTTGACTAACTTAGTATCATCCTTTTCTACTATTCCACCTCTACAAAGAAATTTTTGCATAGTCTCCCCCCCCCCCCTCCTCTCTCCATAAGGATATTTTTATGTACTTTGCGCAAGGACAGAGTACACCTAAAAAAAACATCAGGAGTTCATAATAATTTGACTATTAGTTGGGTAACACCAAGGAAAACAATGGGGATCAGGTGGTAGATCTAAGTTTATTCACAGAATAAAGCATCATGTTGTGTAATCCCACAGTCATCTGACAGCAAATGATTATGATTCATATCAATCAAAGAGCCTTTTTTTCAATATGAGATGCTTGTTTAGTAATTAGCAGGCCTTTTTTTAGTTGGGTTTATTTCCTCACTGACCTGCTAGCGTACCAATCAATTCCAATGCCCTATTATTCAATCCAAACAAAATCCCCTAGACCTAGTTTTTAAATTCATTTAACCTTACCCCCCCCCCCCCCCCCCCCTCTCTTTTCTACCAGAAAATCAAATTTATTCTTGACGATGACCTTGATGTACTAGACTCTGATTTCAGGATACATTGCAACACAGCAAATATACATGAGAAAAAGGTGCAGGTTATGCAATGAATTAGCTAGACTTGTAATTTGAATTTTTGGTTTGTTTGAGGATTCAATGTACTATTGTTGCCATAGACATTGTTTTGTATTGAATTTGGCACACCATATCGCTTAATCAAGCCCAAAGTAATTACTCTCTCAGCTCTAACTGTTTCTGAAAATCCTAGGCACTTTAGAAAGCATCCCTTGCTGTCCTGCATCAATAAATGTAGTACATGCTTGTTGTTGGACGAGAGGAATAATAGCCATTTGGACGATATGATAATTGTCATCAAAATATTGATGTATTTATTTTTTGGTGCACTTGTCTTCGAATGTGTTATCTACTCTCTCGCACATCCAGCTTGAAAATTTCAAGTCAAAATGTAGTGAGAAGTCAATGCATTAAGCACACATCTTAGATGAATCTTAGGCATGGGAGGGACCATAGGCAATACATGCACGAAAAGAAATAAAAAAACGGCAAGTGCACACGAGTGTGGGTTGGAGGGTGGTGGAGGTGGGGAGGGAAAAAGAGAAAAGGTAAGTGAAGGAGGGAGAGGAAAAGGGGGCAGGTGGTTTTCCACTTCAAATCAATCATGACCCATAAATCACTAAACCACTCCAGTACTAACTGCAAAAAAAAATGTAATATTGCTACAATATTATAGAACTTGAAAGACTTTTTTCAACTTTCCTAATGAAACTATGCTGGTGTGGGCACCATCATCCAAGTTAATAGTCTTTATTCTTATCGTGGGTTACTTAGAGACCAATATCGTTTAGTGCAGAGGGACTTCCTAGTTGAAGGCGTGTGATATCACAATCCATAATTACTCTAAACAGGGTGGTAAAGACCAGATTAGCAACCAAAATCATTTAGCGAAAGAATGATTCAGTTAAAGCATAAAAGCATCCATTCCAAAGTGGGCAAGATAGCTTGCAGTGAAATGCAGAGGGAAACCCTAAAAATTACAGTGAAAATGAAACACCGTCATAACTATTATCTTTCAATATTTTCTGTTCTGTAATACTACAAATTTAAGCTAAATCTATCTTAAATTGTTTTTATATATGTTTCTCTTTTTACCCTTTTGCTAAATCACTCATATATGTGCCCAGATCTAACACTTGTGTTGCTGCAGCATTACATTAAGTACCCAATATTTTTCATACATAAAAAAGTGAACTGGCTTTAAAGTCACTTTTGGGTCTAGAAAAAGACACCATCTTTCTACAAGAATGAAATGAGAAACTTTTTTGATGGCAAGCGAAAGACTTTTAAGGAAGCTTGTATATTCGGTAAATGGACCGTCTTCTATAAATTCAGTATGAATGTTTCATGGAACAAAATAGCTGGGAAGGATATACAAAATATCGATATGCTTGATGCCACATAACCGTCGGTACACTTAAGCTGATTATTGATGGTTTCTCAAGTAATGTTTGATCTACTTGGTTAAGTATAAGCACTTCCACTCGGAAATAGGAAAGAGACCTTAGTGACATATATAAGAGTAACACATAGCAATATCAATGGACTGAAACAATGGTTTGTTTTCTGAAAGATCAGGAATCAAGATTAAATACTTAGGACAATAAACAACACTTTTAGTAAAAAAACAAGGAGATAGGGTTTGCATTGATATATCTCTTCTTGATTCAGCTATAACTCTTCAAAACTTAGCTATATTTTCCCCCTTTTTCTCATTTGAACTTTAGTGTAAGGAGATGATACAAAGAGTAAACTCTACAATCAAGATTTAATTCAAATATTGGATAAGAAATTTTCTAAAGTGACTACCTCCCGTTCAATAACCTTCAAATCATTATTTGAAGAAGAAATTAAGAAGATATTACAGCTAGCATGACAGATGAAGGTAAGATTTTCTTTCGACTCACCACAGAAAACAAAAAGAAAAAAGGTGAGGTAAAAGGGCACCCTCATATAACAGTCAGTCAAGAAGAGGGTGCATGAACCTTTTTTTTTCTTTTTTGAATGAAGAGGGTATAGCAAAGATAGAATGATAAGGTGGAGTCATATGTAAGAGATTCACAAAATTAAAATTTAAGATATGTAAGAGCCAAAACTTGATATGAGCAATTGAAGCATAAGAGGCTTGGAATTGTGAGAGAGTCCAAAGAGGCAAATGGAACATCTAGGTAAATTTGAATGAATGCTGTATGTTATAATGTTTTTGATAAAGTTACCATTTATGCACTGGAGACATCCTCTAAGCCAGAACCTTATTTATTATGCAAAGCATGTTTACAATTAATTACTAACTATGAGGTGACGTATCTAAGTTAAAGGGATGCCTTTCTTGTGATGACTTGTCATTGATTCAATTTCCACATTTCTATCTAAATATTAATATGTTTGAATTTTGAAATATCCTCTTCTAAAGGTCATTACTATTACAACCAAGGTATGTTAAACCCAAGCTTGGTGAACCTATCATCAGTAAGAGCAAGGTATGTCATAATGTACCAAACTAGACGGTACGGGACATACTATACCATACTGATTCGGTATCCGTACATAGTACAGGGGGCGTACCCATACTTGATAAGCCGAATCTGCCCCCATACCAGGCGTTCCGACACAATAACAAAGTGGCACCGGTATGAGGCCCGGTACCAAGATGGCGTACCTTGAATAATAGTAATAAAATTAAGTACAGAAAAGTCTGGAGCTATCAAACTGATTACGAGTGATGAAGGCCAAGACATTCAACACGTACTAAACTTCTATAATCTACAATTCCCAATGCATGAGATAGCTTAGAAGTGACCAAAGAGGAAAACCAATTGCAAACTAAAAATCTTGAACTGTCATAAAATCATCTGAATTATGTCGTCCCTTTAAAGTCTGTTAATTCTCACCTTTCATAATTCATAGTGACCACCACATGGAAGATGGAAAGCTTTCCAATTCAAAACAAAAAGATAAGAAGATCCATTTAATCTAAACAAAGGGCAATTTGGGCATATACTATAGTTTCATATTTATATTGCGTCAAAATTAACAAACTCACTGAGATTGACACCGACATTTGTTATGAGAAACAATTAACTTTTAACAATCCATATTTTCAAATAGAGGTCTTTATTAAGAGACACTCCCCTGTTCATCCCATTATCTTTTCCAGCAGGGAGCTAGATTTACCAGCTTGTTTTACAACTTGCATAGTTTTTTTAATTTCTAACACTCCACAATAAAAAGAGTAGCTTGTCCATTCAAGTGATTGCAGTAGCATGTCCATTTTCTAGCATAAAACAAGTCAGTAAAGCTTTGCGTTGAATTATAAATATTATTCAAAGATCTAGAATAGAAGAAACATTTTTATCATTAAAAATTAGAAATATACTTACTGTGACAATATGATGCCCCCATCATCAATTCCCCCATCTTTTTTACCATATGCAGCAGGTTTAATTCCTATAACAAGTAACAAGGAACTTATATATGTTAGCTCCTAAAGTGATTATTTTGAGCATATGCTTAGTTGCAACTTCCAGATAATAAAATTTTCCAATTTATGACAGCAGAGTATATGTTTCGGAACACTGAAGCAACATGAAATCAGCATTTGTAAGTATTGCAGACAACAATCACTAGTTGCAAATACTCTGAAAGAAACTACACTAGACTGAATCCAATCAGTATAGTCTAGGCTCACAGAACATGTCTAGTAACACATTCAGAAATTTGAGGTGCTTAAGAAAATATATCTGCACTATTACAACTCAGATTTTAAACAAGAATTTAGCTTTTCTATGATCCTAAAAATCTTTCTCCATTAGCTAGCAGATAGAAAATAGAGATAGCAGTGAATGTCCTAATTGGTTGCAACTGATGTAATGATCTGGAAGTGGCAAATTCCAAAGTACAACTATAATAGGTTATAGCCCTCAATTGTGACGCAAACATGTGCATTACAATAAAGAAACAAATCAGTTAATCAAGCCATAAATCCCATTAGAGGGTTGCCTGATGACTAAATCTCCCTTAATTATTAGCTTATGAATCAATCTCAAAGTTAATATTACACCAGTCATAAAATCATGAACTCCGTTTTATTAGAAGAAGATTACAAGCAAATCATCACAATTATATCGCAAAGCATGGTATATAAGGTCCTAAGGTAATGTAGAATGCAGGTCAACTTAAGCTGCCATAGAAAGCTTAGTCTTCCATTCCGTTCTAAAAACATTCAAGTTGTGGATGTTCAAAGACCTAGTCGTTTGTTTGCTAAAATAGGTCAAGCATCTAAAATCACTATCATGGTTTTCCTCTAACCATTAAATTAAGATTTAAATTTTGTGTTAGCCCGTAAATCTTGCTTACAAATTAACTACCAAATTGAGGGTAAGCCTTGGCATAACGGTAAGGCTGCTCTGTTGTAACCTGGGTGTCACAGATTCGAAACACATAAATAGCCTCTCCACATGTGGGCATAAGGCTATGTACACCTAACCCTCCCCAAATACTATAGTAGCGGCAGCCTCGTTCATTGGGCTGCCCTTTTTTACACTAGCTGCCAAATAAAGAATTTGAGTGACACGCTATTAGCATAAATGCAAGTCAAACTTTGGTAAGTAATGTCTAGCCCAACAGGAGCAACTTAATTATGAGGCAAACCAAGGCATGCATTTCCAACCTATCAAGTCAGCCCAAGCCTAAATTTTTATACTTGCATTGAGTTTTGAACCAAGACTGGGCTTGCTCCAAGAAAATTCATTCATACCATGTCCAAAAGTTAATTTTAAAACTAATATTAATATATATTGCCTAAACCACATTCTCAATACTAAAAGGCCTCTCTCCTTTATCTCGATCTCCCTCTAAGGTACACCTCTTCCTCATTCTTGCTCATTCTTTCTCTTCCTCCTCTCCATGGTCCGACGTACTGGCCCGAACCGGACGGTATAGCGCATACCGTACAATACCGATTCGGGACCGATACACGAAAACAGAGGCATACCAACACTCGGTACACCGAAAAAATCCCATATTGTATCGTACCAACATAGTGCTAGAGTGCCACTGGTACAAGCTCCAGTACCGAAACGGCGAACCTTACTCGACTCTCTCCCTCACTTTATTGCCATCAAAACCACACCATCTCTAAATCCCCCAGCCACCCACACTCCACAACTACCATCCCTTACCTTTAACCTGCCCTGCCACTATTCCTATTCCTACCCTGCCCCACCCCTCCTCACCAATGCTGCCATTAGCACTCTCACAAGTTACCACCATCATTGCCTTTGTCTTGGAACCTTTCCTCATAAGCATCAACCCCAACTCTCATAAACCTCTCCCCTCCCCCCTCCCCCAACACACACACACACACACACACACACACACATGCTTGCCATGGTTGCGCAATAGCATCATTGTAGACAATTGTCTACCCTAGGAGACGAGTAAACTAGGCATATACCAAGTCAGTTGGAGCTTACCTACAAATAAAGGTCCAAGTATGAAGCCATGCCTAGGCTGCAAATAGTTACCAAAAGACAAGGCCAAGCTATAGTCGAGTCAGCATGCTGGGACTTGATGTTTAGGTCGAAGCCTAGTCCAAATCCGAATGCCTATTTCTTCGATGCCTAGAGCTAAGGTAACTTAAATTTAAAAATCTGGATATTCAATTGTCCGTACACTTATGCGCTTAGTCAATATCCAAATGCCTCTTTCGTCAATGCCTAGACCTAAAGTAACTTAAATTTAAAAATTTGGATATGCAATGTGTCCATACACTTAAGCAGTAAGACACTTCATGATACTCCCGGACACTTCAAATCAACAAACTGTAGTGTCATTATTGTCAAGTATCAGCTTTAGCCACTTAATACCTAGAAGTTTTCAAGTCAAAAATAATACTTAGCAAAAAATTATTAATTTTATGGAATTTGAAAACAATTTTTCAAAATAATATGCGTTATATACTGAGCACTTATCTACATACACATCCATATATTATGTATGTGTCCCCATATCCTATTATTTGAAGGTTGCTATGTCAAACTTTATTGGACACTTTAAGACCTAAACCTATGTCACCTGTTCAGGTAACATTCTCGAACCTAAAGGCAGAACTAAGAGATCAAAGTTGCAGCCCACTAGATAGCCAAGGTGATCTTTATGTGAAGATAGAATGTATAATAATGATTCACCAAATGGTTTCCATCTAGATCATAATTTTCATTAGAAAAAAAAAAAAAGGATCTACGTATCTGATAGAGCTTCATAGAATTCTCAAAATAATTATTTAACAACTAATATCAATGATAACATGTTTAATTGATATTTCTCCAAACCAAGAAATCCTTGAAATTTTGGGCTAATCAATTCTACATTTTGAGTAATGAAGTGGGAATACACAATTTCAGAGCTGCATAATTGCATATATAACTTTGTCAGTAATGCTTATAGTATAAAATCTCATATAAATAGGAGTCATTTTTATAGAAGATTAAATGCACAGTACAGTTTACAGATGAGTTTGCCATCGATTGAGTGGACAAATATGTTTGGAAGGAGAGAATTAGAAACTATAATGCCAGAAGTACAGAACTGTCCCAGACAGGGAATAACTTGGGAAACTTCAGTTCAAATGATTATGCATACAAAAGTTAGATACAAATCATATAAGGATTAACCTTCAATCTATGCACAGAGCCAAGAAAAGGGAAGATCTATATGGGAAAGAATACAATTCCATGAATCTTTTGTGCAAAAGCTCATGACCTCAGATGGGAATAAAAGTTTTAAAGAGGACAATATTTTACTCCAAATAGCACGGATATGATTTATCTTGGTGACATTAACAATTCCCTTAGGTTATGGCAAACAAATTGCAACATAGCACATTGAAAAGGTTGCAGCCCACAGCACATCATTTATGACGAACAAACCCAGATGCATCTAACTAATCCGTTCAGTTCATACTGAAGTAGTACAGTATTTTTCTAAATGAAATAAATTCAAAAAGCTTAGAAACTAAGAATTACCCGTACCTATAGTTTGTGTTTCTTCAAGGTCCCCATCTGAGTCAGCAGATGTAGATGAATTATCTGAGATTGCTTTCATATGATCTTCTCTGTTGGTAATCACAAACTCATCATCAGTACTTTCGCTTGTATCATCATCAAAGATTGCACCAGGAGTAGCTAACGAGGGCTTTTCTTGTTTAGAATGATTAAGAACCTTCCCAAATCTTTTACTTGGAACCTTCCTAACTGCAACTCTATATCGCTTTGTTCGATGTGGCGTATCTTCAGTGCTGTCACTAGATGCGGACAGATCAGCCACTGCATCTTTACAAGCAACATCAGCACTATCACCCTGAGTGGCAGGTGCACCTACAGCATCACCTTTGATGACAGCATTCATCTTCCCAGGATGTGCGACTTCATCTGTTGAGTGCACAATAGCAGTGCCATCCTGATGGTCATGAGATTTAAGCTTACTGTCAGAAGCAGAGGTCTTTTCTTTGGGGTGACGCACATGCTTTCTTTTCTCATCCCTTGACAAGGATGCCTGATGGGAAGTATCAGATTTGTACTCTTGAAGCTTCTTTTCAGGCCTGCTATCATCATGTGAGTTTTGTGGTGGCCTCAAAATAGAAGAAGTATCACCAAAATTCATATTTGATTTACTTGACCTCTCTCTAGTTTTTTCATCATGTGTTGTTTTAGTTTCAACTTCCTTATTTGGGAGCTCTGCCATAGAATCAATCAGAATATGATTACCAGGATCAGCATCCTGGTATTTACTTTTACGCACATGCTGCTCATTTGAACTTAAAGGCTTTACTGTATCAGCAATGGAATCTTGTGAATGCATGTTTAACTTTCTTTTCCTTTTACTTTTATCCTTTTGTAATTTCCCAGTTTCAGCCTCCTTTAATGGAAGTTCTTTTGCAGAAAGAACAGATTCATGCTTGGTAACTTCAGGGAGAAAAGAATCGAAGTTAGTCTTGCCACTACCAGACTTGGAAAGATCCATTTTTTCATTTACTTGAACAGAATTCTCATCAGTATTTCCCAACAATTCCTTTCTGTTCTCTTGGATTATGTTTTTTGTTGAATGGTGGGCAGTTTCATGCTTGTTAGATGAATCATTTAACCATCCAGTTGAATCTAGTTTAGAAATAGTTCCATGAGATATATTCTGGGAAGCATCTTCAGGAAGCATCACTGCATTAGATGTATTACCTGATTCTCCGTTAGTAGTTCTGAATGCTTTCTCAAAATTCTCTCGAGTACTCTGATCCCCTGAAAAGAGATCATGATTGCTGGATGTGCTATAAAAATGTTCTGCTTTGGCTAACTTTTTCTTGCGGTGACGCGAGATTTTATCATTGTTACTTGAAGGAATGACTAAATCTACTTTTGAAGGACTTCCAAGAACTGCAGGTTCTCCATGACTCGTCGTTGCCTTAGATTCTTTACCCAAATCTTTATGGCTGGTTTCCAATGTTTCTTTGGGCTTCTCTTCAACAGGTTCTTTCCCCAGAGAGTAGGCAGATTCTTGTTGGATGAACTTATGATTTTGAAGTTTGGATTTTGTTGATTTTTTGCTTCTCCGATTTGATTTTCGGTCATCAATATTAGAAAGCGTACCAGAATCCACTACAGGAGAATTTTCAAGAGCGACAGCCTCTCTAAGAATAGTTGCTCCCTCAGATTCTTTACCAAGTTCTCTATGGTGGTCACATAATGTATCTTTATAGTCCTCTGCACTGACTTGATCACTTGAAGGATGAGCAATCCCATTTTTATTAGGTTGCAGATTGGTCAGTTCAGCTTTCTTTGTATTCTTTTTCCTCCGATGATGTGAGCTTCTAATATTAGTGCCAGAAGGAACTTCAATATCTAAATTTGCAACCTTATTAGGATCCCCATTTTTTTTTGAAATGGTTGCTGCATCTGATTCTTCATGCAGATCTCTACAGTTGTCTCCAGATGCTTCATAAGGATTCACATGTTCCGAAGGATCAGCAGGATCAAACCTGCTCGCTGTGTTATTTGGTAATTCATTCTTGGACCTTTTCCTGCTGCAAAATGAGTTAGTTGGAACTTCAGGACCAACTACTGCAGGATTTGTAAGTGATGCAGAACCATCTAGAACATTAGTTTCTACACTCTGTTCCGTATGGCTATGATCAGGAGGATCTTCATGGTTCTCTTCAGTGACATTCTCTGTAGCTTCTTCAAAACGGGCTGCAGCATCAGGCTCTTTGGTCAGAGTTTTATAGTTGTTTACGCCTACCTCCTCAGCATTACCTTCAATAGCTTGTTCACCTACTGGAACAACAGCACCAGTTATGTCCACTGAATTAACGGATGGTCCAATTTTGATATGTGGTTCTTCCGTGCAGTGTGATAAACTAGTATTACCATTTTTGGATGGAACAGCTGACTCAACTTCATTGTGATACTTGGATGACTTTTTTCTCTTTTTCTTTTTCCTTTTATCATCAGTTAGATTTTCTGGCAATGAGGAGTCACCTTGGATTAGTTTACCAGATAATCCCACCAAAAAAGCCAGATCTTTCTCCTGAGAATTAGTACCTGGAGGAACATTTTCCAATTTTGATGTCTCCTCGTCATGGAGAGGCCTTTCAAAGTTATTTCCTGTTGCAGGAGCCTCAAGAAGTGACTCCTTAAAAGAGCCATCTTTTTCCTTCTTCTGCTTTTTCTTCTCTCGAGAAAGATGTTCTGAATCTACATCCAAAATGAGATTGTTCCCTGAGACTTTACTCCTTTTACTGATTTTTTCTTTCTTGGTATCAATAATAGAAGCACCTCTATCACTTGCTCCAACATCGGGATTCTCACATCCTTCCTCTCCACCATCCTTCTCCTCTTGACCCCCAACCAGGCTAGTGTTGTACTGTTCTTGTGGTTCAGCCTCTTCAATGACCTTACAAGTTCGTTCTTCATGCATATCTGTTACATCAGGAATATGATCAGGTTCAGACACCACTTTTTCTCTTAAGTTCATGCCCTTTGATGCACCAACATTTGTATCACCCATATCAATCTGATCATGTGAAGAACCTTGCATGCTATCAATTTGACAGCTTCTAGCATTTGGCAATGATGAGTTACCATGACCGGCTAATCTGTCCAGAGAAGTTTCAAGCAATGATTGCTTCCCGTCAACAACACATTGAATCTTATCACTGTTGCAACCCGGCAAGTCACTAACATTAGGCTCCACATGAAGCTGATCGTGCTTTTCTGCTTGCTCAACATTCTCACTCACAACATTTTCTACAGTTCCTGCTTGACCTTTCACCATAGAGGCAGGAGAAGCATCAATGTGAAGAAACCAAGTCCCTTTGACACCATCAAAAGCACTTCTAGCAAGCATTGAATCTGACAAATGATAGAAGGACGATCTGCGCTTGACCTGCCAACATTAGAATGTATTCATAAGTTAGTGACAAAAGGCATTTCCATACGAGAACAAAAAAGGAATATGACAAGATAAGCGCATCCAAGGACCCCAAACTTAAAACTTCACAACAGCTTCAACTTGCAAGCATACCTTTATCGCCTGGATGGTGATTTCTCCGGCATTTGGAAAGCAAAGGGCATGCTCTATCCTTATCTTCCCTAAGCCACAAAAGTATGAAATTTATACTGAATAACAAATCTCCAGACAAACAAACAGACCAAATATTTAATACAAGTGGAAACAACACAGCACAAATTACAAACTCTTGCATGAAGTATGAGAAGCAGAAACGAAGATAGAACCGAAATGGAATCATAAACCATAAAAAAGAGGATAAAAATATAAACATATAGCATGAAAATGTTATAATTTACTGCGAAGCAATTAATCGGTACAGTTACTACACATCTCCAATTGTCAATACCACAAGGAGTGTAAGACCATAAATTGATAATTTATACGCAAATGACCCAGAAAGACACAAATTCTATAAATTTCCGAAGAAAAGAAAAACATAATAGGATCGAGGGAAAAGAAAAAATAAACATCGTACAGAGATTACAGAATGCATGGAAACAAAAAAAACCATTTGAAGCAAAAGGAAAAGGAATCCGAACTGAGGAACACAAAAAAGCGACGAAACAACCATATCCAGATCGAGAGAAAAGATTCGAAGAAGGGGGCGAAGGGGATCGGGGTCTCACTCTTGAGATCGGCGACGGTGTCGTCAGGAGACACGACCATGGCGACATGAGTATCGAGGTTCGAGTCGACGAAGACCGGGAAGGACGAAGCAGCCGGCGGCGGCGGAGAAGGGCTTCCTTTCGCCATTGGAGGTGGTTCGTGAGCTCGTCTTCTCGCCGGAGGGGAGGCGAAGGACGGAGGGTTTCTAGAAGGAGAGGGCTTTAGTGTCTTGGCTTGCAATAATATTTTGCACTGGAGTGTGCATATATAGATATAAACGAGTTTATGGAATCTGGACCGTTGATTTGGTTCATGGCGGAATCATGGTTCCATCTCAATGGTCAATGATGAATAATTGCTCTTCGGATGCATCGAATAGTGGCAATAATATCCTGCACACTATTGCAAAAGTAATATGAGCGGATGCCAGACACGTGTCTTTGATTGTTAATCTCAAAAAAAAGAACCGCTCCACGGCGGGAACAAAAGTGATCCTGGGCGGGCACTACAGAATATAGTATGGACGGAATTTTTATTTTACCATATTTTCTACATATTTTAAAATAAAATCTAAAAATCAAATAATAACAAAACTCCTTTGTCAATTTCTTAATTTTAAAATAACAATAAATTGTACGGACAAAAAAATCATTCATGCAGGGTATGGATCGGATACTAGCATATTTATATACATATTTGTTTTGTCAGACGAATATAGATACAGATACGGATATTAGTCGAAAGCAAAAATTCATATCTATATTTATTTTAAACGGCTATGGATAAAAATTGAATGCTGAAAATGTGGATATAAATATGAATATATATTGAATAATTAAATTTTATTACCGAAAATTAAAGATATTATTAAATGAATGATAAATTAAGCTAATAGCATATTCATGTGGTCATTTTTTTTCTTAAAAAATTATAAGTATTGTAGAAAATTAAATAGGGTTACAAATAGAATCGGATATTTGGATAAGAATCTAATAGTTTTTTATCCATATCCATTTTTTTTTGGGATATAGATATGGATACCGATATTAATCAGATACTCAAATTTTTATTTATATCCGGATAAATTTGGATACAAAATTGGATCCGGATGTATATTATCTAATCTACTTTCATCCCTGATGAAGACTGATCGTCTGCATCTTTTTTCATCCTCATCAGATCTCTCCATCGATTCTCTTTCTTATCAAACTATCTATCCCATCCCATCCATGAGATCTTCCTTCTCCTCTCAAGTTTTTTTCTCCTCTAAATCTCCCTCTTTTTTCTAAGATCTTTGCACCTATGAGTTCATAAAATTTAAGAAATAATACATATAGAATTTCTTATAAAATTTAAGAAATAGTATGTATGTAATTTCTTTTCTAGGAAACCATGCATTGGTACTGATGAATATCGTGTTCTGAAAATTATGTATCGATTTATTTAGAGATGTGTATTAGTTTGCTAGACAACTAATTTGCTTGGTGTGTATCATTTGTCTATGTCGTGCATATAGGTAAAAAACATATTTTGCAACTTGCGTGTTGATTTATCTAGGGGTGCATATTGGATCATCATTGAGTGTGTATCGAGAAGTCGATGAGTATATATCACCAGCCATGTAGTGTACACTGGTAAATATGATATTCTGAAAGTTGTGTATTAATTTGCTTGGAGATATGTATTGGGTTGATAAATGATTAATTTACTAAACGTATATCATCTTACCATGTGCTGTGTACTGGTGAATATTATGTTCTACAAACTATATATCAATTTACCTAGATGTGTGTATTGATTTGCAAAATAACTAATTTGTTTAGTGTGTATTACTTGGTTATGTAGTATGTACCAATAAAAAATATATTTTAGAAACAAGGAAGAAAGAGGATGCCACGAACAATTTCTTTTCTTCTTTTTTTATCACAAAATTGACGACTCCATTAGTAAAAGTCTATAACTTTTGGTCTTCTTCTTTAAAATTAACACTAAAGGAATCATAGTAAAATAGGAAGCCTATCATATATTTTTTTCTTTGGTGCCTGCCCCATATGCTTTTTATTCCCACAAAGGAAGAATAAGACGGAATAGCAAAAAAAATAAAACATGTTGTGTCTTCCTTCTCCTAGTGTCATAAGAGTCTTGCACCATAGAGTCTTATCATCGTGAATAGCCACCACATCATCCATCTTGGAGATGGACAACTCTCATTTATCCTGAAAATATGTCTGTGGACTTTTTAGCAAGATATACGGCATGTTGTAGAGATGAAGGAGAGCCACCTATCTTCGAGATGGATAATGTAGCGACCATCCACAATGGTACTGTACTCTTCAGTGCAAAAGTTGCACCATAGAGGATCTTGTTTGTCCTCCTTCCGTTGTCCCTCTTCTTCCACACAATGATGTGTTCAAATACTTTTCAGCATGCCACACGATGCATTGCGAAGATGGAGAGCCGTCCATCTTCAAGATGGATGATGTGGTAGCTATCGACAATAAAAGTTGTATTGTAGAGGATCTCTTTCATCCTCCTCCTCTCCCTCCCCTCCTCCCTCCTCTTCCATGCTTTAATCTAACCGTTTAGGAGCAATAACATTGTCCCTCTCTCTCTCTCTCTCCCTACCTCCCTCCCTCCCCTCCTTCCTCTTTGCAAAACATTTCTTCCCCCCTAATTCTATCTATTGCTTCATACAAGGCCAAAATGTAGCTCCATTTTGCCTGAATTATTAATTTTTGCTCTCTCCACAACAACCAAGGAGCAAGAAATGCAGCAACTTATCTTCAAATCAATTATCCTCCTTTACTTTTTTTTTTTTTTTTATAGAGTACCACGGCCAGTCAGTTCAACTCAATTTCAGCCGACCTCAAATTCGTCCGAACTACGCTCCAACCTCAGTCAACAGTAGTTTTATCACTGATAACTACCAGCAACATCAAAGTAGAATGAAAGGAAAAAAAAATAGAGAAGACTTGGAGAGACCGGCCCCTACATAGAGGCTTCTAAGTTAAACATCTGCTGAGATGGAAACCTGGTCAGTGCTGCTACAGTCTGCTGCTGCTCATGAAGCTGTTATTTCTCCCGTTACCCAATGAACCTATTATTCGACCAGGTCTAACCCCAGGCACCAAGTGATTCCGTAAGTGCAATATTCACCACAAATCTTGACCCATGTGAGAACCATGCATGTGAACCTGTGACCACTCAGCCATATCTATCTGTAGTCCAGATTAAACAAGCTTGACAAATTCAGCTGTTGCGCCATCATTTAAAGGAGGCTTTATTGCCCACACTATTCTAACTGTTGTGAAAAATTAAGTGATGCAATCAGCTGATGCCAACATCCCTTTTCAGATAATTATGTACAACCAGTAGCATCATTTCTTCCTTGAAGGGCAACAACCAACTCACCTACCTTGGCCTCCCAAGTCAGCCACATCTAATTGTATTGATAGAACCTCAGGAAAGCTACCTCTTCTGCATTAAGTTTTACAGTCTCTACAGGTTGGTGAATAACATATACACAAAACATATATGCATTTTTAACCCTAAGCATTAGGCTCTGATACAGTCAACCACTGAAATACCAAGAAGAAAAATGAGAACTAATTAAGCTTTGCATCCAAGTATACAAATTAAACTACTGAGAACAAGGGAGATCATCAAAACAGATACACTGAAAAGTACAGAACAGATGTTCTAGGTTGATGTCATCGAGATGCTTGGGCCGGATGCTATTGTTCTTTCTTTTTGGCATCTTTGAGCTGCCCCCTCTTGCGGATGCCAAGGCAGAAGCCCAGGCGCCATTTGTCAATAGCAGCCTCCGGCAGCACGGAGAGCAGACACCATAGGAGGGAATGCGGCCAGTAGGGTGTGCATCTTGGTTCGTAGCCAATCCAATGTAAGGCAGCACGGGCATAAGTGTCTGATGATGGCACAAAGAAGGAAGATCTCCTGATGGATGCCATTTTTGTCGCCACGTACAAGGGTACCTGTTGACAAGGAGTAATATGTGATCAAACAGAAGAATTACAATTCCAGAGAGATGATTTGCTGAAGTGGATTAGTCTGACAGAAGAGGACGTGCATGCAGCCTATGTCATTTGCAGATATTTACCATTCACATTTTTTTTCCTTGACACTGATATCAGACCTAACAACAGCATTAAAGCCCAAGAAATTTATATTTTTAAGGACATCATCAGAATACTTCCGAAAAAACAAAATACCAGTTAATGTTGCAAAATAACAGTTATAATTTCTGGAAATATTATATGCATGCCCTTCGATATATAGGTAGTAGAGGCAAGTTGACCCATAAAAGCGATTTCTAGAACATTTAGCTCCTCTAATTTTCCCATAGCTAATGCTTGGAACTAATTCCAGTTCATCGTTATAAAGATTTTTTCTTTAAATTTTCAGAAATATATAGGCATGCTATTCTTCTCAGTGATTTACCATGTCATTACTTAAACCATAAGAAACATTTGAAAATATCTACAACTGAAAGCACCACAATTTAAATCATTCAAGTCTGCAGCTGTGTTTTTGCCAGAACTTCCAGACAGAAAGCCTGCATCAGACAGAGAGGCAAGTATAGTGGTAAATCCTGTTATCCTGAGTAGCATCTATGTTGCACTCGTACAGTCATATGATCTCAACATCTTCCACTTCAAAATTGGATAAATAACCCTATTAAAGGATATCATTAACACATCAATAGCAATTGTTTCTGAAGTAGAAGCTAACATTTTTAAATACACATAGAACCGTTTTGGCCTTAGGATCTTTAAGGGGAATCAAGTTTAATAAGATGAAAACCTACTTCAATATTCAGGATGTCATGAAAACCGGTCCATGGAATAAATTTTATTTACTTATTTATTTATTTATTGCTGACACTTGAGGAAGAAGTATATGCTATGCCCAAAATTTTCTATAGCTAAAATTTGGATTGAAAAAAATAGCCTTTGCTTTAAAGAAGAAAACTTGCATTGCAGTTTGCAGACTACAACAGCAGCGTTCTTTGGAAAGCTCTCCCAAAAAAAGATCAAACAGCATATAGATATCAAGAAGGTTTTCTAGGAACTGCAAGGAAGCTGCACCGATGATGACAACAGTGTTTAATCCACTGATGCATATATCCTTGGTCTTTCACTGCAAAGCATTCTAATAATTTGCACCAGGCTTATTTTTTACCTTGAGACTGTAAATCATCTATTAAAACAATGTGCAGCGGTTACTGCCTGCCTTGACATCACAGCTATGATATCATTGTCTGCAATTTCCACTATTTTAAATAAGGACTAGGACGTTAAGCTGTAAAGGTGACTGCTGTCCATTATAACAAAGTAAAAGAAACAGGGTACTCAGGTTTCTAAATGATTTCCTAATCTAGGTGAAGAGGAGCAAAGGGAGGTTGAGGGGAAGCTGATAACATTTTCTCCAATCTATAGTAGATGTCTGGCATTGTAGACATCATATAAGCTACTAAACTAATCAACCAGATTCTAGAAGAACTTTCTAAAAGTTTTCATCCTTTATGTGTTGTTATTAAATTTACTCTGACTATGGCATCTGCTTAGAAGGATGAATGTGGTTCTCACAGAAAAACTTGCCTTTTCCTCCCTCGTCTAGACTCCTTTCAAGTGTAGAAAAGCCTTGAAGAGGCTTCCTCCCTGGTTATATAAGCTTAAACTACTAATCTATTAGGTTTGAATTCCTGCCGGCCAAGTAACAGTATATTATTCCACAAGGCCCTATCTTGTCCGGATATGCCCATGAAAGGAAGTGGAAAACAATTTAGAAGGATAAACTGAGGTAAGAGCTGGTTGTAATGTTGTCTTGAACTTAGATGGACTTTACTTTGGTCCTTAATGGAAAACACGTCGATGATGCAACGCATGTTGGTTTCAGCTATCTTAATAAGTATTTCATCTAATGAACACATTATCCAATCCCTGGGTTTCTTTTTAATTATCTTCAATTATCTAAATTGAACAATGAAGCATATCCATTATTTCTACTCTGTTTATTAGTCTACTACTCTAGAAAAGTTCCCAGTAAAGAAGTTTATGTAATAACTTTATTATTACTCTCTCAGCCAAGATTGAATGACCTCCACTCTTTTTGCCCCCGATTTTATTGGTATCTCCATTTTTTCCTACATAATATTACCAGCTTGTAGGATTCATTTTGATTTTCTATGAAGTGCAACCTATATCAAAAGTCAGAAATACGGCATTACTAGTTTTCCGCCCTCTTTGGTTTACTTCCCAAGTCTTTATGTCATTATTAGAAGAGAATAAAATGAAGAAATCAGAGAAAACAGAATTGTTAAAAATGCTTGCATAGTCGTGCCCTATACACCACAGTGTTGACAGATTAAAAGAAGATGAAAATAAGACAAAACAAATTGTCTTTTAACTTTATGAATCTAAGGGAAACTAAATCTATGTAGGAAATTAGTGAGTAACAACAAACTTAAAAGAATATATTAAATATATGTCAAGGACAACTAACAGTATTGGAGAGAGTAAAATAGCAGCACAAAGCACAGACAAAGGTCATATAAGAGAACCTTAGGCTATCTGAGTAACTCAGGTATAATAAGGCTCCAAGGAGCACCAAAAGGGGCAAGTAGCCTATAGCAACCATTTAGATTGTGCTTTACTTCTAGGCAATCTTGCACCATTTATACCTATTTCAAGGATAACCAACAGAGCCACAAAAGAAAGTAAAATAGTAGAGTAAAGCTTGATCAAAAGCTGTATAAAAAAGCCTCATGCCATCAGAGTAGAAAGGTTTATGAGGCTAAAATGGAGAACATTAAAAGAAGCAAAAACTTATGCCAGCTGTTTAGATAGTGTGCTTTGTTATAGATAATTTTGCACAGTTCTCATGGATAACTGACAGAGTGAGAAAGTAAAGTGACAGACTAAACTTCAGTCAAGAACCGTAAAAGAAAACCTCATGCCATCTAAAGAATAGATGTACTCATTGTACTCATCAATGATACATAAGCAAAACAAAGAACAAGTTACCTGGCATTGCACATCTATCCCCTTGTTCTTGTACTCAACATAGAGGCATCTCGAGAATTGATCGATGTACCTGATAACAAACAAGAAACCCTTGTTAGCTGCAACAAAGAAAGGGACAAATGCACATCTTTCAGCACTCAATTCCATATAACACATCTGTACCAACCAAACCCAAGAGAGAAGAAAAGCCAAAATGATTATGATAGATCTAATCCAAGCAATAGCTCATATGAACTAAATGATTTGTTTCAGAAAGCTGGCTCCTCTTAGGATTTTATCCCTGATAAAATGCAACCATTGAAAAAACAGTTATATGAACCAATCTTCCAAAACCAGAAGTGCAAAACACCAAAAATAAATTGGGGTTTTCTAACAAATGGTATGCTTTTTATAAGGATCACCAAACATCACTTATGCAGGGACTCCCGATGATTTCAAAAAACAAAAAAAAAAAAACCTTTTTTTTTCACCTCCTCTTGCCAATAACCCGGATCTCTCCCAAATTTTTTCTTCCGGTCATCCATTTCTCACGCTAAACTAAGCCACGAAAGCCATCCAACAAAATCTTTCATAACAAATTCAAATCTAACAACTAAAACATAAAAATAAAACAACAAAAAAATAAGTTGCATGTTCAATAAGGATCACTATATACCACCAATCTACAGTCTCCTAATGATTTCTTTTTTCTAAAAAAAATATTTTTTTTTATGATCCCTCATTTCCCTTCCCTCGAATCATCCATTTCTCACACTAAACTAAGTTTCCAAAACTTTCGAACAAAATCCTTGTTCCCAACTTCAAATCTAACAATCAAAACATAAAATCTAGCATCAAAACTACCAAACAAACACAAAACTTACGCTTTGGTGGCAGCATAGACAGCATAGAGCGGATCAGATGGAATAACAACGGCGGCCCCCGAACCGATGTTCACTATGGCGCCGCGTTTCCTCTCCAGCATCCCCGGCAACACGGCGTGGGTGACCCTGGTCACCCCCTCGACATTAACCTGAATCAAATTCCTCATCAACTCCTCATCCACCTCATGGAAAAACCTCGCGTAGGGGTACGACACGCCGGCGTTGTTCACCAACACGCCGACGTCGAGCCCTACGATGGCCTCCCGGAGGCGGCGGACGCCCTCGGCCTGGTCTCCGGCGAAGTCGATCACAACGGTCTCGATTCGGCAGCCCGCGTGCTTGGCTCGGATGGCGTCGGAGACGTCACGGAGCTTGTCGGGGTTACGGCCGACGAGGACGAGGTGGAGGCCGCGGCGGGCGAGCTGGAAGGCGAAGGCCCTACCGATGCCGTCGGTGGATCCGGTGACGACAGCCCAGGAGCCGTAGCGGGCGCGGAGGTTCTTGGCAGGGCGGAGGAAGGAGACGTAGAGCCAGCGGAGGACGGCGAAGGAGAGCTTGAGGGCGGAGAGGAGACCGAGGGAGAAGAGGAGAAGGAGCCATGGCGGCAGGGCTCGGAGGCTCTCAAGGCAAGTGCAAAGCTCCATCTTTTATTCCTTTCTTCTCTTCTATGAAGAAAGAGAGTGAGGAAGATAGACAGGGCCGCGGGCGGTTTATAAGAATCCGAAGGAGACGAGGTGGGATCGGGCGGTTGAAGTAGCTGAGCTGAAATTAATTATTGTCATTTAAGATTACCGTTGGCAGCCAGAATTTATTTATTTTATTAGTTATTTATTTATTTATTTACTTATTTACTTATTTATTTATAGGATTTTTTTGGCTCCTGCAAAAAAAAAAAAGGCCAATGAAAAGAAATGAAGAATGCTCCTCGTTTAATTAGAATTTTCAAAAAAAAAAAAGCTATTAGAATAAAATTTTCATATTTTATATAAAAAAATTTATGAGAGACTTAGAAATCAATTTTTTTAAAAAAATTATTTTTAAGTTGATATTTTTTTATTAAAAATATAATGGATATTTTACACTATTTTTTAAAAAAATAGGTGCTTAATCAAGCATGAGCCAAATGTGCCATTTTTAATAATCAATCAAACATGTCAAAATTATTTTTTAAAATATTATATTTTTAAAAATTAAATTTTTTAAAAAATATTTTTGTGAGAAAAAAAATTTAAGAGGAATTAAATGGGCCATGGTGCCATGGATGATGGGGGTTGGAGCTATTAAATGCTGCATTGGAGAGGTTATTAGGTGGGCCGGATATATTATGTATTTATGGTGAAATTGTATATGTAAAAATGTTATTTTATTCTAAATTTATAGTTGATTTGATCCATATAATAATTTCTCGTTGAAGAAAATTTATCGTGCGTACAGCATGAGGTGGTGCATGGTGCATGGTGCATGGATGGAATGGAAAAAAAAAATTGCTGTTGGATTTTATGTGACATTTTATAGAGAGAGTATTATATTTTGTTGTGCAGCATGCAATGTGGAATATATTTAGTTATCTTTAACATATATTTCGAGACTTTTATAGGTAGAGAATCCATGGGTTGAGTCCTTAACTTTGACGGGATGCACCAATATAATTAATCATATATTACTAATTTACTATATCGAAAAGTGGAGAAAACAATGAAAATATAAAAATAAATTAAATTCGGATCTGAACAAAGAGCATATCTTTTTGTCATTACGATTTCTAGTGATCATAGTTACACCGTGCTAAAGCACCAAATGCATCAAGCATCAAAAGCTGTCGGGATTCGGTCGTAGATCTTTTGCATATTGGTGGCTCAATCTGCTGCATCATTTGCCTTTCTGCCATGAATTTGGGCTTGGCAATGATCAAATATTGGATCCATTGAGAAAGCTTTTCTAGCATCTCTTCCTTCGACTAGCAACATCTCCCAAATGGATCGCACACCATGATTCCCAGCTCCAGCTAGCTTATAGAGGAGGAAGAAGAACCATCAGTATTGAACTCATAACAATCCAATGGTGTTGGAGTCCATTTCACCTAAATCATGTCTTAAACTCTGGGTTTACCTTTTATTTTTTCACTTTTATTGTGAAGGTAATCAAACTAACAAACTAGCTTGTGAACATAAGAGCCCTAGGCAGAGACAAATTGCTATGAAGATACAATTTCTCTTGTGAGCTAATTCTTGGACTTTCGGGGTATGTGCAAAAGAGTACGTTGATTGAGAGTAAGGTTTTTTTTTTTCTTTATGTTTCTACTTCTCTTTGGAATTATGGGCTTCGATATTATTAATAATAACCATAATAATAATAATGGTTTTTCTCCACATTACAAATGCATGTAAAAATACCCACATTCATAATTCCCTTTGCGACCATGGAAGAAATTTTTTCCGAATGAAAAAATTTTATAATTAACAATTTTCTAAAATAATCAATGACTCTCTAAAATAACTCTACATTTATTTTTTTTTTTTATGTGCATGGACTCTAAATGGTCCATACTTTTTTTTCTCAAATAATTAAAAAGATTCTCACTCAAATTCAAATTTATTTCAATTTTTTTCTCTGTATAAATTGAATTAGTTAATAGCTTTCTGAAATAAATTTTCTAAAGAATTTTTTTTTGTAATTAAGTTTAATATAGCTTCATAAAATAATTAATGGCTTTCTAAAATAATTATAAATTCAATTTTTCCTCTATGTGCATGGATTTTGTGCGATCAATAATTCTTTTTAGAATAATTAACATCAACAACTTTCGAAAAGACCTATAAATTTGAATTTTTCTAAAATAAGTAAGAAGATTCTCACTCAAATTTAAAATTTATTTTTATTTTCTTCTATCTGCTTGGAGAGAAATATGCTGAAAAATAAAAAAAATTCCATCAGCATGCATGGAGGTTTCTTGCAAGAAAATTTTTCATAATTAATGACTTTCTAAAATAATTAACAACTTTCTAAAATAACTCTAATTACAATTTTTTCCTCTATGTGTGGACTCTAAATAGCTAATAATTATCCTAAAATAATTAAGAAAATTCCTATTCAAATTCAAATTTATTTTAATTTTTTATAAAAATAAAAATAAAAATATAAATTAATGTAATAGAATAATAATTAATTTCTCAAAAAATAGAATGAAAAGTAAATTATTAAGTGGAATGTATTTAATAATTTAAAAAAATCGAGGCGAGCATTTTCTTCGGCCTCCTGCTTGGTCGTCGTGATATATTTTTTCCCTATATGTTGTAATTTCTAACATACTTACATAATTTCACCATATTTAACTTTATATCTAGTTACTTTTAATTTTTATTTAGAATTTCAGATAATTTTTCTATGACAGGATTAATATATAATTTTTTTAAATTTTTATAATAATATACAATATAGAATATGTATCATACATCCAAGAAGAGCCCATAGGTACTCCAAAAAATTTGTTCGAGTGGTCAAAATGTTTTTCTTAGAAAAGATTTAATAAATCTAGATACTCGAAATTTACTTATCACTATATAAAACAGTATATGTTATAATAAATAAAAATTAAATTTCTTCTGTAGATAAAGAAATTTTAGAAAAATATTCAGCAATATGGATTATTATCCTTCCTTTTTTCCCTTTCAGAATAAAGAAAACTTTACATATTTATTTCCTAACTTTCATAATTTTTTATTAGGATTTTTTTTTTAATAAAGACGGGCGCTTTACAGTATAAGAGTACCGACACATCCAATAAAATCTGAAAACAAAATATCCCGAAGAGCCCTAAGTAACTTCTCATTCTGCGTCTATAAAGTGCCGCCTGAATGGCTAGCCACGTAAGGAGCCATGGCCATCCAAAGTTTCGGTCTTTTTAAAAATATATTTGGTAGGGGGCCCGATTATTTTATTGGATTTTTTTAGGTTTTTACTGGGGGGAGGGGGGGAGAGAGAGGGAGAGAGAGAGAGAGGGAATCCGGAATCTTCTCGTCACCAACTCCTAGTCCCGTACGTCCCTCCCAAGGCCAAATCCCTTCCTCCCGAACGCGCTTTCTCTCTCTTCTTCGCGTCGGACCTGCGCTGACCTTGACCTGGCCCTTTTCTTTTTCGCCGTCCCACCAAACTTTCGCGGAGGCCGCGCGGGTCATCAGGCCCCTTCCAGCCTCTACCAACTCCAGGAGATCATATCAATTTGGCCCAGAAATCCTTCGAGTCGTCAAGAGAAGAAGGTGCAAGCCAATCCCGCCATGGCTTCCACCAACTCAGGTATAGCTTTGTGTTAATCACGATATTTTGATGATGTTTGGTGGAAAGTTTTTGCTGGATTATTGATGTTGTGGTTTGTTTTCCTTCGACTTTTGATTATATCTGTTTGTTGCATGATTTTTGATGCATCCTAGATCAAATTCTAAGGTATTGGTTTTCTCTGATTTTCTTCTGAATTTGAGGATTTTTGTTAGGGAAAGCTTTAATTTCTAACTATGGGCCCTTGTTTCTGCAACTGATCTGGAAAGAAGGATAAGAGACGGTGGATTGTGAAAAGAAAAAGGAGGTGTAGAAATTTTGTGGTCTTGAAGGTTTGTGTGGTTGCTTAGCTGCTGAGTTTATATGGTATTCCAAAGATGGGTAAGGATTTATACCGTAGAGCAAGCAATTTGGTCGAGTAGAGGAGGCGGAGAAAGGGAGAAGTTGGGGAGGCAGTTACAATTGCATGAGTTTTTTAGGATTCTGGTATTTTTGTAAATGTATTATGTCGAAGAGTATAGACTTCAATGCATATATTGTATTCTAATCCCTTCTTTTTGTGCCTTATTCGGTGATGAGGTTTAGGAATCTTGTATTGCGAGAGCACTTCCTCCCACCAATATTCTTTAAAATAATGAAAAAAAAGCTTATCTCCTTCATCAGCATTTTAAGGTCTTAATGATCCATGCATGGCTATCCGCTGTAGCAAACAAATTCAGAAAAGGCTTACATGGTAAGAGTAAGAGTTTGGCCTTTTCAAGCAGCTGATAATGGAACCGGATGCTCTCAAGCCATGCTGCCAGAATCAGAATTAAATAGTAAATCATAGAGTGTTCTATATTAGGTTAAATCACAGGCCATATTATTTTTTTTCCTGATATCTTGCGAAACATTTAGAGAAATAAAAGAAATATTGAGTTGAAAAGTAGATGAATTAAGAATAAGAGGCTATGCAATTCCAGTTTCCACCATAATAAACATATATATTGTGTCTAATGAAACAAACATAATGCCTAGTTATTCAAGATAACTGGTTATTCAAGATAACTGTGTATTATCGTTTTAGGTAGGATAATTTAAAGAATATTTTGACAAATGGATATAAATTAAAAATTTTGCCTGTTGATTGAAGTTCCATAGACTTCAAATCTTCTGTTTCTTCACTTTTCATTTTTCTTCATCAAAAAAAACAAAGAAGATAAAATCTCCCTACTACTATTATAATGTAATATTTTTTCTTATATTTTTGTTTCTCTACTTTGCATGCTACACATTTGTTGGACTACAAGAGGCATGCAAATAAGGCTTCAGTTTTTGCATATTGTTTAACTTCCAAGACTAATATAACATTAGGAGATTTACTACTGATGGTAGTTGCAAAAAATGAGGTTGATGAAAAATGCATGTTCATCTTGATGGTCAAATTGAACATTCCCAGGTGCAACTCCACCTCCAAAACCTTGGGAACAAGCAGGGAACTCATCTGGTCCTGCACCTTTCAAGCCACCATCGTCTGGAAGCACAAGTGAAGTAGTTGAAGCATCCGGGACAGCAAATGCAGGAGAAATTGTTCCTAATGCTCAGAGGAATACTTCAACAACAAATACTCTTGGGAGGCCTCTGCCACCAAGGCCATGGGAGCAAAGTTATGGGAACAGTTAGGGGCATGTTAACTTGAAGTCAGTTTTCTTATTAACAAATTTATGTTATATATAATTCAGGTTGTGATTTTAGCTTCCTGAACACAGGCTATTACAACTCAGGCTATGGTTCCAGCTTATTCAGTCCATATAGTACACTTGGTGGTCCATCATATAATAATGGTCTTTATGGAAATAGCATGTACAGAGGTCTTGGAGGTTTTGGAGGCAACATGTATAACAGTGGATTTGGTGGCCAATTGGGTCCTTATGGGATGGGCATTGGCGGTCCGTATGGCAATGAGGATCCTAATAACCCATATGGCCCATCATCGCCTCCAGGCTTCTGGATATCCTTCATTCGGGTGGTAAGAAAATCTCTTTGTTATGAGTTTTCTTTGTATGTATGTATGTATTTATATATGTATATATGTAAGTATGTATGTATGTATGTGTGTGTGCGTGTGTGTACACACACACACACTTATATATGTATGTGTGTGTGTACAGAATATGTACATGTAAATGCTCCATCAATATTCAACCAACTTACAGTAAGCTTGTAAGTTCTTGATTCATAGATGAAGCTCAAGTTGAAATTCTGTAAATCTGACATCTTTTGCAAAGACAGTAATACACACACACACACACACACACACTTATATATGTATGTGTGTGTGTACAGAATATGTATATGTAAATGCTCCATCAATATTCAACCAACTTACAGTAAGCTTGTAAGTTCTTGATTCATAGATGAAGCTTAAGTTGAAATTCTGTAAATCTGACATCTTTTGCAAAGACAGTAAGTGTCTTTATTATGGTCGTTTCATAAAGATGCTATATATTCCCTTGAGGACATCCTTCCTTTTTTTTTTGGGGGGCACCAACTTTCCTGATTCATTATTTGAGTTGTTTTGTGACACTGGTGACAGATGAATGGAGTTGTGAACTTTTTTGGTCGGATATCAATCCTTATCGATCAGAATACTCAGGCCTTCCATCTGTTTATGTCAGCACTTCTTCAAGTACTGTCTAAACTCAATTTAATCTTGCTCTTGCATCTCCTTCCGTAGCCATGTTTAGTGTTCCTGGATTAATTTTTCTTTTTCTTTTTCTTTTTCTGTTTCAGATCATTGACCGGACTGGCTTGTTATATGGTGAGCTTGCAAGGTTTGTGTTCCGGTTGCTAGGGATCAGAAAAAAGCCTAGAAAACACCAACAGCTGGGATCTTCTGAGCTTTCTGGTAACTCTGAAGTGCGAGGGCAAAAGTACATTGAGGGCCCTAGAGATGCTAGCGGTTCGTGGGATAATGTCTGGGGAAATGGTGTCAGAGGATCCAGCTGAGAGAAACGTAGACAATGCCAAGAATGAAACAGGCATGGGGTATGTAATTGAGCATGGAATTCAAGAAGTGATTTTTAATACAGCAATGAGTAAAGGTTGTGATGTATGTTGAGAGGTATTTGTTCTTGTTTCTAGTCTTGGGCATGTTCAGATTATAATGGATGTTCAAGTAAGCGATTTCTACATATTTCTGTATGGGAGTAAGTTTTTCAACTTGCTTGAACAAAGATCTATAATTCTTCTGTTCTTAATCAAGGTCTTATTTCTCCAGTGTGAATTGTTTCCTTTCAAGACAGTGCTGCCACCATTGTGCATGTTGTGATCAAGTGAAGAAGTCTGATAGCTGTGAGAACAGTTGCATTTTACATGTGCTATCAGTCAGCTGTCAGATGTGCTTCTGTGATTTTAAACAGCCAATATCTGTTCATTCTCAATTGATACATTCAGCATTGCACATGCCTCAATTGCTTTTTGCTGGCACTTATTATGACCTCAGAATCGAAGCTGAAAAGAATGGAGTGCCGACCCATTTTAGAAAATAGCTAAAGCCATTGCAAATCAAATAATCATTTAGGTGCTCCCAGAGGCTTTCTTCCTATTGATCCCTGGCTACATGTATACTGAACAAAGTTGAAACTGAGAGATTGGTTTTTCTGTTGGACTGTTGGTCTTGCTTTCCCTTGTCATGTGATTCATGAGCTGAATTTTTTGTCCTGTGGTGCAGGAGGCAAGTTTTTCTTTGTGAGTGATTGAAGTGGCGTTCTCTGGTTCAGGGCTGGAGCTAATTTGATGCAGTAGCCTAAGCACTTCCATTTTGTGCAACCTCAGATGTTGATTTGTCTCTAAGCTCTGTAAGAGTTTGAAAATGACTGCTTAAACTCATTCCTCCATAAAGTTGTCATTTCTCAGGGTAACTAAAAGCTGATGCAAAACTGTTGCATTACTGTCAGGTGCCAGCAAGGCCCCACCCTTCTGTCCAATTTGTGGGAACACTTGAAATAATTCAAGTATGATCATACTTGAAACCTCAGATGTTGATTTACATCGGCTTGATATCAACTCTCTAAGCTTGATACGAAAAATGTCTGACCAAAGGCAAATTTAAGCAAAGAAAAATCCTGCCATGAAACCTATGATGTGAGCCCTCCAAAATTAATGTGAAATTCCTAAACAAGGCAGATGTAAGCAAAGAAGAAGCCTTCTATAGAGCCTATTTGATAAAGTCTGTGATATGTCATCCCTCTAAAATTAGTGTGAAATTCCTAGATAAGGAAAATGTAAGCAAAGAAGAAGCCTTCTATAAAACCTATATGGTCAGTTGGTGCTTTGGGAGATTTACCTCATCGGTCACAGTTTAAGCTCGTACAAGTGGGCAACTTTTGGAACTCTCCTAATATGTAAACAATGTGAATGGTTAACAAAAATAAGTTTTGATATAGGGACCTCGATTTCTTTGAAAAGCACAGATAAACCAAAGGATCGAATGAAATGCAGCTCCAATTCTATAGATTGGAAAGATAATGTTGCAATAATTTGTAACTCAGCATTCGGAAACACTATATTTTCTAAATCCACTTATGACACCTGCAACAAATTAATGATGATATTAATCTCAGGCGACTCCATCTTAAAAGAAATCCATAGGCCTCGGACATGGGGTTTAAATCGGATCAAATATAGATTGGATACTAGTATATTCATATTTATATTTATTTTATTTGAAAAATATATACATAGATATGGATGTTAATCGGATGTAAAAATTCATGTCCATATTTGTTTTAAACAGATATGGATGCAAATTAGATACTAGAAGTACGAATATGTATGGATATAAGTCGGATAATTAAACTTTATGACCACGTCAAAGATATTACTAAGCGGATGATAAATCAAATTAATAGCATGTTAATATAATCATTTATTTTTTTAAAAAAAATTATGAGTGCTATATAAAATTACATAGGGTTGAAAATAAAATTAAATATTCGGATATGGATAGGGTAGTTGTCTGTCCATATCCATATCAATTTTTTTCTGACAGATATGAATATGAGTATGGATATTAGTCGGATGCTTAAATTTTTATCCATATTTAAATAGATTCGGATACGAAAATGGATCCGAACGGATAATAACTTCCAACCATACTTAGACAGGCAAGTGCCATAACCGAACATGTGATGACTCCAAGTTCTAAAAAGCATCCTCTGATCATGAACCTGATACTTTAGCATCTATATTTGCCTACTTATGTTGTGAAGAGGCTTGGTGCATTAATATGAGTCGCATAAAAACCAAAATTATCCTTCTTTTTATGTGAACCACTCTATCCTTATTGAACACTCCATTGCATAGAAATGTAGGAATTACTTGCAAATTAAGTTAAACAAAATAGCAAATATATTTGTGGATTCTAGTGATGATATGAGAATTCTGTTGGAAAGATTTTAGATGTGATACCACCTCGGGATGTAATCCAAACACCATTGCAACTAAGTTTATCCCTAGCAGTCCAAGCAAAGGAATAAACTAGAATTGAGCATAAAAAGAGCAGTCTTCTCATTTCGGATCTCCTATGCAAAAACTTTTACTGTCTGCAAAAGAGAGGTTTATCATTAGTCAATAAGTTGGATCTTCCAGCAAATCGGAATGGCACTCGTCAAGGCTTGAGCTGTTGCCCAGGTGTCAGTCATACAGACCATTCTATCCTATCTAAAGTTGGATATTCAAGCTCTTAATAAGGGTGCAAAGTTTTGAGCTGAAGAATATATGCTGTCTCCAATTACTTACAAATGGTTAGAAAAAGGATTTGACAAGAAGAGCGCAGCATAGCAAGATGAATTTCTTGCTTCCATTCATTAAACAGATTGAGCATGTAAGACCGGTTCACAAAAATGGACCATTTATAGTTAAAAAAAGAAAATGTCATTGAGAACATATTGGCATGCCTGCAATCTCACAGTGAAGCATTTATGTTACCAACAGGAAATCATCTTTCCAATATTTCTTTGGATTTGATACAACACTAATTACACCAAGCATGTTGCCAATTTCATTTCTATCTTCACTATGTCATGCAAAAACCGGTAACATGGTTGGCAGAACAAGCCTGGGAGATTTACAACTATGAGCTGACATATTGTTTTTGGAGGAGGTTAGCACAAAACGTCAAGTCGAACCGAACCTCAGGAGGGTCTCCAATACAATCAAATACTGCATCTGCTGTCACAAAGTCCTCCTCGGCAGTGTAACTGCAAAAGAAACACAGCGACGCATCTGACTGACAAACAAAGATTATATAATGCATGCATTCTATTTTAGATTCACATATCTATTAAGTTATAAAATGGAGGATTAGGATTTATTTTTATCAAATACGTAAGCTATGTACGGTGTTTGAGTGTGTTATTTAACATTATTTTCACTATTTAGAACGTCTAACCTCTTAGTATCTATCTGATTATATTCGATTCTTTGCATTTCTAGATTAAAAATTCTTTTATATTGATATATGCAAATTGAAATGCTTTGGTCAAACAGCTTAATTATCTGCAACAGTTAATCCCAGAAAGATTGTCCAGTTGACTGCTAAATTTGCAAATCTGTTGAAGATAAGACGGTTATTCTGCATCAAGTAGGCTTCAGCTTCATAATTTTATATCACCTGACCTAAGATTAGATTTTATACTTCAGCTGTTTATGAATGACCTCGTAAAGTTTCTACTGCCTGTAAGAAATATTATCAAAAATTAACCACAACTTTTATGAGTGCATCATATAGTTCAAAACTTCAAAATTCAAATAGTCACCGGTAGTCCAAGGACAAAAAAGGAAAAAAAGAGCAAAAAACTGTGGATGTTTCAGAAACACTTCTAAAGCCACCATCACTCAGATATCACTCATGTAACAATGTAATGTAACAACGTAGCACTGCATCAACATTCTAGTGTTGTAATGCAGACATCGATAAGAATATTCAACTTGTTGCATGAATGAACATTATAGATTGAATAAAATGTTTCAAGCATGGGTACAGAACTATAATTGCCCTGTGGCTAATATTTGGTACTACATGATAAGCCCCATGCACTGATAGCTCTGCTGAAGAAAATAAATTCCATCCAAGTATATTAAAGAATATATATTAATGGGCTCGAATTCCCTTTAAAACTTGAAATCAGCTATCTTTAGACCATATAGCATGCTTTAGTTATATCATTTATAAGTGATTAGCTCCAGTTGAAAAACATACCTTCAAGAAACCAATTTCAACATTTAATGCTCAAAAATGACATATGGCCCATCGTCTATTTATGAATGAAAATGTAGGAGAGAAACTATGCTTACCCGCTTTTTGTTACTATGCACTTCATGCCAGCAGCTTTTGCTGCTGCAAGACCTATGGCACTGTCCTCTACCACAACACAACTGGAAAGCATGGAAAACAAAGATTAAAACAACAAACCCATTTCACATTTGTTCCTTTGAAAAATTATAAAAGATATAATGAAATAAGTCTCTGGATAATGTAAGATTAGCAATAGACTTGACTAGAACTAAAATGGAAATTTTGAAGTTCCATTGGAATACAAAGGCCAAAAAGAAAAGTTGAAAGTATGACAATCTGTATCATACATTTTGCAATACCTTCTTGAAAATTCATGAAGGGGAAAGAATATTAACGTATATATATATACAGATGTGCATATACACGTACATGTATAATATGTATGTAGATCTATATATATGTATACATGACGGAGGATCAGAAAATGAAAGTGGGCACCTTGTAATATTATAGATGAAAATAGGTGCTGCCCGTTCAGAAAGCCTCCTGATGACAGACCACTTACAAGCTCCTAGACAAAGCTTCATTCCTCCAACCATAGCCCACACCCTTTCCACTCTCTAATAATGTAAATGTAGAGGCATTTGGAAAGGCCACTTCTTTCACAAGGTAATTCCTCCCACCATGGTCAATTTCAAAGAGGTCTTTGAAAAGGTCTTGGAACTACATTCCCCTAGCGAAAGTTATGGTTTCTCTATTTGTGCTTTTAGGTTTTTTTAGCTAGTAGTTATTGGACAAACAAAAATAGTCACAGCTTCATCTTAGAATTGTGTTCGTCAACCTTAGTCAATGTCACTTCTGTGATAAACATTACTGCAGGCACTCCAAACGTGATGAGTGTTTGGCTCAGTATTTTCTAGTATCGGATATCTTTCTCTCAGCTTCTTCACCACTCAGGTGCTTTGCTAAAGTATTTCTGGACCTGTATGATCCATTTCATACCCATCTGCACCAGATATTTGGCCACTGGATTCTGCTCTATGAATCAGTCCACCAACGATTGTCCATTCCATTTTAGTTAATTGAAAGGAATCATCTAACCTCCGATGGCGACAAGGGACCCAGAAAACAAGATGGTAGTTGAGAAAGTTGCCACCTGGAAACTTCGGTAAGAGGTTTAGTTAAATATGGTGCAAAAAGGAGGATTTTACAGTGCATGTTTCCAATAAAAAAACAACCAGCTAACAGAAATGAGGACTGGAATAACAAATTAAAACACAAATTATGGGATAAGTTGGATCTTTTAGCCAAATGACATTTAAAAATCAGAAAAAAGGAACATAATTGTATGAATGAAGCATAAGCATCATAAAGAACCATGATTAAGATTTTGTACAGGTTCAGGAAACAAAAAAGAACCAATTTAAACTAACCAAGTTCTCATAGTCAAGCAACTGTGTATTATTGAGAGAAGCAAAAAGATTCTACACATGGGCTTCAGCATGCTTAGAGAAAGCATGCCAGAACCAATTTATGTAACTCTATGGATGTAAAACAAAAAAAACAGGATAGATGAATTAATTAAATCTTTACACCACAATAATGGCAAGCACGAGGAAGCAATAAGTAGTTTGAGTATTCACAAAGAGATAGAATAATACTTTTCGATATAGCATAATTGCAATCATATTAAAACGGAATATATATATACACACACTTTACAGTTGAATAGTAATTTCTAAAAGATTATCTAAAACTTTCATGTCTTTTATGAACTTGTGAAGCTTATATAAAGTGCTTCAAGTCTCCATGTAATGTTAAGCAATACCTAGATGGCTCAACACCAAGAGTATCGGCTGCTAGTAGATAGATGGCCTGCACAAAGAGAGAGAATAATCAGCATCATAAACTTTTATTCAGAAAGATACAAAGTTATGCTAATAGAAATTTGGGTGAATAACTGACAATAAAAAATTATTAACAAGCACCCAACAATACATGGAAAATACATCTGAGAAGCAGCTAGTTTTCCCCTCTTCCCTGTTACTTCAGTACTTGAAGCATGATTTTATTCAAATTCTGTAAACCAAATACCCAGAGATCCTTCCTAAATTGCACATGAGAAAGGAGATTGCATAAGATGGAATCAAATTGTATTTTTTTTGTTTTTGGCATCTCTATGATACATCAACTATTCCATGTGCGGTTGATCAATATGGCATTTGTTATGTTAGACTATTAATGTGTAGAATCTTGGATGAATAACAGCTGTTCTGCGTAGAACTGAGAATAAAGTAAAATTATTGACCTTCATTTGCATTCATTTGCACCCTAATTTATAAGCCAAAACACCTAAGAAGGAAAACCCATTAAAGTATTATGCAGGTTTCAATACAAGTGAATTGAAAGTGATAAATAAGTATAGAATCTATTTAGGTTGTCATATGATCCTTAAGTCCAGGAAACTATCTGCTGTAAGTCATTAAATATAACTGCTATCATGGAGAAAAAGTCATATTATGCTGGATATCAGAATTAAAAAAAGAGCTAACTGAAAGAAAAGACTTTAATAATAGCTAAATAAACATTCAATGAGAATCCAAATCCAAGTCCCTTGAATTCCCATTTTCATATTGTGATTTTTGATTAGAAAAGATTAATTGATAGAATCCAAAAAATAAAGTTTTAGTGAACCTTGAAACCAGAGGAAAGAGAGGATAAAGATTTGGATATTGGAATAAACAAAACAACACAAACCCAAATAGAGAAAAATAGTTACCGGATCAGGCTTTTTACGAGGAACCACGTCTCCTGCAAATATTGTTATCTTCTCTGTTCGTTCAGGGCCTAACAGGAAGGAAACTATAGCTGCAACCTGCATCCAACATATGTATTCAATGGTCAAAATGTTTAAAATTTCCAGTAATTAAAATTTTTAAAATTAAAAAGGAAATTGTAAATAACTTTTTGTCCTGAGAATTTTTTCCAAAAATATATGGATTCAGGTAGAAAATGGACTGCCAACATCTCACTATGCAGGCAACAGGATTTAGTATAGACAAGTAAACTTTATACATGAATTTACAATAACAGATTCTAAAGAGAAAAGCTACTAATACAAAAGTGGCTATCAGAAAACATCAACAGCGTCCCCTGAACTTAATGATTCCATGCAACATCCTTGGTGAAAGGTTCAAGCCTGATGATTTATTCTAGTTCAATTTTTAAAAATTAGAGAACCTTCTGAATCAATTCTTTTCCCATTCTCTCCTGTGAACTTTTATAACATGATATGAGCAATTTAGGAAGCTTAGACACAAGAAACAGAAGCCAAATTGTTACTCAAAGACCAAAGCCTATTAAAAAACAATGAATAAAAAAGAGATGCTTCAGCTATTACAAAAGACGAAAAGGAGGACGAGCAAAGTACCAGTTTAATATGTGGACCACTGATTTTCCCTCAAGCTGAAGCGGCAAGCAAGGTAAAAATAGCACCATTATTGCTTACTTAAGTATTTCTACCTAATTTGGCAAGTGAGTCAGCTGAGTAATTTATTTTGCAAAACTAGAACTAGAAGGGATTGATTTAACAAGGGTTATCACTAGGATCTGCAGAATTGAACTTAATTGAGATCCTATCCAGATTCATACACCTATAGATATGGCGCAGATCCATATATAGATTCAAAAACCATATAAAATATTGAAGGTATCGAACTGATTTTTGTGAGACCACCCTGGACTCAAACACAGTCTGGACCTGATAGTTCATACAGTGTTTAATGTACAATTTTACTCTTATTCCTTCATGTTTCTTCTTGTAAAATTTATCTATGATACTTTTTAGCTGTCACCAGCGAATTGTTTTGAGAATATATAAAAAAATAAGCTTACCAAATAACAATACACACTTGAACAGTTGAACCAATACCTAACCCAATCAGTACCCCAGTGTCAACTTAATTATCTTTCTCTCTCAGTGTCCAATGTCAACTTAGCATGCTTTCTTAGGCATAAACTAGATCTCTCCAGATCATTTCCACAAAACTTCATGAGAATGTTTTGCCTTAACTTAATATGCCTTTCTTCCATTGTGTTATACATCTCCTTATGAGTTTACGCTATGATGCTGGACTGGGTTATCGAACATGTTCTTATATCATGTCCAATGGGCTAAGTGAGATACAAACTGAAAGTTTTTTGCTTAAGATAAATTCATGTTTAGGAAGCCAGCATATCATCTACTAATAGACAGGTCAATCAGAAATTGGAAACTTGTAGGATGCTTTAAACATGGCTTTGAGATTTGTGCATGACAAGATGATGGCGGAAAGCTGTTACTAGGCTCAGGCAATGGCGATGCATCTGCTGTGCAAAAATCTCAGAGCCATTGTGGAGTGATTGATTGAAACCCTATTTGATTTTGATGAGCTCAAAGCATTTGAGTATATCTTATATTTTACTAATGAATTCAATTGAGTATTTCAGTGAAAATCTTGTCTAAATGTCTCTAGACTTGGCTCAAGATATTTTGGATAAGGTATGAAGTCAGATTGAACCAAAGTCTGAGACTCGAGTCGACTCCAGGATATTACGAGTCGACTCCAAGCGTATCAGAATCACTGGCACGGGCTCGAGTCGACTCCAGACCAGTACGAGTCGACTCCGACTGAGAACAGACAGACGAACAGAAAGCATCAACTCAAAACCTGTCAGCGAGTCGACTCCTGAAGTGCGCGAGTCGACTCCGATGCTTACCGAGTCGACTCCGGAGTAATATGAGTCGACTCCAAGAAGCTACAGTCAGAAAAGTCAGAGAGCGTTATTTCGACCCTGAGATTCGAGTCGACTCCGGGGGAACGCGAGTCGACTCCGATGGTTGGCAGGTCGACTCCAAAGAAAGTGAGAGTCGACTCTCAGTGGAACACTAGGCAAAAGTCAGAGAACCGTTTTCGGACTCTGAGATTCGAGTCGACTCCCGCAATACACGAGTCGACTCCGAGACAGCGCGACACCAAAAAGGCAGAAGGCCATATTTCGGAAACTGAGAGGCGAGTCGACTCCCAGACAGCTCGAGTCGACTCCAAGGCAGCGCTCCACCAAAAAGACAGAAGGCCAAGTTTCGGAAACTGAGAGCCGAGTCGACTCCAGAGAAGTTCGAGTCGACTCCAAGACTGGACGAGCCAAAAGACAGAAGATCGGGAGTTCGGGCTCTGAGCGCCGAGTCGACTCCCAGGATTATCGAGTCGACTCCAGTGGGCCAAGTTGAAAATTGGCTCCGTGGATTTCATGAGATGAGCCGACTCCGAAAATGCCAAGTCAGCTCCAGAAGTTGGCGAGTCGACTCCGGGTCAAGACGAGTCGACTCCCAGTCGAAGAGGCCACTTTAATTCAAATCCGGAACAGTTGCCGAGTCGACTCCAGAAAAGCATGAGTCGACTCCCGCTACAGCCGAGTCGACTCCGACCCCCCAACGGACATATTGTCAGGTTGTGCAGAGTGTGCAGAACGGGCAGAAAAAGGTCTCTAACGGCTAGTTTCTGTGGGGGATGGTTTAAATAGCCACAGAGGACTGTAGCAAGGAAGAGAACGACCATTCCATTCAAAGAGATCAAGCTTTCATTCTTTGCAAGTTGGTTTTCAACGAAAAGAGGGAAGAGCGGCATTAACTTCATCCAACTTCCTCTTTCCAGCATTTAAAGAAGCCTCCTCCTGCATTCAAGTCGACCAGACATTCAAGAGGAGACCCGAAGCTCAAGAAGCCCTACTCAACTCCAACTCAAACGTGTTTGAGGGCTTCTAACCTCTCTTCAGTTTATATTGTTATTTATCTGCTTTTGAGAAGCTTTGTTTTCCGTTTGTCCCTTTTATTTACATCTTGTCTTTGCTTGGTTCAATCGGGGGATTGAATCAAGGGTGTAGAGGTTGGTTGGTGAGCCGAGTGTAAAACCAACGTGTGTAAGGGTTCGATTGTGATCCCGAAAAAACAATCGGGGTGGTTCTAGTCGGTGAGCCAGGGAAAACCGACCGAGTTCGTTGTGAGCTCGTAAAACAACAAGTTTGGTTGTGAGCTTGTAAAACAACCGGCTGTAATCCAAAGGGTTATAGTGAATTCCCAAGTGAGACTTGGGGAGTGGACGTAGGAGCAAGGGTTAGCTCCGAACCACTATAAAACATTGTGTTTGTGATTGATTGTCTCTCTCTATTTCTCTCATTTCATTCACAGCACATATAAACGAATCAATCATCACGCTAAAGCATTAATTAGTCATCCACAAACGTTTTAAATAGCTAAGTTATTTTAAAACCCAATTCACCCCCCCCCCTCTTGGGTTGTCTATCTGGGCAACAGCCATTAATGGAAAACTCCTGTTCAAATGGAAACTTGTTCTCATTGCATAGCAAACTTAAAACCGCACCCGTCCCACAGTTCTAGGATTTCTTTTTATAAAAAAAATGATTGAAATGCCAGCATCTAGGATTGAATCCAGAAAATCTCCCTAGTGCACACAAAAGTACTGTACCCAAGCTCCATTTATCACATCATTCAGTGAATAGGAGTTGTGAATAAGGTGACTGTTTGGGCATCCAAAGCTCTGTTGGGGAAAATATATTACATCAATCTAACTTGTGCATGTTTTCTCTGCAGACCATATTTCTTTTGCAGGGTTCCTTGAATTGACATCAGGCTCTAAAGACATGTACAACATGAATAGAATCAAGAATCTTAGTATAGGAAGAATGCAGACCACAGGTGGGCCACAAGTGACCAATTTATTGAGTCATTGCCTTCTTCAAATCCCCTCACTTGAAATCCCTTATCTTGTTTAGCTGTTCTTTCTCCTTAGTTTATATCATTAGTTATTGGGTCATGATCTAAGGGATGTTTAGCCCACAATCTAGCTGTAATACCTCCTTCGCCACTCTTGCCTTAAAAGTAAAAGGAGAACAAGTGTGGAATTGGTCAATGGTCGACACTACTTCAGGATTCAAGTCTTATCACCATGGTTGCTTCAAGCTTCAAGTAAAGACAGAAGAGAAAGCGACAAGGGAAGAAGAAAAGAGAAGGACAAGAGAAAAGAAACAGGTTATCCTAAGGCTAAGATATTTACAATTCCTCTAAACATCTGTTACACTGACAATGACAAGCCTAAGAGATGACTTTCTCTCAGCATCTGCATTGCTATGGTCACAAAGATGAGAACCTCAAGATAGAACAGAGGGTTAGTGATGGGGTGAATTTTAGGGTTTAGGTGTTTGCAAGCATCAAGAGAATATAATACACATTTTAGTAAGACGCCTCTCTCAGTTGCTTGCAAGTGATGGGCTGGGTGGGTTAACCCATCCTGGTCTTAAAATGTTAGCTAGTACTAAAACAGGTATACTTCATGTATCTTCATTATTTTCATTAGCATGAGACTGATGAATTTAATTATGTTTAAAAGGGATTGTCATATCATAAATATTTAAATCTGATTTTATGAAATGAAATTTAGGTTTTCGGAAAAGTTCATCCAACCCTACCTCAAAGTCAATTCAGGCCTCAAAATTTAGGCCTAGTTAGGGCTGATGCCTATCTTTAGAAGCTCATATATTTAGTGTCAGTCCAAGGCTAATACAATAAACTAATAAGATGGTGATAAATACCTCAATTTTGAATCTGTCGACATGGTTATGGCGTGGTACAACATAGTAAATACTAGGTCTATAATTTTATTAGTTCCAAAAGAAAGAACAGTCTAAAGATGGAAGATCCCAAAAACTAAAAAGAAGATGTACATATGGTGCATGTATATCTCCAAACCATCAAACTCCAGAGAATAAGTTGAACAAAAACAATATAGAATGCAGAGCCAACATGTGCATGCCATTATAATTGTGGGCGTCTTTGTAGTTGTCAGTCTAAACCCACAAACAGCTGTAGGCTACTTGCTAACTTTGTATAGAAAAGTAAAGCTTTGTAACTAGAAATAAATGAATGCTTTAATGTTGTTTGTACTCATGAATGCATGTGCTCGTATGGAAGAAACATACATAATGTAGCATTCTAGCATCATTTTACAACAACAAATTGCAGTTCCATGCCAAATCTATCCTGTAATGCAATACCCTTTGGTCCTCTGCAATTCTAGCTCATTACCTGCTTACACGATATTTAATGCAGCAATATGTAACTTATTGGTGGCTTGCATCTTTCCAGCATCAAGTATGTTGACCTACTACACTATATTTCACTTATAAGTGTGTATGGATTCAATTATACACATTGAAGTCAAATATCATTTGGAGGACCTATTACAATTAAGAGAAGCAAGCATAGTGATGAACTATAAATTAAGATATAACTTACCAGGCTACAAACTATGAGTTTTTAAAAGTAAACAGAGTTCCTAGTTAGTAGACTACAACTATTCTACAAATTTATTTTCCTGAGCAAAATAATATGGCACATGTAATTGTGGAACCTGATAATTCATACCGCCTTCTCATTAGAAGTGCTGCACACGGCAACTTTCACCCCTTTTGCCAGAGCCTCATCAATCAGCCTAAACAATTAAATAAGTTTAAATTATTAAACTATCTAGTGGTTAAATGAATAACATACTGTAGGAAACCCACAGACCTTAGCATGCATTATCACAAGAAATCGAATATCCTTTTTTTCACTTTTTTCTCGTTCTTCCCGAGAATAATGGTGGGAGCACGATGTGTTAGAATTATCTGGGTCAAATACTTGGAAAATAACACCACCAAGATTTGAACTTATAACCCTCATCCACATAGAGGGATGCAACACTAGGCTAAAGCCCAACTTGTAGACCAATTAATTGGTGATTTCCATGACATGGTTTCAATATAAGATTTGATTTCAGAAAGCCTTGTGTTAGCTTATATTTTGTTAAACTTGCATAGGTAATCTTTTTGATCATGCAAAGCAAAATTAGTCACCACAAATTTAGCTTCACTAACAAATACCAGCATTAAAGCATGATTTTTTGTATAAACTTTACAAAAGCATATTTTAGCCTAAAAATCTGAGCAAACATCAACAAAATGGCCTTGCAACAATGAAATAACGAACCAAAATGAAGTTTGTGTTGTCCATGTGGAAGGTTTCAAGTGATGCTGCTACTGGACTGGGTAGTGCCCAGCATAGACATGACATGCCATGCTAAAATTTGAAAAACAGAAAAAATGTAGTACCCTTTTTACTAGCAATTTTTTAACAAACAAATTAATAGATGTCTTGCCTACCATTTCAGTGCCAATACTAAACCAGCATGGCAAGTACCGGCCAACACAGACTGGCATAGACTGGCACTTGAAACCTTGCCGACACACATCATTTTTTCCTTCCTTTTAAAAATTGGTCATAACTTGTTCGTGCATGCTCATAGAAACAGCAAATGGAATTGGGCTAGATGTTTTATTTCTATTATTATCACTAGCTCAGGTAGTAATTTGTGGCTGCTGTAGGAGAAGTTTGCCACAATCATTCAGAAAGAAAGGAGGAGGGAAGGAAATGGAGATGAGGAATCATTCAAACACTTTTGGTAGACCACAAGGCCAGCAATCACATCATGGCAAGTACTCATTGCTCACTAGAGTGCATCTATAACCCAAGGGAAGGTCCATAACTCATGAGACATCCAAAAGATGTAGATCACCTAATTTAAATAACCAAGCCACCCAGGCACCAACTTAGTGGATCCAACAACCAAGATGCCCTCATAAGTGTGATCACTAATAAAACTATTTCCACATTCTTGGGTATTACGAGATCTATCGCAAAGAAGGATATAAATAATATTGGCATGTGCACCTATATTTGTAACTTGTAAGTATATATATACATATTAACATACACACACACATAAATAGATACATAGCATTTGGTATCCAGTGCTGTCAATACCAAATCAAATAGTAGCCCTTTCAAAATGAACATCCAAACCATTGATCATGATCTACAATCTCTAAGTTACCTAGAAACCATAAATCATTTGTTTGTATGTCTCTTATCTACAAATCAAATGACGAAATGAGCATTTTAACAATATGATACCATGCTTGGATTTGATTTATTGTTTAAAAGCAGCCATATTAGTTTGATTTTTGTTTTTATGTGCTTTAAGATGTTTCCATCAAGATCAGTGGTTTGAACTTCAAATTATATTAGCCTATCAGGTAATTTATCTCAATAACTATATTGCAATCATCCAGAACCTCTTGATGTATGGGTAAGAGACCTCCAAGACACTTATTTTCTAGTTTCTAGGCAATTTAACCATTGTAGATCATGATCAACTCTGTGAATTTTCATTTTGAAAGATCACCATTAAATTTGTGTTGATAGTATTTGGAGACACAAATTATCGATGGCCTGGTATAACCAGCAGAAGACCAATAAATATCTATAACTACTCAAGGGCAGGCATCCAAGATATGATGGTTTGACTTCATGTATGACCGACCATAGTACTTTCACCATTTAATAAATGAATTCTACTTCATAATGCTTTCACCGTTCATCATATGTTGGCCCGTATGCACTTGCCTAGTTGTACAAACAAACTCCATGGGACCTTTAATGGGAAAAATTATACCACTATGCACTTAGAGTTCAAATCCTTCATCTGCTGCACTTAAACTTGCAATTAAATTCTGTTATAGTGTTTTTTGCTTCATAAAATTAGGATATTTTTTACAAGAAAGGTAGAGTAGCCTGCAGTCTACCACATTTCAATTGGTAAACTCGCCCAATTAGCATTGAAGAAACATTTCACTAGCAATTGACCATTTTTCTAAACTGGAACATCTCTTAAATGTTGGAGCATACAAACTACAATATCAAAATGAGGCTACCTAGCAGCTTTTGTAATTGGATAATAACACTGCCATGCCATCAAATGAAGAACTAGGCACATTATTGTGGTTTAATTTAAACTTCGAGTAAGCCTTCCCAATGTCCTCAGATCATTTAATTCTACTCCATAACCTGTTTGTAGTTTTCCATCAGGATCCACCAGGGCATAGCTTGGTTTTCTTTTGAGCATCCTCTTTCTTGACAACACATTCTTCAACATTTTCCTTACTAAAGGCTGATGTCTTCTTTGGAACTAGATATCTCAACATCAAGGAATGAGTTAGGATTACTAAGGAAGCTTATGCTTTACAAGTAGAAATATAAATATATGATATTATTACGGTATTGTCTTAGTAAGTTGTACTTAACATCATAAGTTCAGGGTTGTAAATGGCATTATCTTCCTGAGAGGGTGTGGGCTTCAAAAGCCGATCTGTGAGAATGACGTTCTTAAGAATTCCAAACTTCATAAAAACTAAGGCAGTACACCATGTAAGATAATGGATCAAAAACTGCAACAGATCTCAATTACAGTTTTATTTGATTGGAAACTTGAAAATGTCTGACCTTGCAACACCAGGTCGGAGAGGAAGCAGCTTCTTCTCAATAAGGGCCATGAACAATTCTGTTTTCCTTTTGTGAAGAGAAGCTATAAAATCTTTTCTTTCTTCTTCAGACTTTGGTGCTTTATCCGGCCAACCCACCTTGTTGAAATATGCTGTCATTCTAACATACCATGGATACATCATTAAATAGTCAGAAATCAAAGTAGTTAGAATAAAAATTAGGCAAGAACCTAGAAAAACATCTCCAGATTAACCAATTTTTATATAATATTTTATTTATGAACAAATATCTTATTACAAAGAAAATGAACAAAAAATCCACTAATTCAATTCATACTTCAAAATAGAAGAATCAGATGCCGCATATTTTTTAGTTAGATTTCATTTTGGCATAATAATCACATGGAAGTCCCAATATGTCCTTCGACCAAAGTTGTTGTAGCCCTAACGCATAAAAGGTAAGTATTTAAATTTGATCATCCCTTCATTAAAACCATTAATGATGATTGACTTCATAAATCAAGTTAACAAATTAGCATGATGGGGCTGGTATAACCTTCAAATCAAGATTTTTAAGATATAAGAGCTTTTACCTCTCCTTTCCACCACCGATCTTGAGCAATTCACCATATAGCTCCACATCCCAGCTAACACCCAATTCCTTCTGTAATTGTACCAACGAACATCAAAGAAAAAAAAATCTTCATTTTCTTGACAAGAAAAGTTTTCTATTTGTAGTCAAACAGACCACAGGAACTTCACAGTCAATCTCCAATTTGAAAGATTGATATCAAGGACTCCATACTTCTTTACTAATCGGTACAGAAGAATAGCATCTTTCATGATTGAACTACAACTCGAATCAAAGAAAACCATTCAATTTTACAACTGACTTCGAAATAAGATTCATCTGATTGCGCAAAATGTGAACTTTTGCCACTACACAAAGAGGCTCTGCGGCTATAAATGATTCAAAATGCTTAAAAAGCCTATTCACTGGACTAATCATAATACGGCAAAGCCCAAAACATGTATCAGCAAACTAATTCAAATCAAAATCTTTATTAGCATATAAGCATCGAATTCCCAAGCTAAACCAGAAATTCTAGCATCAAACCTCGGCAAAGGTCTCGTTAAAGGAAATCCGGTGGCCGTCTTTCTCCGTGTCAACGAGCACGCCATCGCAGTCGAAGAGCAGAGCTGCCGGAAGCAGCGGAGTCGAAGAAGAAGAAGAGGAAGAAGAACAGACCACGCTTCGCCGGCGACTGCGAGGAATCGCTCCACCTACCCACCTCCTCCTTTCCAAAGAGGAGGAAGAACGGAAAGGTGGCGTCCTTCTGCCATGGAACTGGGGAGTGGGAACAGAAGTAATAGTTCTCGAAAGCAAAAAAGGAGAAGAGAGGCTTTTCTTCGATAGAATAATTACGCAGGAATAAGCTGGAGAAGCAGCAGTCGCGGCCATTGGCGACCGAGCTTTTCACCTTCTTTTTTTGGTTCTTTTCGGCCTGGAAAAGAAGGCTTATCTGGAAACCCGCCACAAATTTGGGCTGTGAGTGTTGTACGGGTTCGGCTTGTATCGGTCTTTTTATTTTAATTTTATTTTTATTTTTATTTTTTTCTAAAACGGGCAGCCTCACATTATACGAATATAGATCCATTCAATAAAATGTAAAAATAAAATATCGCGGAGAACCGTAGGCAACTTTTTCTTCTGCATTTATAAAGTACCGTCTGAGTAACTAGTCACGTAAAAAGCCACCAATCTGCGGTTCTATTGACCTTCCTATAAATATGCTTCCCATTTTTGTCCATGAAGGTTGTATCGGTTGCGCAAAAGAATGATGTTCTTCCTTCGTACCATTGGAGCGCTCTATACAATTCAAAAGTAATCTCTTTTTTTTTTTTCGTTCATCCATCTGCATAAATTACAAAGCAAATACTATTCGATCGAATGGTGGATTGACAAGAAGGAAGGTGAATCCTTCTTTCCCGTGATGGATACGACCTCCGTTCGTCTTGCACAGCATTTCTTTCCCATAACTATCTGCCTCGCCTTGTGAACGGATTGGGGGAGAGCATCTGGGGCTTGTATAGGATTTGAGTTAACGGCCAGGTCAATGGGAGAACGGCTTCGTTCTCTCCATTCTTACTCTTTCTTTTTATTTTTGCTTCTATTTGTAAAAGTAAAACTTGTATCCAAAAACTTATGTTACGTATCAATCTATATTTTCAACTACATTTATATGGCAATGTAATGATAATGATTCAAAATTATTATGTTATAAACACATATATATGATAATGAAATTATTTTAAAATATAGTTTTAAGTATTATATATATATAAGATTACGAGTCGACCTCATTGATGCAGATGATGAGCTAACCATGAACCTTAAAATAAAGGCCAAAAAACAAATTGGCTCATCGATTGGTTCAATATGTGGCATCATTTGCTACTCACACTCACTCATCATTTGTATCAATATAGCTTATGACATGATGAGCTGAAATTTTGTGGTGCATTGCCTAGAGGGATTTGGCTTCCATCCACAGTGGATCAAATGGATACAGGGTTGCATTCTGACACCGTCCTTTACACTACTAATTAATAGCTCGCCGTCTCGCTACTTCAAGTCATCGGTGGGACTCCAACAAGAATGTCCCCTATCACCCCTTCTGTTCATCATATGTGCAGACACCCTGTCCCGATTTTTGCAGCAGGCGACGTCGACGCAAGAGATGGAGGCCTACAACCCGACGTAGGGGATGACCCCGATCTCACACTTATTATTTGCAGATGATTGTATGCTATTAGCTCGTGCGACGAGGAGGTCAACACTAGCCATCAGAAGGATCCTGGGGACATACTGTTGGATATCTGGTCAGCAGATCAACCTGTCCAAGTCAGCCATCTGCTTTAGCCCGAAGACTGAGCATGGGGTGAAGGCGTCTATCATGAGCATCCTGGGGATCGGTGAGCAGGAGAGGACCCTCAGGTACCTCAGGATTTCGATCACGGGACGCCGACTGCGCAGGAGGGAGTGTACGAGCATGGAGCAAAGTATCAGACATAGACTGGAGAGCTGGCAAGTGGGTGCACTATCGATGATGGGCAGAGTTATCCTGGTATGGTCAGTCCTGAGCTCCATTTCCATCTACTTGCTTTCTAATACCATGGTCCCACTTGCAACTCTACGAGGTTTGGAGAGGTTGTTCAGAAATTTCATCTAGGGGTGGCAGGGTGACAGAGGGGGTGTCCACCTTATGGCTTGGGAAACCATCTGTCAGCCGATGAGCCAGGGTGGATTGGGTGTTCACTCACCGATCGAGCATAGGAAGATACTTTCGACCAGGCTGGCAGCCAAGTTTCTTCTGAAGCTGGCTAGTTTATGAGGCGCTCTGATGAGGGCGAAATATGATGACCTGGCAGCCCAGGACACCATGCACGCTGGACGAAGAGCATCTTTCATATGGAGGAAGATTTGTGCGCATATCCCGAGGGTGTTACCGAAGATCAGATGGGAGATCAGGGATGGCTAGACAGTCAGAATTTTGGAGGATAGGTGGTTAGCTAAGGGGATATTGTAGGGTTGGCCCACCATGGTTGACCATGGATGGCTGGAGGGCCGAAGGGTATGCGAGCTCTTCGTCAGAAGAAAGCGGAGGTGGGAAATGGATCTCATTGGGCACATGTTCCGGGAGCATCTGGCTAAGAGGGTTCTAGTTGTGCCCATCCCGGAGAGGGCGACAGCTGACAAGAGAGTGTGGAGCATGTCTAGGTCGCCGATGGTGAGGGCCCGAGACCTCTCGGGGCTGGTCCCCGGGACCCTTGACTCGACAGATGGAGAGCAGATGGATTTGGAGGCTGCACATTCATCCTTGGGTTGCCTTATTTATCTGAAAGGTGGTCTGGGGATACCTGCCTACTAGAGCTGTGTTGGGGAGGCGGGGTGTGAGGGTCCCTACAGTTTGTGTGACTTGCTCGGAGGTGGAGGAGACCATTTTCCACGCCCTCATAGACTGTTCGCGGGCCAAACAGATATGGTGCTATGCTTCGGGCTAGCCGGATCAGTGGCAGAGATGGTCGTCTGCCGAGGAGTTTTTATGATTTCTGGAGGCCTCGGCATGAAGATCTGTGTTTGAGAAGAGGGGGACATCTGCTGCCTGTCTAGCCTACCAGTGTTGGCTGGATAGGAATGCCCGAGTCTTCAAGGGAGTCAGCCCTCATCCGAGGGTGATAGCGGCTAGAGCCCTTATGCAGGAGGCTGAGATCACCGGCGTTACAAAGGCATCACCTAAGTTGGCTGGGGACATCTGGGCCCTCCATTCTGCTCACACAACGTCTAGGACAGTACTCATCTCCTGGATGCCCCCATCCCCTGGTTTTCTCGAAGTGAACTTCGACGGCAGTGTGGATGATGAGGAAAGATGTAGTGGCGTGGGGTTCGCCATCCGAGATCACGACTCCAAATTAGTTGCGGCACATGGTCGGCGGACTTTTGACTCAACAGTGGTGTGTACCGAGCTTAGAGCAGCCTGGGAGGGCATCTACTATGCGAGGCGGACACTGGGTGCGGACCATATTATTCTCGAGTGCGATTCAGCCACAGTGGTTGAATGGATCCAGAGACAAGGATGCACTGCTGAAGACCGGCTGTTGATCCATGAGATTTGCAGGTTGATGGAGGAGTGTAACTCCCACCAGGCTTCACACGTGTTTAGGGAGGCCAACGAAGCGGTTGATTGGGTGGCTTCCTATACGGCCCACCACTCCGGTGGTTTTGTTTGGGTTGGAAGTGGGTCTATTCCAGGGCCATTATGTAGTGTTTTATTTTCTGATTTTGTTGACTGCATTCACATCCGTAGTGTTTGAGCCGCTGTTGCACCAAAAAAAAATAAATAGTGTGGCTTCATCCCGAGCATTCAAATGCATGGTGCCCTCTGACCCCATACGCATAACATGCAGTATTTATCAGGAAAGATTTTTTAGGAATACTTGTAACGTTTCTCTTCGTTCATGCATGCTCCTTGTCCCTCCTTTTGCGGTTGGTAGTATGATGTTTAGTATTATTTCTAGGTATGCATCCCATAGGGAGAAAGCAAGATTCTTGTTGCCACCTATTCTAAGTTTGTTGAAAGCTAGTGAAGGGCTTATGCCCTCTCCAGCTTCTTTTAGCATGTAGTGCCTTTTGATAGGTATCACTCAGTAGCACATCATGTAATTTGCAATCTCATCATAGATTATAACCCATAAGCCAATGAGGTAATGAATTACATGACTTCATTCTCATATGGCCATGCTAAAATGGACATCTTGAAAAACTCCTCCATATAGTCGGTGTTCTTCATCTTTTCAATATTCGCTTATTAATGTTGATTATTCTCTCACCAAATAAATGGATAGCCTCATAATTTAAAAGTCATGATCTTCATTTTCATATGGTTGAGGATGCTTATAGCTTCAAAGAACCTTTTGGTTGTGGTGATCCAGTTAAGGAAGTCCTTTGGATTTAACCTCCCATGAAACTTAAAAAACTCAAGTTTAATGCTAAAGTGCCTATCACTATTTTGCATAGCTCGATTATCAAATCGGGGAAGTCGAGCTATGCCATGATTTAGAGAATGCAGTGAAAGGGTTGATGGGGATGCTTAGAAGATGCATTCAACAGCACATCATCCTTTCAATCTAATTCTCTAATGCAGTGTTCTTGACCGAACTATGATCATGCTTCATTTTTAGTTGTTTATCTCCACATTTTTTGGATTAATCTCTAACATATAGAGCATTGTGGGTACTTCGGAGAACTATGATTTCAATGTCAATCAGAGCATCAGGTCTAACCAAAACCGCTCTGATACCAAAATAATGGACGTGGTGATTTCTCTTCAAAGGGAAAAAGGATCTATCTAACAAAGGAGTAGCAAGAAAGGAGGAACAAGCTACAAGAATAATAAAATCAACTCGCAGAAAAATAGAGAACAGAACTAGAATTTTAATTCAACTCAAGGTGGTTTTTACAATTTCTAGGTATTTCTATTTATAATTGTAGGACCCTTAAACCTACCAATGAACACGTCCACATTTGTTTCTTGCTGAAAATAAAAGAGATTTCTACAAAAAAGAAAAATAATGGTAAAATAGAATCTCCCGACAAGTGTACTAGGATTTGATTTGGTACGAATATGAAAAATAGTTAAGGAAATAATCTCCTCATGATTGAATAGAATTATTAATTGATCTTCATGCTGAACCTTTATAATGTGCCTAGATCAGTATTATTTGATCATATCTCTAGGTTTATCTTCTTAATTTGTATTAGCTTTTCAAAACTGACTTCGATCTGAGCCTGATGTTGAACCTCTTTGTTTGACCTTAGACATGGACTGAGTTAAATACGTGTCCAAATTTTTCGTATAGAAATATGTTTTTGAGAGTATATAGAGGTAAATATGTTAACTTGGTGGAGGAGCCTGAGGAAGTGGTTGACTTGATAGCCTACAAAAATCTTGACATTTTTTTTAAGTTCAAATTCAACATTACTAGTTATGTCGAGATGGCATCACATTACCTATGTCCTCTACATTTTTTTTTTTGCTATAACGGATAATTCATACATTTCTAATATGGATACATCCAATAAAATTAGAAAACAACAAATTCTGAAGCGATCTAGACAGCTCCACTTTCATAGCCCACAAGACACCTCCTGAGTGGCTGGCCACATACAACGCCATCCAATTCGTAGCCCTGTTTACCTCTCTAAAAACATGCTAAGCCTGAAAGGCCACACCATCCCTCACCATTGCCCATATGTCTCGAAGCAGAAGGTGGCCCCTTCCACCGTCGCTAGATCCACCCTGAATCCATCAAATCACGGTGGCAGAATCTCCCTCAAGTATAACAGAGGAAGTCCTCAACCCTCCCGGGCGTGGCTCAGGCCAGCTATGCCACCCTCAGGTCTATTTCAAGGACCGAGACATCAAAAATCTGACAGCCACCACTCTAGAATCTAAGTCTCTGATGACAAAAGCCGGTACTACCCCACCTGCTGCTGTCTTTTACATGGAAATCAACATATAGAGTGTTGTTTAGCAAAAGTTGCAGCCAGATTTCTCACCTTTATTCCGTGAATACCATGACCAACACAAAGCTAGCCTGCGACACCAAATACATCTAGAACTGTAAAATTCAATACAAATTAAACTTTGTTTCCCACAAGAGCCATTAAAGCCGAAAATTATTTTTCTAGCAAGAGCTATCCTCCTTTATCTTCTTACAAAGTCGCAGGGAGCAAGATGTTACTAAAATAGCCCCACCCTCGAGGAAAATTAACGCCAGATCCTTATTTTGATTTCCATTATATATTTAGTTCAGTTAATATTTTATATTTAGTCCCTGACACAAGAATGGGATAATTAGTATTTAGGGCATGAATAGAACTCTGAGGGTTCTCCTCATTAGAGGAAGCACAACTCAAAGGCATGTCGAGCAGAATCTCACCGATGGCCAAAGTATGCAATGTTTGTGAAAAACACATACAGAACTTAATCACCACTGGTGTATGGATGCAGTTCGGAAGCTGCGGTGGTGCAGCGAACATGCAGGAGAAGCACACCATATTTCCCTTGTTCCCTCCTGTTCGCACCAATCCATGAAAAAGAATGGTGATTGGTGTTATAAGTTACAGGTGATCATTACATCATTGCTTGGCTATAGATATAACTTAATATTTTAACTCGTTCGATATATATCACTAGCAAAACAAATAAAAAAAAGGCTACCTGCATGGCATGGAGGATACTCTCTTACAAAGCTTTAATGAGATCAAGGGTTACACACCATCCTGACATCTAAGTTTATTTAAGCTGCTTGATGCCAAAATTGACCATATTACTCGACACAATCCTCTCCACTTCAACCACAAAGTCTTTGATAGAGTCTGTACAATGGCAGCATCAGCATCCTCTCAACTATTAACACAATCTCTTACCAGAAGACTATATATAAACAAAACTAACTGCAATTTTGAGGGCAAGCTAAGATGATACTAGGTTCAATAAAAAAAGCAAGCATGTCCTCAATTTACACATCACATTTGCGCCCCGAGGGGCATTTATGCAATTGTTCGTGATTAAATGGATTGTCAGTGCACCGCACACAACTTAGTCTTGGAGAGAGATCCCACCCCGCAGGCTCAGAACTGTCAGGTTGTCTTGGATTTTCTTCTTTGAACTTCACAAAATTCATAGATGACCAGTAATCTTTCAACAAATTCTTTGGAAAACAAAAGATTAGTGACCTTGTAGTTGCTGAAAGTGGTAACAACTAGTAATACCAAACAATTTATTTATAAATAAACTTACCATTTTCATCAACTGCATCATCTCATTTACTGCATGGTTGAAGAGATCAGGGTGAGCAAGATCCAGGGTGCCTAGGATTTCCTGACGGGTCCTGTGAGATATATTTATCTCCATTTCTGCACCTGACATATGAAATTGGATAATCTTAGCTGTTAGCTTATGGCAAAAATCCAGCATCGAAATAGAGTTCACAAAACTCGTGAGAGAAGCAGAGTGTTCATGAGAACTCTGGATGGAAGCAAGGATGACAATCCGGGGGCAGTTAGACCCCATTCACTCATTATTCATTTACTCATTCTAACTTTCCAGCATCAAAATAAAAAATAATATAAAGTATGGTTGGTTTGTAATACCATAGTTGCTAAAATAACTGGTGATGACGACACCAGAACAATAACATACCAGTAACAATGTAATTCTCAATGATGTGCCTTGCCATGTAAATTCTTCTTACAGGATCATCGAGAGGTATCTTGCCCAGCTCATGTACTTCTTCAAAGAAATGAACACTCTCACCAGCAAGACAACTGTTTATCAAATGAAGAATGACAATAAGGTATTATACATATCCACTCTGATGGTGCAGGTGGAACAAAAAACACGAACAGAAAAAGTAACCTGTCTGCAAAGTCCATGAAAGATTGACGAAACCTCTTGTCCTGCAGCAGTTTGTCCAAAGGTTGATGAAGATCTACACCTGCCACAGATGCTGTCTGTACGAGCAATCCACAGCCTGGTATCCCCAAAGCTTGGCCCATAGTTACAAACTCCGTGGATTCTCTTTTCCTTAAGCTTATTTGAGACAGCAGAGGTTGAGAAACCGACATTGAAAAGAAAACCAGCACAAGCACACTTGCCTACAAGGCAAAAGCAACAAACATGAGACATGTCATCTTATGTATGTAATAGCCACTGATTGCATTCAAATAAAAATTGAAGAGGGTGTGCGCAACTGAGTAGCAGAGGTTGCACCACCAGCTGGATACACAACAAGCAATCACAGATCTCAATGTGCAAGTACAGTTCTGGAATACCAGGCAACCAAATACAGACATTCTAAGCATAGAAGATTGTTCATGATTGATTGTTGATCCAGCTGAGATAGCAGCAGTTATACTGCCACTTGGGTTGCATCGAACCAAATTTCAATTGCAATATGAGACTATGCATAATTCAGAAAGACGAAGGTTTATATAATTCAATTATGATAAGATACACCATTTCTCTCCAACCTGGTATCATGGTAATCTAGCAAATTCTTTAGTATGATGCAGTTTGCTGGCATCAAAACTACAAACTGAAGAAGAGCATGCTACGGACTACATAAAACATAGGAAGCCCAGGCCATACTCTGCTTGGGATGGTCAGAACATGGTCAGCTTCAGGAAATGGTTACCAGATCATCTGGTGATATCAGTAACTTGCTTTATATGAAGGTTTAACATGCCTAGTGATGCAGCTGGTAGATCCAGACTCAGGACCAAGAAAGTCCTGGTCCTACAAGTACCTACTTGGTAATCATCCTTGCAGATCTACTGGAAGACTTGTGTAAGAAGTAAAACTTGCGAGCTTGTGACTCCATCGTGAGGATCCTGGTTCTTCATCCAGAGTGAGTCTTTTCCCTTAAGCTTCCTAGTCTGTCAACTCGTTATCTTTGGGAATGCATGGTCTTCTGATGTTAATAATGTGGAGGCACCCTCGTAAAATGAAATCCCTCAACTTCGATAGTTGATTACAACCAAAAAGAGAAGGAAGCCACACATACCCCTCAACTCTTTCTTGTCAAAATGTATCACTCTTATCATGAGGTATCCTTGTTCCAATGCTCCTTGAAAAATCATTCACAAAGCATTGGCCTTCTTTTAAGGGATAAGCTGCAAGCAGCGAGATTGTCTGATTCTTGGTCAAGCAGTTCCCATCATAAGTTAGTGTCAAATGCTTAATGATCATTCTAGAAGCATAGGCCTTCTGTCAAATCCTCTCTAGAAACTTGATTCTGCCCTGCACGACTCTGCAAGCAGGATCTTTTTCTTGTTAGTATATACTACAAAATCAACCTTAATCTTTTCGAAGCTTTGATATATATGGTTCTCCCATTTCTAAATCCAAATATGTAAATGGAAAGGAGGTTAGTCTCAACACTTGATGTTGGCCCCTATAATGGGAATCCTTCATTCCCTGAAACTACTTCTACTTCTAGCACTTGTCATTTCTCCATCATACAGATTCCTGACAAGAGCTAAACTTTACAGACAACTTTCCTCCTTAATACCAATCAAACTAGAACCCATAATATTGGATCATTTGCCTTGTTCAAGTCAATAAAGACCACAGAATAGATGATTTCTTTTTCTCCAGAACTTTCCATCATTTGCCTAATGAAAAAAAAAGGAAAAAAAACTAAAACTATCAGGACACCAGGATGGTGGTCTGAGTTGTCAATATTTTCTTACTATTTTGTGCCACCACCCTCTCCCATAACTTCCAAGTGTGGCTCATGCATTTAAATTGATGATATTTGGTAAAATTTTGTATATCATTTTTGTTTTTATTGATTGTTACCATTCTCCAACCAATTACATTTCCCTTACGTTCAAGATCCCAATAAATAAGCTCATTTACTATATTTCCTTAACTTAATGTTATTTTATGTAGAGCTAATCCCTGCTCTGTTTCCACTTTTTACCAAAGTCATAACTAGCCTGAGTATCCTGATTCAATGATGGCACAGATGGAGTGTACCCATCCACCTTTTAGACCAACATTTCCGACTTTCCAGCATCTTTCAACAAAATCATACTATCCTATGCTAACTACATCTATATTCCAGGTTTCAATAACCTGAACTACATATGCCTCCAATACAAGCACATGCCAACCAGAAAAGGGACGTGCTTTAGTGACTATCATATAGTGAGGAATTGTTTGCCCTGATTTGCTTGTTTTTGAATGTAAAAGATATACCTCGGCAAAATAATAAAAGATCAACAATAAGTCACATAAATGGTTTCTGATATCTCCAGCTTGGATTTGATCATAATTTCTTCAGATATTATATATGACAAGTATTCAAGATGAATTAATCTATCAAACCTTAAAGAAATTAAGCTTTCAAATCTTCTAGTTTATGGCAAGCAGTGAAACTAGACAATGAGCAAGAAGGGAAATGAGATAAGTTGGAAAGCTTTGTGTATGGTGTTCCCCAAACATTGCCTTGTGAAAACTGCATAAGGCTTAGCTCATTTTCTATGATATTTCTATAAGTATTTTAAATATTCCAACTCTATTCCTTGTGAGACTTGTGCAAAAGTGGCCAAGCCTACCATAGCCGACCTGGAAAGGCCCTATTTTTGCTAGGGTTGAGACAAGGATTTTGGCCTGATGGGCTGGATAGGGCTTTCATTTTTCAGGCCCAATTGAAATTGGGCAGGCTCAGGCTCACCAATTTTTAGCTTAGCCAAACCCAAACTTTTTATAAAAAAAATTAGATATATAAAATTTATACTCAAAGTAATAACTCATATGTCCCATTAAAAAATTAAAAAAGTAAATAAGAGAGGATGGGATGACCCTAAAACTCTTCCTCCCTCTCATGCTACCCCCTCCTCTTCACCCCCCACACCTACTCCCCATCCTTCATCGACCCCCTCCCTCTCTCTCTCTCTCTTCGACGTCTTCCCAACATGGCCTCTCTACACCTCTTGCCCCAAATCCCCACAGCCCCTCTCTCCCCCCACCCCTAAGGGCTCTTTAAATTCCTTTCTCCTAACTTCCTCTCACCCTCTCCTCTTCTCTCTCTCTCTCTCTCTCTCTCTCACCATGGCTTCTCAAAGAGGTAGCAACAGAAACCTTAATTTCTCCCTCTCAATCTCATTTATTCCCCCAAATCTTTCCATTTTCCATCTTAATCTCCCTTCTCTCTAGGCATTACTTCCGCTTTGGGTGGAGATCACAACCCACAAACGACTAGGGTAAACTCTCTTTTTCTCTCTCTAAGCATCCGCTCATCCTCCTCTCTCGCTCCCTGGGCCAAAGGCTAGAACCACCAACATCACCACCTCCTCTTCCTCCTTTCTATTCCCCCTCCCACCCAGCCAGCTGCCACCACCATCTTGTCCTTTCTTTTCCTTATCTTCCATGGTCAAACCTGTTTCGTTGTCCCCAACCCCCACTCATGGGTGCCCGCTTGGGTGCGGCCAAGAATGAATGAATCTATGTCTAGGCTGTGCTGGTCAGGCCCAAGCCCTATTACATTGCACCGAGCCTGGCACATGCTTGGGATTTCAGTTCGAAGATCAAGCTGTGCAAGGTTCAGGCATAATGGATATAATGTTAACTAGGCTCAGCCTTGCCTAGCTTAGTGGTTGCACAGGTCAATTCCTCGCATGTCTTTTTTGGTAAATATATTCCTCAAATGTTACTCAGTCATATCAAGACTCAAACAAACAAGAGAAATGCTAGGGAACCTCATCTAAGACTCCAAAGCCAACCTACAATGCCCTATGATTAGCTATAACCAAGCTGGATGCCACAAACATCAAATGAACTAGGCTTCGCAGTTTTTCAAAGAAGTCCAAATGAAAAATGAAATGAATTCCCATTCTAACCAGCTATAAACCCCATCCGCTGATTCTTTAGTGCTTTCTCTATTTTCTTTCTGGTTTTTTCTGTATCATCTCTTCTCCACCCCTCTCTCCCTCCCTCCCCTCCCCCCTTGCACCATAACAATCTACCTCCCACCTCAAGATTGCGCCTTCCCCTGCCATATCTTCCAAAGAAGAGGAAGATTTGAGTAATTAGGAAAACAATGCAGCAATGATGTCAAATGGCAGTTTTCTGGTTTTGTCCTTGGAAACTATCACCAATTTCCAAAGGGCATGTTGTGATGAGGCAGTAAGCTGTGTTCTCAAATTTAAAGTGCTTCAACAAGCAATAATACAAGGACTCGGGCTACAGGAAATCATGCCACCAACCACTGGAGGCTCCTTTCCTTTATCTTCATTGGTAAGTCATGCAGGATTGTCTTGATTTCAATGCAGGCCTGCATGTTGAACTTGAATTTTGAACCATTAACTAGTCTTGGATCTGAGCTTCATTGCTACTTCGCTACTTTACACCTCAGTACCTCACTGTCCATAAAGCTTGAATAACTAATTGCTTATAAGTTATAACCCACTTCCTAGGCATTTTTTGTTTTTTCAATGTAATACTCTCTCCTATATTTCAAGTCCCACATATTTGTGAGCCTTGTCCCAATGATTCTGGTGAAGCAGGTGGGATCTCAGTTAGAAAACGTAGCAAAGTAAGTGTCAGGTTTAGGAACAGGTGTCTTGGATTTGCAGCAAAGAGGCTGCAGGGTATAATTGCAGTAGTGCTTTTGTTACTGGCTGAGCCCAATGGGCATGGGAAAGTTAGGCATGGCTTCCTTGCTTTCCTCAAAAAACAACATAACTTTCATATATTTATCCTACAAGCAATGGGAAGATGAATGGAAGAATCAAAGATGCTTAACATGGGTTTTCCCCACTAGTACATCTCCTGATATTAATGCTTTGCAGATGTGCGCTTTTTGATATTACTGCTTCACATCTAAACAAAACCTAGTCTAGGGGTGCACATGCGTTTGAGTTAACCTGAGAACAGACCGAACTGGCCTTATTGGATTGGTTTGGTTCGGGTTCCTAATGGGATTGATTGCTTCCGGTTCCAATTTTTACAAACCTGGTTGGTTAGAGTTTGGGTTAAGAGATTGGGCAACCGGGACTTGGACCAAACCCAATCAATATATATACGTAAAGTTAATTTATAATAGTATATTAATTATACATTACAAAATATGGTTGATCTTCATATTTCTTTTTTGAGTGGAAGATTTACATCCATTCTTCACTATGATTTTGGTTTAAATATTCTTTCTTTGAATAACGTATTAATTACTGAGATTGTAATTTGTAACATGTTATATTCTAGATTTATAAATATGTTGAATTTTATTGTTATAAGATGCCTCTAAATATATTATATATTACCTTTTATAATTAAACTCTATTATTAATTTGTTCTATTAAATAAAACTAATAGTTTAGTTGCTTTTAAAAAACTTCTGGGTAATTTGAGAACCCCTGATTTTTATTAGGTTGCTTTGGGTTGGGTTGGTTCCACCATTGATTGGTTCGGATCTAATTCCAAAAATTAAGAACCGAACAGAATTGGGTTACTTCTAGGTTAGCCTCTAACTCAAACCAACCCGACCCATATGCATGCTATTGTAGTCTATATTGTGAGCCAAGATTCGTTGTCTCGGTACCGGGCCCCGTATCTATTATAGTGTAGGTACACGGTGCGGTACAAGACTGCAAGATGTACCGAGTGTCGGTATGGTACGAGAGTGCATTGCAGTTCGATACCGGTATGGTACGTCTGGTACGGTATAGTACCGACCGGTATGGCAAACCTTGTAGTGAACAACTAAGTATAAAAAAATCAATCGATGCTCCTGCATAGCCATGTGAATTTGGAAAACCTATGGAATATGCAAATAGACAACAAGATCTTTAGAGATTTCATATCTTCCCTCCATTTTTTCAGTGATGTCACCATAAGATAGGATATACAACTAGGACATTACATGTGCACTAACCTCATTCCATCAAAAGGCAATAGATAACAAAGAAACATTCAAAGATATAGGCATGATTAACTTAATCTTTCCAGCATAAATTCTTCTATTAATACAATTCCTATATGCAAATGTAACACAAGTTTACGGTCCAACCAAACACTGATGTTTTAATTGAATAATCAATTGCTTCATTTGTAAGAGAGTGAGCCTTGGTGGAACAGTAAGGTTGCTCCACTATAATCTGGGTGTTACAGTTTCAAAACATAGAAATGACCTCTTCACATGTGGGGGTAAGAGTGCATATATTTGACCCTCCCTAGACCTTGCATTAGCAGGAGCCTCATGCACTAGGCCACCCTAGTTGCTTCATCTATGGATAGTAGATTCAAGTAACGGCATGTCATAGCACGGTACAGAATTATACATACTGCAGCTGTGCCTTAGTGGCATGTTCCTACCATGGCAATGTACCAGAAGCATGCTAGTATTCAGCATCCTGTCATGCTAGTTCACGCAAAGGACTGGCATGGCACAGCATTTCATGCCACTACCAGACCAGCATGCCACAAGCACATGATATTACAATCCTTGGTATAGACAACCTAAGATGTCAAAGTATCAGGCAAAGAAAAGTGCAACAATTTACATCACCAGCCCTGCTGGATTAATTTGATCAAAACACAGCTTGTTCAAATTCAACATTGGAGAAAAATTGACCATTATAAACTGTTAGAAAAAAGAGCAGGAATACAATATCCAATTTCTTTAATGCTATCGGATGCTAGCTCCATAATCCTATAGAATTTAGGCTTCATGTCTTTGTACATGTACTGCATGTCCCAAAATGAAGACAACTAGATAACTCCTATACACCAGAAAATGAAGCCATGTCCACATTACAGCCATGAAATATTAAGACAAGGTCTAGAGTGAAATTATTACGAAGAAATAACATACCGTGACTAACAGCAAGAATCTAGAAACAACTTGAACCCATAGAATATCTTCATGGACTTCATTCAAAATATAAGCACCAATCCAAAATCCTGTCACAATTTTTTTTAAAAAAACATACATTAAGGAAGTACAGTACATAAGATGGCTCAATTTTTTTTGGAAACTTAAATGAGAAATGCACCATAAATATCAGGATACAAATTGTAGTACTGATGTCTAAGTGAGGCAAAGCAAGACAGGGTGCTCAAAAGTTTAATCCTAGTAATAGCAAAACAACTCACTTTTAAAGAAATATATGTTTTAATATAGACACTAAGCAAACTAGAGTTCTTACCAACAAGGTTGTCAAGGCAATTAAGCAGTCACTAGGCAGAGAGAATCTCTAAAGCCCAGTGGCGCTTAGGTGTACTGCCTAGTGACTCGAGCTGCCTTTTACTTTGCTTAAGCAAACAAGTTCACAAAATTTTGCCTTAATAAATCAAAAACTTGAATGACCTGACAATGATCTATTATGTGTCTATGATATAAGATCAGCTTTTGTCAGAACATTATTGAGGAAACTAGAATGCCTGGAGAAATATGTATCATTTGCTGAGAGGATTAGGAAATAAAATAAAAATTTATGATACTGGAAAAAAATGTGGGGCATGCTTCCTATTTTGCAATTATATATCATGATCATGAAAAGTGAAAAATAAATAATATTAATACATCAATTTACATCAAACAATGTTCAATTAAAAATTAATCTACTTTGAGCAGTATCTATGCTTCTTAGTTTATGAACTATAAAATATCATAAGAATGACACTAGATTTGAACTTTACACAATCTTTTGAGTTTACACTAAATCAACATAATCTTGATTCTGGACAAGAAGGAAGTAGAAGAGGAAAAGTAGGACGAAAAAGAGGAATAAGGAAAAAGAAAAATAAAGAGAAATGGGACAAATGATGCACAAAAGTTTAATGGATGAAGTGTTAAGGAAAAGAATTGATAAGACAACAAAAAAGGAGAAATGGAAATTTTATTTTAACTAGTTAAAACACAGAAGGAGGCAGAAATAAGAAGAGAGACACATAATATGGAAGCAACAAGCAGGGCAGAAAAGAGGAAATAAGAAGAGAGGTGGCAAAAGGGGTAGGAGAAAAGCTAAACCTTATTTTACTTTATCAGATGTTCTTGTACATTTATAGATTTTATAAATGGGTAGTATATGTTTATAGATCTCATAAAATAGACAAATACATTCAAAAACATAAATGCATAGACCATATAAATACAATACATATGTAAAGCTCAACTTTTGCTAATAATATTTGATCTTAGATTAGCCCTCGTTGGATCTCTAATGGGACACTTAGTCCAAGCAACGATTTAGAAATCGCTGTGCTAGGCAGGCACCTGTTATAACACTGGTTCACCAGTGAATACAAAAACAAACATAAATTTTATATCTATGAGGAATCTACCAGGACTAATTGAAATATATTAGGTTCTTAAATTTCTTAGAGAAATATTCTTTTAGAACTCCATCTAGATTCTAGACAGTGTCTGAGTTCCTTGATTTAACCAGAAAACATCCAAGGTACAAAGTCCAAAAGCTACTAGCCTACTATCGATGGAGTCTCTTTGATGATGAACAGTTTTTGCAATGAATTTTATACAACATATGAAGCATGACTACAGGGTTTATGGCAACTATGAAATATGAGTGGAAGATAACTGATCACAAGACAATGCACAATAAAATTCTCAGCTATCTAGGGAGGCACATCGGCCAGGCCTGGCCAGAAAAATGTGAACCTTGACTCCCACAGTGGCCCTAAAGATGAAAACAATATTTCAATTCCAGCGAAGTATGTAAATTTAAATATTGACTTCTGTTACAAGTGCTAACCATCGAACTATGATTAAATTATTGAACATGTTGCATTATTGCCCTTCTATCAGCCTGACCAAGTTATCAATTAGGATTTAGGACAAAATTTTTCATTGAACTGCCAATGGTCATTCCAATGCTCATATGTTGCTGACAATATTTCTAAGCTTTTCTTCTAAATAGTAACATAAATACATAGGATGTAAGTAACTTGCACCTCATATCTTACATAATAGACCAATAGCAGTCTTCATCCAGCACTCTGACAACTTGAGAAAAATTCCAAAGAAGTTCAGATATAGATATCATAAATTGCCGTTATTGACACCAGCAAAATAATTTTCCATAAACATGAATCATTGGTGTCATATGCTGCAGTCTCTTTTCAACATCATCACAATGCTGAAATTATTAGTTGACTCAGCTCATACTACAGCAGTTTATTAATATTCTTGGTGCAGCATATTAACAACAAACTTTCACATTATCGACTACTAGATCCCCAATCACTTTGCAATAAAACAAAAGCAGATGATACAACTATATTGTCGTTCATGACAAAATCCCTGAGCTCGGGCCAAAAAATAAACATGCAGTTCTTTCAAAAGGTTTAGGACAAAGAATCCAATGAATATTTCCTCTATAAACTTCTTATGACAGGATTATCTCATAATATATTATTTCCTTGCTTACAGTACTATAAATAGGTTAGTTTGATACTTTGATTTCATAGGTGCAAGAATAAAGTCCCACCAAAGGTACATTTAAAAAAAAACAACTTACCAAATTCTTTTGCCACTTTGGTTTCTTTACCTAGGCCAAAGATAATATGAATTTCATTCTTTGAATTGCCATATCATGACAATTGACTTGGAAATTATTTTTATTACTGAGCATACCCTCAAAAACAGTGAGAAATTTAGAAGGAACAGTAGACGAAACAAGTAGAGTACCTAAAGTAAATCATTCAAGTCAAACAAGTTAGAAGATGATTAAACTGAAAACAAAAAACAATGCAAACTTTAGTGCAAAGAGCTCAGAATAATTTTTGTGTCCAAAAATGTCGCTTCACCAAAAAAATATTAAAAAATGGCTGAATGAAATTTAATCAAGCAGGAAAAGAAACAAATCAGGGACATACCTACTGCAATGGATGACACAATTATACCCTGTAATAGATCTTTGAATTCATGAAACCTGAATTCAATATGCCGAACAGCTCTTGTAACACCAATCAATGCAGCAATGTAAAATGCATGAATACATACAACTGGTATCACCCATTGAGTCCGCATATGGCACTGATGATTCAGTGGTTTATTTATATGAATAACTGCAAGATTAATAGTGTCAGATCTTCATAGTACTATAATAGAACAAGGAGAACGGAAGGTAAAGCATCTGAAAGGTTGATTGTAACAAATCCCAACAGTCACCCTGAGCAAAAACATTGTAGATAATCACCCTACTCTTTCCCTAAATGATGGAGATCCAAGATCATGCAATGATGCATTGGAGACTGTTCGAGTAACAATTTCTCTTTGCATTAATTAGTTTCCAGTGACTTATTTTGGATTAAAAGTTATCAGATATTAAATGATAGCTTTAGAGGCACAATTTTTGTAGTAGTATTTTCACTACATTGTTCACGCTACAATTAATAGCAACCATGCCCTATAGAGGTTGGTTTGGGGAATTTAGAAAAATTGTAACCAATTATTTTTTCTCATAAATAGAGGCCTTAGGGTTTTATGCAATTGAATTGGATGGTTGTTTAACAAAAAATGAGATTCAAACTTCAAAGAACATCTTGTTTTTCCCTTTTGGTGGGATTCTGCAACAATGGTGTGACACCTTTAAACCCTGGGTGTGAGACCTAGATCTTGGAGTGATTCCATTATTCTATTCTCTCTCTTGACTAATAATTTTCTATGCTTTGAAATTGTAATTCTCTCATCTTCTACATTTCATTTTGTCCTTTTCTTCTTCATATTTTCCTCTCTTATTGACCATTCTTATAAGGTTCTCTCTGCTGTGATTCCCTTTTCCCTGTTCCATAGTTTCTGTTTTACAGCAGGCCTCCACTTTGCAGCAACCAGCCTACTCTATAGGGCCCGTAAACAGGCCACCAGATCTTATCACTGATTAGATCCAACCAGCCCTAAAACAGGATTCAGGGGTCTACGGCCTAACAAATCAATTTCCTTTGACATTTGAACCTATTCTCATTATGTACTGCTCTAATGGAGATTTAATCTACAAAAAACGACTCCATGTTAGGGCCTGTTTGGTTGGTGCGGAATCACTCTACCCGTTTGGCTATGAAAGTAAAAGCCCAGAAGTAACTCCCAGACCGGAAGCCACTGCCAGCTCACTCCCACCCATTATACTTCACAGGGCACTTTCTTGACTTCGGGCCCAAGGTGGGCTGGGGCACTGAAAGTGGGTCGTATAGATGCCCCACTTTTCCTTCACACGCCATCCAGCACCCACCCCCCTCCTCATCCTCCTCCTCCTCCTCCTCCTCCTCTCTTAACCTCGAATGAGTTTGAATAACTCTTGACCTCCTCTAGCCCTTGACCCTCCTCATTCCTCTCTCCCGATCCTCACAACTCCCCATAACTCCCCATCAATAATCCCATTGGTTTCCTGTCACCTTTCTACTCCGTGACGGCAATTCCGTCCTGATCAGGCTCATATTACCTGGCGAGCTCCTCCCTCCAGGTATTGACTGTGACAATGAGCCCAAATGGCCCTTGTCGCCCTGTATTTACAAGGGGTGAGAGCTCCATTGGCCATGATTCCTAATCTAGGTTTTATATAGATACCTTCTTTTGGTTTTCATTGTGTTGGATCACCACATTTGGTGTGGAATCAATGGATTTATGCTTGATTTGTCATATTCGAAGCATTTTCCCAACAATCCTATCTAGGGTTTCACCATTGAAACCTAGGTTTCTTTCTGAATGCCTCTTCTATGCAACTATCAAAGCTTGTGGGTTCTCTATTAGTATCTATTTCTTATGCCATGTACTTGTTAAACACAGGGTTTGTCACTCTATGTTGTGGTTTTGGATTTTGTGTTTTTTTTCCTATTATAACATCTTTCTTATGTCATGTACTCACTAAATCCAAGTTATGAATATAGAATCATGCATGATCTGCTATTGGATTTTTATAAAAATTTATTGTATCATATTTAGGCCAGCCATCACCGAATGTAGGGTTCTTCCTAAAACCCATGCTAGGGTTCAACCCTAATGGATATTAAGAGGGTTATTGTCCTTATACTCGAACATCCTTGAACAAGATTCGCCGAACCAATACTGGAGGGGGTACTAGCCGGCAACCAATTTAGCATGGTACGGGTTCGTACTATACCGTTCCAAGGCATACTGATATAGGCAGAATCGGAGGGGGAGAGAGAGATGGGGAGAGAAAGGGCTCGAAAGCCCTCAACAAAATAAGGATCCCCTATTTCGATTCGAAATAAGAGATTCCTATTTTTTTGTCGATTTTGAATTGAAATTAGCAATGGTTTGCAATTGAAATCAGCAAACAAATTAGGGATCCTCCATTTTAAAATGAAATAGGGGATCCCTGTTTCGATGACGGCTTTCGAGTCCTCTCTCTTAGCCTCTCTCTCCCTCTGCTCTCCCTCTCCATCCCTTCCTCACTCTCCATCTCCCTCCCTCTCTCTTTTCCTCTCTCTCCTTCTCCCTCTCCCTCCATAGGAGCTCGAACATGCAGTAGGGCTTCCATTTTGAATTGATGGAACGAACCATGCTGGTAACCGAATGGTTTGGTTCAGTACACCCTAAACCATCTGGTTCGGTTCAATACACCCTAAACCGGCCGATTCGACATCCTTCAGCAGACGTTGTCCATAAATCTAGATTTTGCCACTAGAATCCATGCTAGGGTTCATTGTTATTGATAGTATTTTATTTATGATATTTACTTGCTATTGATTTACATGATCAATGCTAGTTTAGTGGTTCTGGTGAAATTTTGAACTTCTACATTCCAATGGTTCTACATGGATTGTAAAGGTCCTTGTCCTACTTTTTGACTTGATCTTTTTAGCTGCCATTTATCTATATAAAGAATGTTACTGTGTACATGTTTAGGGTTCTCAATATATTGGGTAAGTGGTTAAAGTGAATCATTGGTACATTTACAATCCTATGGTTATATATGTATGAATTGCATGCAATTATGATTCATGATTTGTTTCTAATGCTCAAGTTGCTCGCTCTCTACGTTGCCAAAAACAAGATCTTGATTTCTGTTGTGAACTGATCTGATAATTTTTTAGTTGATCCCTATTTAATTTCTTAGTTGATCTTCTAGATGCTATTGCACTCTATAACGAAGGATACTTTCTGTATATGTTCATGTCATGAATGGAAAATGCTTATTATTTTTATGACTTGAGATTTATTATGGGCTTGTGAAAATGCACGCTTGAGGATGGATCCCACCATTTGTCTAAGACATGTCTAGGTGGTTGTGACCATCATCATTCTCATATGTGTATATGTACCTCTATTTGACCCATAAAAGAGGTAGGTATATACCAAGAGAGCCATAGAAGATCAGGGATCTATATAGAAGTGCACATATGTGCAGCATACTATCAACTTATCAAATCACTCCAGAAGTTGCATTGATTACTTGTGCATGGAACCCAATGCATTCCTTCACTTGGCTAACATCTTCCGAGACTGTATACTCCTAAAGGATGTGGCCCATGTGCATGTTGAGAAACAGTTGGCCATGTTCTTCCATACTGTTAGTCACAATACAAAAGAATAGGATCATAGGTCTCGAATTTGTGAGGTCCAGCGTAATAGTCGGCCATTATTTCAAATGCATTTTATTGTATTCGAAACATGTGTATCATCTAAGCCGGAACCTAGATTCATCTAAAAAATCAAAGCCAACCCCCATTATTGGTACCCATACTTCAAGGTATAGTACCAATTTATCCTTATTTGTGTTTATTCTTTTGTCATGAATTTGGTTGTGATACCACTTTTCCAAGCCATATTCTTAGAATTTTACCAAATTACTGGATTGGATACATATCGACGTGAAACCCCATTGGTACCCATACTTCAAGGTATAGTACCAATCTGTCCTTATTTGTGTTTATTCTTTTGTCATGAATTTGGTTGTGATACCACTTTTCCAAGCCATATTCTTAGAATGTTACCAAATTATTAGATTGGATACATATTGAGGCGACACGACTGCAAACATCGTTGCATGGCTTTGTGGTAGGAAAGAGCCCATAATATCGAGACCTATACCGTTCCGGGGTGTATCGACACAGCACAAGCCAGAGAGAGGGGAGAGGGAGGAGAGGAAGGAAGAGAGAGAGGGAGGAAGGGAGGGAGGGGGAGGGAGAGAGTGAGAGGAAGAGAGAGGGAGGGAGGGAGGCAGAGAGAGGGGGTGCCGGAATATAGGGAGGAGGGCCGCCATGGATGCAGGGGTAGAGAAGGATAGAGGGAGAGAGATGTAGAGAAAGAGGAGGGGAAGAGAGAGGGAAACGCTAACCTGAACGATGAACCCTTCAAGAGGGAGGGAGCTAGAGAGAGAGGGCGGGAGGGAGGGAGGTGAGGAGATGGGAGGGCTTACCTCCTGGAAGCGACGGGGCAAACGAGGAGAGCAAGATGAGCAAATAAGCAGACGAGCGAAGAAATCAAGATGTTTTCGAAAATGCACACGAGGTCGAGAGAGGGTTAATAAGACCAGACCCAAATCAACCCGAGAGGCTGAACCATCCTGGGCCAACTTCGGTACAGTTCGGTATGGGCTGAACTGCCTAGTTCAAGTTAGTTCGGCATTCCTAGGCCCACATAGAATGTCATTGTAGTTATGAATGCCGGCCTGAGGTTCACTCATGTCTCTGCTAGTTGGGAGGGCTCTGCAAATGACTTTCATGTCCTAAAGCATGCACCATCCATCCCGAACCTGACAAGTCTTCATGTTCATATAGGCAACAAAATACCCTTAAGAGTACAATACTACTACACATTTTTGAGTACCCTAATGCAACTATCTTAATTGATCGCAAGGAGGTTTCTCCTAGTGGACGTTAGGTACACAACAATGTTGAGCTTTATTGCTCCATATTGTTCCATCCATTGAATGAATTATTCAATCTTTGCCACTCATCGCTTCATATTAAGGTTGAACAGGCCTGGGAACATTAAAGAATCATTTCAGGATTTTGTCATCATCCATTCTTCCCTTACCGTACAAAAGTGCAGATCATGCTTGCATGTTGTATTCTGCATAATTTCCTCCAAACCATCACCCGTAGGGATTACTAATTCAATTTACCCAATGAAGAGGTGTTGGTAGATGAGGAGGAGGAGACTCAAAAGCTTACTAATTTAGCCTATGACCCAATGACAGCACCAAAACAAGTTGGCAATGGAGAGCAATCTGCCCTTGCATCTCCAAAAAGATGTACTATAATTACATGGGAAAACTTCTAAAAATGACTATTGGGATAAATTTGAGTTGTCTGATTCTGATTTCAGTGAATGATGTATTAATCCTCATAATACTTGCAATATTGAAAGTTTCTATGGAATATTTCATGACTATGACTTCGGGTTTGTGGGACTATGTAAGCATTTATCCTTGAACTTAAATGTTGGTTTCTCGTACTCTTAAATAATATTCCGTGGGATGTTTCTTCGATACATGAACTGCATGCATGATGTCATGGAATAACCAGCTAATGGATGCTGAGGATTCCCAAGGAGGGTCCTAGAATACCAGGAACAGCAAAGTCAACAAAGGTTGCTGTCAAGTATGCGAAGAAAGGGACCCCTAACAAAAGATGGACTGGTGAGTGTGCTGCCTACCTCATCGAATTGCTGGTTGAAGAAGCTACTCAAAAGGGAAAGCCAGATCAGAACTTCAACAAAGCAACCCATATCGATGCTGCAACTGCGCTAAATGAGCAGTTTGGCACAGACTTAGATCATGTGGAGAATCATGTTCAACGGATGCAAGGTTGCTACAGAGGCATCAAGACCGCTAAGCAACAAAGCGAGGCAGGTTGGAATGATGAGAACAAAATCATCACCATGGAACTAGAGACAGCACAAACATACATATAGGTAATACCTCAACATATACTTTCACCGCCTACGACTTCTGTACTTAAAGAGGACTATATAATTTTGTTTGAATGTAGGAACACCCAAAGAAGAAGGACTACATTAACAAACCAATCAAAAACTCTGACTTCCTTCGAATAATATCTGGCAACGACCAGGCTAACATGGAGTTCCTCATGCTCATCACGAGTCAGTTTGCACAACATCCAGAAGTTGATTAGGCTGTGGAGGTGTTGGATGTAGAGCTCAGAGAAACCCCTCTCAGAGGGTTGAACAAAACACCACCTCACAAGCATCAACATCTTCTAGCAGCAAACAAAAGCCCAAGAGATCTCAGGATACTAGGGATGATTTATCTGAGCTTGTGGGGGGTGTCAGAGAGCCCCTGCAAGAGACCCCACTCCAAGATCCCACTTTGCTGAAAGGATACAAGGAAAGATTCGAGTAAGGGTTGTGATGATAATTTGAAGGTGATGGCAATGTGATCATCTAACATGGGATGAGATGTCTGCAAGGTCATGGATGAGCAAGCCATTGGCTTTGCATGCCAAATGGATGAAGAACTCTTTTTTAGATCCTTCTCTGTGATTTCATGTTGTATTAGGGGTTGTGTCTGTTACATTATTTCCTGGATTTTAATCCAGCCGAGATATGGCAGATGATGCATTTGGTTTTGTAGTTGTAGATGTTATCCCTGCCACAATATGGCAAATGATATTGTTGGTTCTTCTATGTTTTGGATGATATTCATGCTAGATACCATTTATTGTTCTTTGTTTTTGATGTTACTCATCCCAGGATGTGGCAAATAGATGACAATATGAGAACAATATCTTCAACTATTAATAAATGCTCCATAATATATATTATATTCATATTAAAAATGGAGATAATATATACTAATTCAATAAAAGGGAAGGTAATCTCACCGACTTTAGATGTGACTATATCTCTTCCAAACCAACCAAACACCCAAGTGCTTGGAAGTGACTTTCTATGCCATACAACCAACATCTAAAGCCATGAAAGTTACTCCCGGCAGCCATTATTTTCCCAACAAAACAAACAGCAAAAATGCTCACTTTCAAAAAGAGCACTTTCTGAAAGTGTCACTTTCAAAAAGCACGTGAAAGCCACTCCCCATACACTTGCACAACTAAACAGGTCATTATCAAATCTGAAACATAACCATTCTTTTACGCACTTTGTATTCGATACTTGGCTTCTCCAATCCTCCTCATTCTCTATCAATCCTAGCACATATATGCCATTTTCTTGCTTCAACGACCCTAGACGGGTCTATTTTTCTTACATTGCTAAATCTTCTGCTTTGCTTATTACAATTCTAGTAAAGATCTCACCAATGCAATGAGATTCTTAAACAAATAGTATTTTTTTTTTGGTACAAAACAAATAGTATTCACGGTCAGTTTTATAAACTAGACATGATTTTATCCATAATTAAAACCTACTAAACTTTCATATTTCCTCCTAAAATGCCAGTCCTCGATATCCAGTGCCTCAACAAACAAGTTTAACCATAAAATGTGCGTTCTACTTTCACCAAAAAAATCAGCTGAAATTTCAGATTTGAATTATCCCCTTAAAGTTTTAATCATAATGTAAGAATGAAGGTCACTGCATGTTTTAGCATTTTTAAAAGAGAGAGAATTGCACAAACAAGAAAAAATTGAATAAAGTATAATTTGATAGACACCTTTATAGCAACAAATTTCATTCAATTAAAAACATTCAATATTGAAGAGAGAAAATACAAAGTGATATTACTTACATGCAGCCCCACCAATCCATGGTAGGAGAATCAGTATAAGTAAAACAAATGGTTTTACTGGAGGTAATCGACGCCTGTATACACCAAGACAGAACAAAAGTCATTAGTATATTTAATAACATTGAAACAAAACCTCTATCAAAAGGAAACACATAATGACATCAAAGGAAATGCACAAATGCCAAAGCTAAAGAACCAAAGATTCTCCCAATTATTCACCTAAAAAAAATACAACTTACTTAACAAACACATGATATAGCTGGAAGGCCTGTACAATCCGACAGCTCATCAACAAACCAAACCCAAGTGGACCTTCAGCCCAAACTGAAAATTAAGTTCAAACTAAGAAAATCTCAGTACTTGTACAGCACTAGAAACAAAAAATATGATACGCTACTGATGATCACCAGAGAGCAAAACCAAGTAAGCCAAGTAAGAACCTGCCCAGATGTAGCATGACTGCCAAGGCTGTCTTTGATTCCACTTCAGAAAATTAACTGACATCTGCATCCACTCAATATAAATTTTAAAAGTGAATAAAATGATGAAACTAGTTTGCACTCTAGCTAAATTGACATACCACTAATGATAATATCAGGTTGATGCTTCCAATAATTTGAATTATCACAAGTGACAAACCACTGGCTTTCGTGCTAGGAGCCTTCTGAACTAGAAAGGGGAATACTGCACGAGCAAGAAGCCTGGACAAGAAATAACTTTTATGATATAACAAGAAAGAAAATATGCAAAACTATACTTAATAAGCAAGCAAAAAATCAAAATGTCACTATATAAACAATCGGTAAAGAGCTTGCAGAGTAATTAAATCAGCATGTTTTGTTTAGTGTCTTGGAGTTAGTTCCTTATATCTAGACATGATTACAAAACTGCTCTACATGATATGATGAGCTATAGTGCTTAACCAGCATTCTTAAAGAATAATATGCTTGTTGGTGAATCAAGTTCTCAGAAGGATAAGAATGTCAAAACAATAAAGCTCTTAAGTTGCAAATAATGTCATTAATCAAAGCTAGCAAATTTAAAACATCTTTCAGTCAGTGCTATACATGATAGTTTAAAAAAAAATACATCGTGTTCGAACTTCTGACAGTTAGCCATAATTTAAAAAAAATCTAAAATAAAAAAGGCATCCTTTTCAAACCATTGAAATTAGCATTAATGAAGAAAAAGGGGGCCTTTGATGCTATTAAAAAGTTTGCTCTATTAAAGCCTTCCTTGCAGGCTGCATGTGCCAGGATCCTTGTCGATGCATTTGCACCCTAAACGCCTCGCAGATACTCACCAATGTTACCAAAGCATCCAAGCATTTATATATCCAGAAGAAGATAGTGTCATTTACCTCTATAACACCATCCAAGGCATTCTTGGATTTCACCAAATTCAACTCAATTTGGAACCTATGCTTCCAGGCTTCTTGTAGCAGCAATCCTTTTATGTCAGTTCCAAAAGCAACAACTTGCATGGCTAAGCCCTTTAAAGCCATGAAAAGGCCTGGCACTCCTTCATCCCATAATTTGAACTTCTACAATTGATTTTACTATTGTCTTATGTAGCAGAAGTTATAATTGTGAGTTTTAATTCTGAAACTAACCTGAACCAGGGCAAATGACAAAGATGATTCACTAAGAAGAAGCACATCATGCAAGCATATTTCCCTGAGCATTTTTATCTGCTATTGTCTGATAGGACCTTGTCCTCTGTTGTTTTCGTGCGGCCACCTCCAGATATAATCAACAAGGTAGAATGGTCAAGATGATAATGCTCAGCGTGCTCATTGTTGTAATGAAGTTCCAGTAGGGAAATCATTCAATCTCACTATCTGGATATGCACGTTTAACCCAAGTAGTCAAATCTAACAAAATACAAAGAACACATTAACCGAGCATAAGAATTTGAGGGGAGGACGGAAAAGAAAAACCACCGAGTTCACTTCAACTAATCAAATTTCATGATTTGGTGGTCTATTGCTTCAGGAAAATCTCGAAGCCCGTACACGGAAGCAATTCTGTCATCTAAGCCCTTAATCGAGTAGAAGACCGCTACTACAGCACTACTATAATTTTATGGGGAAAAGCAACCGAAAGGAGCACTCACCCATCAACAACTTACTTACCTAATAAAAATCTAAACTTTGGAGAGCGTTCAGCAATTCAATCAGCGTACAGCTTGTAACAGTCCAAAACCAAATCAAAACTAACAAATCCAGAATCATAATCGCCCCTTACCACAACTACTCATTTTTTCCACATCACACAGAGAAAACCGCCAAAAAAATTCACAGGCTTTCCCACCAAAATAAGCAAACGATAGATCAAAATCCCAAGTGCAGCGCCAAATTTATTGCGGAAAGAAAGCAAGATTAGTGAGATTAGGAGGAGGAGCAAAGAGCTCTACAAGAAGAGAGAGAGGCCGGAGATGGCGACGGCGATGTAATCGGTGACGCAACCGCCGGTGAGGGCGCAGACGGCCATCGAGCTCCCGTCGCTAAGCGTGGATTCGGTACGAGAGAAGGCGAAAGGCCATGGAAGGAAGGGAGTCGGAGGAGGAGGAGGAGCAGGGGGAGGCGGTGATCCATCGATGCCCGCTTTCTCTTTTCCCTTTTGTTCCCACGAGCCCGCTCCCTCCAACTCTCTCTCTCTCTCTCTCTCCAGTGGTCTTCCCACGCGACCTGGGGACTTGCGTTCGGATCTGACTGCGGGACCCGCCACCACGAGGATCTGCTGAATTTATTAATAATTTTAAAATTGGAGTCTTTATGGAGATACGATGGGACCCGATGCCCCAAGCACCACCACGAGAAATTATTCCCTACACTGTATCACAGCCGCACGTTTCTGTATCGATGCACCTTGATGAGTCGGGCGCACAGAAACGACCGGCTGTGATTGGTTAGGTGCGGCCGACGTATCTCAAAGCGTTTGATGACAATGATTGATCGTTATTCGCAACATAGACCAATGGTGCTACACACAAATCTCAAAGCATTTCAACGCCTCAACTTGCACAAATCTCGAAGCTCTATTGCACGATCCAACGGTAGATTCGTGCGGAACATAAAAAAAGAAACCTTTCGCAATCTGAACGGAGGTTTAGCTCGGAGGACCAGACGAGCGAGGGGTCAAAGAGGATGGCGTCGTTTTGAAGACATTCAATCATCCACAATCGAATTTTGATGACAACGTCTCTTGCCTTTCAAGAAAAAAATCGGCCCCGGCTTTGCTTTTTGACCCTCGTTTAACATGGCAGGTAGAAATTAGTTTCCCTTGATATCTCTGGAAAAAAAAAAAAGTTCATCATCTTGAGAGGCATTCTAATCCGTGCCTCAAATATCATACCATCATCATTGATATAAAAATATAAAATAAATAGAATGTACTGTTGATTGTTCTTTTAGCTTTTTTTGATGCTAGTTCTAGTAGTATGGTATGCTAGACCTTAGACCTTTGCATATACCATGCATGAGATTGTGAAAGACCATGAGTCATGGTAAAGACGAAGCTAGAGAATTGCAGCAAATAAATAAGGTGATTTTTCTTTTTTAAAAGAAATTCTTTTGGAAAATGAAATCTAAAAGCGGAATTACTTATTCTAGATTTTTTTTTAAAAAAAAGAAAGGGAGTACTTCTTAGGAAATGAAACGGTATGTATAGAATAAATTATAGATGCAATTTAGGTCCTCTATGAAGTGGAATTATAAGTATCAATTTAATCACAAGACTTGTGGTGCATTCAGATTTAAAGATTTGAAATTTGAAAAGATGTAATGATAGAAATGAGCAACGTTACCTTGTAACTCTAAATTTATAATGCTAGATAAAAATTTACAGGAGATATGCTATAGAAGATCCGATACTAGAGATAATAGAAGCTGCCACATTAGCATTTTTTCGGATCTTAAAACATAAGTTTTAGAGAGCAAAATAGTTCTAATAGGGCATCATTAGTCTCTCATGGAAGCTCCACCACCACAATATTTGAGTCCCCCTTTTGAGCCCCATGCTTTTCTCCTCTCTTCTCCACTCAACAACACCAGTTGCTATTATCTCAAGTCATTGCCATCTCCAACCACCTAGCAGGTCATCGGTGACAATGCTAGCATACCTCTTCATCATCTCCGAGTTAGAAGATATAGAATAAGAAATCTCGCCAAATGACATCATCGAAAAACATCTACTTTGTTTAACAATATCAAAGCAAGTTGAGATTGCTACTAAAGTTGAAAATAGCCTCTTTGAATATGGGGGTAAGGTTGCATATGTCTGGTCTTAGACACAATAGTAGGAGCCTCGCGCACCGGACTATCCTTTTTTTTATAACTATTAGAATTTTATTTGATCGAATATAAATTTATGTATCTTGCACTGAATTTGTAGGAAATAATTAAATTTAAAAAATTATGTCAGTTTTTGATGAGGTGCTTAGGCCTATTATAATACTCTAGAGGTTATATTTTGTTGTTGAGATTATTTATCAATGTTAGGTATTAGAGAGAAATTGGATTGAGTAGAAGAGGTCTTCTTACTATATCAAACTTGTTTAGTAAGCAACCTCTACCTAAATCGGAGCTTTTAACTCAACTTCTTTAATACATATTCATGTTAATTAGCTGCAGAATACTTTGAAAATTATACATAAATTGTAAAATACCTTTGATGAGATATATGTATATTTACCAACTGTGGACCATGTCTATCTATACGATGTTGAGCTGATATAGAGTTGGTCCATAACACTGGTTGGCATGAGATACGTGTCATCACTATCACATGTCCATGCCTATGCCCTATTATTGGCACATGTCTAGCTTCTTGTGATATGGTATGGTATTAGTTAGCAATTGGTATGATAGTGAAACTAAAAAAAAAAAAATGTTCTTGCAAAATGTTCCTTTGCGTACATGTACATTGGATTGGGCAAGTGAGATTATGACGTTGAAACTCTTGGATTTTTTTCAAATCATGTGCTGTAATTATTTATTGTTTCATGTGTAAATAGAGTATTAGAATCATTGAAAATCTTTGCATGAAATCCTTAAAACCATGTACCTTTGGATAATCTTGGATACGTACCATGCATGCTTGGCATAATTATTGAACACACTGCATAGGGTCACTCATTATGCTGCTAATTATGAGGCAGCTGGTGAGAGGTTGGAAAAGGAGCTTCATCCTTTTTGTTGATCACCATGTGTAAATCATTGTATAAATTTAATGCTAAAGGATATAGGGTGAATGAAGATGATGGCAAAGATTGTGCAAATGGCAACCAAGGTTTCCAAATTTATTTATAACCACTTTATTGTGCGCACTTATTCAGAAAGCGGCCAATTCATGTTGTGATAATTCACCCTTCTACTAACCAGTTTGCTACCAATTTCATTGATTTACAAAGTATTCTCACGCATGGATGTGATTTACAAGCTTTAGCTACGACAAATTTGTTGAATCAGTAGGAGATAATAGTTAATTTAAAGGACATATTTTCTCCTCCTATGTATTCTCACTTTTCTACTATTGATATCTTATTTTGTTCTTACCTGTATCGCTCGAACAATGTAATAGAGCTTTTCTTTCACGACAACTACTGTCTAACATTTGCCTGCTTATCATTTACTTTTAAAACTTATATCCTTCAAGGATCAATCAACCACTATGTTCCTTCTTCCAAATCTCAACCTCTTTAAAAGAACTATTTTTATGGTTGTAATTTCGAGTGTTCCATTGCCATTCCTGCCTTTTCACTAACTTTCACTAAGAGATTAATAGCTAGATTGTTTAACATAAATATTAGGTACATGTGGCACTTATGATTGTAAGTTTGCAAAGATATATTTATTGTGTGGTTGGGTCCTGATAGGTGCATGAAAATGTACCTTTTAACATTACCACTTTAGGCTAAATTGTTAAGACTTAAGCATGATTTGGATATTTTTATGATATTTTTCTAATCTGAACTTTACTTCACAAAGTGTCCAAGTCTTAATTGATTTTGGTGATTTTATTGTAGGAATGGAGTTAAGAAGATTGAATATCCCATTGCAGTCCGAATGAAATGAAACTTAGTGGAGATGAAGTAAACATGTTGAGGTTTCATATGCATCAAGAATCAGGTCAATTGGAGCTCCAGAGAGAAAGTTATGAAGTTGCAAAGTTAGGTTTCCCTAAACCGCCAGCCTGGGCCCTGACAGATCAGACCTTTGTGTAGTATTTTGATGATTTCGGGAGCTACAGAAGTCCAATTGAGATGATTCAAATTTTGTTGGAAACTAGACTTCCAGAGCTTTCAAATGACTATAAGAACATAAAATTTGAAGATCAAATGCGATCTGGAGAGTCTCCCGAACCTCATGCTCATGTTGGTGCTCGAGGGTAAAGTCGGAAAAACACATGCAAACGTGTCTAAGTCGTGTTTCCTAGGGTTTTTAGCCCCAAAATCATATATATACTTGGGGAGCACGCCGTTCTAAAGAGAAAAAAGGCTGCATTACAAAGAAATTATCAAGAGGAGCCAAAAATTCATGGAGAGCTAATTCTTTGGTGAAGCTAGGGATGAACTCGCTTGGATGATGGTAGTTTCATTTATATTTGATCTATGTAATAGATTCTCATGTTGATACAATTTTTGTTTATCATTTCTCATCCATAGATCTTTCTTGTGTTGGAATAATCTTGAACCTATTCTTTTCATAGATTCAGCCATGTCTTTTTCTATAGAATTGTTGAGGTGCTTGATTATATCTAGATTTGATTGTTTATCCAGTTAGTGTGATTTTTTGCTGAAATATTGCCATTGGGTATATTTTTGTCTTTGAATCTGAGTCTAAAAGGATAACAATCCTTGGTTTTAAAAGAGGAGAATGATTTTCTAGAATTATCACTAAATATTTTGATTGTAATGCTATATCCTCCAATTAGAGAATCTGGTGCTATGATCTCTAATTGAGTTATCCAATGGATCAAATATGAATGGAATTACCTAATTCAAGTGAGGAATTCCCGATGCTTTGCTGCCATTAATTCTGGTCACATCTTTTCACTACTACAATCTAATTGTCAATTTACTTTTAAACATTCACATCACATTTTACTGCTTTGATATTTCTTTTTAGTTTTGTAGTTCCTTTTAGTGTTCCTACCTTCTCCCTGTGGAATCGACACCCCAATATATACTGCGATAGCTGCGTTATTCTTTGGGCGTAATCAAATTTTGGCGCCGTTGCCGGGGAGAACGGTACAAGAAGCGCTTCAAGGAATAGGTTTGCTGAATTAATTCGTCAAAGCGGTAACCTCGTTCCTTCTTCTTTTTTTTTTTTCTCTTGCTTTTTGTCTTCAGTTTATTTCATTCATAGTTTTGATTTGATTGTGCAAAAAAAATAAAATAAAATAAAATAAAAATAATATACATATATTTTGTGTTGCATGCGTAGGCATAGAGACGAGTTAGGTAGATTTGCAAGAAGACCGGAATTAGAACCTGACACTTTTCCTGTGAATTTGCCCGATACGCCATCTAATTCTAACACCATGAGCAATCACGAAGATCAGCCCATTAGGACTCTCCAGGACTATCTCCATCCTACACGCACAGCCACACCGTCATGCATTATGTTCCCACCCAATGTCCCACAACAGGATTTTAAACCAGGAATGATACAGTTACTTCCTACCTTTCATGGCTTAGAGAATGAAAATCCTTACGTGCACATTAGAGAGTTTGAGGAGGTAGTGGCGACTTTTCATAGTCAACCCGGTACAATAGATGCAGTTAGACTTAAGTTTTTTCCATTTTCTCTGAAAGATAGAGCGAAAAGTTGGTTGTATTCACTGAGACCGCGGTCAATAGGATCTTGGGATGAGATGACACAGGTTTTCTTTAACAAATACTTCCCCCACCATAAGACCAGTGGTTTGAAGAGACAGATTTCAACCTTTGCACAAAAGGATAGTGAGACTTTGTATCAGGTGTGAGAGAGGTTTAAACATTTGTTGAACTTGTGTCCTCATCACGGCTATGAGAGTTGGCGTTTAGTTAGTTACTTTTATGAGGGACTTACACCTAGAGAGCGCCAATTTGTAGAGATGATGTGTAATGGTGAGTTCTTGCAGAAAGATCCGGATGAGGCCATAGAGTACCTGAATGATCTAGCTGAGAAAGTTCATACTTGGACAGGACCTAGTGCGACTGATAGTACTAGTAGGTCACGACCTACAGCTACTCCTTCTAGTGGAGGAATTTACCATCTTAGAGAGGAGGATAATCTCAAGGCCCGGATAGAAATTCTGACTAGGGAGTTAGAGGCCTTAAAAACAAAGGATACAAAGGTTACACATACTGTTTCTCGTGTTGAGTCCCATGGACCCTGTTTTGTATGTGGTGGAGTGGATCACCTAGCTCAGGATTGTCCCACATTTGCTGAAATGAGGGGTGTGTATGAGGAACATTGTAATGCCCTAGGTATGTACAAGAAGCCTTTTACACCCTTTTCAGATACCTATAATCCTGGTTGGAGGAACCATCCTAACTTTAGTTGGAAATCTGACCCGCAACATCCTGCACAACCACAGCTGCCTAGAGCTTATTCTACACCTCCATACCATGCCCCATCTTCTAGGAATCCTTTAGAGGACACACTACATGCTTCTATTGAGGCTCAGAATAAGACAAACCAGAAGTTTGAATCAATGATTACTCAGGTGGTTGAGGAAAATAAAGAGATTAGGAGTCAAGTGTCTAAGTTGATTAGTGCTTTAACCGTAAATGAGCGAGGAAAATTTCCATCGCAAGCTCAACCCAATCCCCAAGGTCAGCATATGGCACAAACTTCTAACCCTGATAGGCAAGATCTTAAGGAGGTTAATTCCATAACTACTCGAAGTGGTAAGGTTATAGAAAGGGTTCCCAAGCCTAAGGACACACAAGAGAAGTTGAGTAGTGATGTAGTTGATGTTCCAAGAGAGGAAGAGATAGTGAAGAGTCCAGTTAGAGTGCCCTTTCCTCAAGCTCTCAAGTCTACCTCAAGAGTTATGGACCATAGTAGCGAGATCCTAGAGAACCTAAGGCAAGTGAAAATTAATCTTCCTTTGTTACATGTGATAAAACAGGTTCCAACTTATGCAAAGGTCCTTAAAGATTTGTGCACTGTAAAAAGAAAACACCATGTTAAGAAAACAGCTTTTCTAACGGAACAAGTAAGTGCTTTGATTGAACAGAGAATCCCAACAAAATATAAGGACCCAGGATGCCCCACAATTTCTTGTATTATTGGGAATCATGAGTTTGCACAGGCCTTACTTGATTTGGGAGCTAGTGTCAATCTCATGCCTTATTCTGTTTACTTGCAATTGGGATTAGGAGAGATCAAACCCACCTCTGTGGTCTTACAGTTAGCTGATCAGTCAGTAAAGATACCAAGGCGGATAGTTGAGGATGTGTTAATTCAAGTTGATAAATTTTACTATCCTATTGATTTCTTGATTCTAGACACACACTCTGTTGTTATTTCTGAATCAAAAATCCCCATTATTTTAGGTAGACCTTTTCTTGCCACCGCTAATGCTCTTATTAATTGCAGGAATGGATTGATGAAGTTGTCCTTTGGGCATATGACCCTTGAGGTCAATATCTTCCACATAAGCAAACAGCCACAGGAGGACGATGAGTGTCACCAAACTTACCTGATAAACACACTTATGCAAGAGGAAGCCATCACAAAACATGAGCCCGATCCTCTTGAATATTTTCTTATTAATTCTGGGTTTGATAGCACATTTGACTCTAATGATGTTACTAATATTTGTGCTATTTTTGATTCATCTCAGGATTATGGGACGAGGACATGGCAACCAAGATTTGAGGAGCTGCCCTTGATGCGAGAACAACCGAAGCCATCTACCATTGAAGCCCCAAAAGTCGAGTTAAAGCCACTGCCTAAGGGTTTAAAACATGCATTTCTTGGTCCAGGTGATACCTTTCCTGTAATAATTTCTTCTGACTTAAGTGCATCACAAGGTAAAAAATTACTTACAACTTTGAATGAGCATAAATCTGCACTTGGTTGGACCATGGCCGACATTAAAGGCATCAGCCCTTTAATTTGTTCTCATAGGATTCACTTGGAGGAGGGAGCTAACCCTCGTAGAGACCCCCAACGCAGGCTAAACCCTACCATGAAAGAAGTTGTGAAAAATGAAGTCTTAAAACTGTTAGATGCGGGTATTATTTATCCGATTGCCGATAGCAAGTGGGTTAGTCCTACGCAGGTAGTTCCTAAAAAGTCAGGTGTCACAGTAGTGAAGAATGATGTAGGAGAATTAGTCCCTACCAAAGCAGCAACCGGGTGGCGCATGTGCATTGATTATAGGAAGTTAAATGCTGCCACTCGCAAAGATCATTTTTCCCTTCCATTCATCGACCAAATCTTAGAGCGTGTAGCTGGTCATCCCTTTTATTGTTTTTTAGATGGTTATTCTGGTTATTATCAAATTGAAATTGCTTTAGAGGACCAAGATATGACCACTTTTACATGTCCCTTTGGAACTTATGCATTTCGTCGTATGCCATTTAGTTTGTGTAATGCTCCAGCTACCTTTCAAAGGTGCATGATGAGTATTTTTAGTGATATGGTTGAGAATTGCATGGAGGTGTTTATGGATGACTTGACTGTTTTTGGTGACTCCTTTGATGAATGTTTGTTTAATTTAACAAGGGTTCTAGCTCGTTGCAAAGAAAAAGGCCTTGTATTGAATTGGGAGAAATGCCATTTTATGGTGCCTTCGGGTATTGTTTTGGGCCATATTGTTTCCTCTAGGGGAATAGAGGTTGATCAATCCAAAATTGAGTTGATCTCTAAGTTGCCCACACCTAAGACTGTGAAGGATGTTAGATCATTCCTTGGTCATGCTGGTTTCTATAGGAGGTTTATCCAGAATTTTTCTGCCATATCTAGACCATTGTGTAACCTTCTAGTTAGGGATACCCTATTTGAGTGGACACAAGAGTGCCAAGCGGCATTCCAAACGCTTATTGGGAAGCTCACTTCAGCTCCCATTATGCAGCCACCAGATTGGAGTTTACCTTTTGAAATTATGTGTGATGCAAGTGACTACGCAGTAGGGGCTGTCTTAGGTCAACGGAGAGAGGGAAAGCCCTTTGTCATTTATTATGCTAGTAGGACTTTAAATAGTGCTCAAATGAATTATTCTACTACTGAAAAAGAACTACTAGCTGTAGTATTTGCATTAGATAAATTCCGTGCTTATTTGATTGGCTCGCCTATTACAATTTTTACAGATCATGCAACCCTTAAGTACCTTCTCGCAAAGAAGGATGCTAAGGCGCGATTAATTAGGTGGATCTTGCTTTTGCAGGAATTTAATCTAACCATCAAGGACAAGAAGGGTTTAGAGAATGGGGTGGCTGATCACCTCTCAAGGTTAATATTTGAGGATACTACAGATACACCACCGATCCGTGATGATTTTCCAGATGAACAATTATTTTCTATCACCTCCATGCCGTGGTTTGCACATATTGTCAATTATTTGGTAACAGGTGAGATGCCATCAGACTGGAATGCACAGGATAAGCAGAAGTTCTTAACAGAGGTACGTTCTTTTTATTGGGATGATCCACATCTTTTTAAGTACTGTCCTGACCAAATTATGAGGAGATGTGTCCCAGATGATGAGATAGCAAGTGTCTTAGAATTCTGTCATTCCCAAGCTTGTGGAGGCCATTTCTCTATGAAGAAAACCGCTGCAAAAATTTTGCAGTGTGGATTTTATTGGCCATCATTGTTTCGAGACACAAATATTTATTGTCGTTCTTGTGAGAAATGTCAAAAATTAGGAGCTTTGTCCCGTCGTAATATGATGCCTTTGAATCCAATTTTAGTGATAGAAATTTTTGATTGCTGGGGTATAGATTTTATGGGACCGTTTCCTCCTTCTTTTGGTTATCTATATATTATTGTTGCAGTAGATTATGTGTCCAAATGGGTAGAGGCTGCAACTTGTAGGAACAATGACAATAAGACAGTAATTAAATTTCCAAAGGAAAATGTGTTGTCTCGTTTTGGTACACCACGTGTTATCATTAGTGACCGGGGTACACATTTTTGTAACCGTTCCTTTGAAGCATTGATGAGGAAGTATGGGGTGGTGCATAAGATTTCTACAGCTTACCATCCTCAAACAAGTGGGCAGGTAGAGCTTGCTAATAGAGAGATTAAGCGTATTTTAGAGAAAACGGTTAACCCCGACCGAAAGGATTGGTCATTGCGATTAACTGATGCACTTTGGGCATACCGTACAGCTTTCAAGACCCCCCTAGGCATGTCACCTTATAGGCTTGTTTTTGGTAAACCTTGCCACCTACCGGTAGAGCTAGAACATAGAGCCTATTGGGCTATTAAGAACTTTAACTTTGATTTACCTGAAGCCGGTGAGCTTAGGAAGTTCCAGATGACCGAGTTAGAAGAGTTGCGAAATGAAGCTTATGAAAATTCTAAAATTTACAAGGCTAAGATGAAGGCATTTCATGATAGAAATATTCTTAGAAAAACGTTTGCACCTAATCAACGAGTATACTTATATGATTCTAGGCTTCATAAACACCCTGGTAAATTACGATCTAGGTGGACTGGTCCTTTTGTGGTAAAGCATACATTTGAGAATGGAGCGGTAGAGATAGAAGATCCTAGAGATGGTCGGATGCTTAAGGTAAATGGCCAGAGACTCAAGCCGGTCCTTGAGAAAGAGGCTCCAGTAGAGGAAGATATTCTTCTCATGGACCCCGTCTACGAACAGTGATGCTATGCCCGTGCAGGTACGTTTCTCTTTTTCCTTGTTTCTTTTTGTTTTTCTTTATTTTGTCTTTGTTTCAGTTTTTGTTTTTGCTTGTTTTGTTTTATTTTGTTTGGTTTCCTTAGTTTAATTTTCAGGTTTGCCAGCTTCCTGTTTTTACCATGGATTTGTGCTCCGCTAATCAGGTGACCTCTATCCTATTTTGTTTTCTATGCTTTTATTTCCATACATTGAGGACAATGTCATGTTTTAGTTGGGGGAGGGCAGCCCATGTGTATATGTTTTTGCATGAATTTGCTTTAAAAAAAAAACAAATGATTACAGAGTATTTTTGCTGGAGTCAATTTTTCTATCTTAGTCACACTATTAAGACACCCTCTGAATTCTTTTTTTATGCACGCATCTAAGCCTTGTGGTTTGATGGATGTTCAATGCATACAATTAGAGAACTCTCAAACTTAAGTATTTACGCATTGGTGAGTATTAGAGAGAGAGAGAGTTCATCATGTTCAGAGACTTGTGGCATGCGTTCATTGATTTTTTTGAATTGGTTGCTCTATTGGGAATTTTTATTGCACAGTTTGTGGTATGTTGGTTGATTATACTTAGGAGATGATGAAGGTCAATTTAGGATGAACGTTTGAGCCTTTCAAGCTAACCCATGTTTTATCCATTAGAAGCCATTTTGAGCCGAAAAAAAAAAAGAACCCTTTCCTTTGTAAACCCATATGTCCTTACCCCCCCCCTCCACATTGGAGTTGAGCCTAAATTATTATATCTTTCCTACCTTTTACTTTCAAGTACATGCTAGGGATGATAAATAATTGGTCCGCAAATAATGAAGACAAGAAAGGGGATGTACTGTGGTGGTTTCTCATTGGTGCTGGCAGGTTTGCTGAAATGGACTCCATAATTGCAACCAAAGGTTGTGTTAAAAAAAAAAAAAGGAAGAAGAAAAAAAGAGAGAAAGAAACAAAGAAACAAATCAACTCCACCAGCAGCTTCAGCTTTCTATTACCACAGGCCTTGAAAATGTCTCAGGCTCTAATCTCCATTCTGAAAATGATTCTATTGGTTCCTAAACTGCTTGTCACAGGTTCAAAATGCTAGTATGAAGTTGTTGATGAAATAACCAAATGGTATGACTAGCGTGAAAAAAAAAGGAAAAAAAAAGAGAAAAGAAAAAAAAAAGGTACAAGCGGTTTGAGGAAGTTGTGCTTGATGTTATATCTTGTGAAGACCTCTAGCATGTACTGGAAAGTTCTTTTGAATTCTCTTATCCATCCTTTTATTATTTTTATTTTACTTAACTTTAGCCTCATTACAACCTTTTATTATTGACCTTTTTGATCCTAAGTGGGTTTGTGGTAAGAATGGTTGAGTTCCCAATGGTTGGTGATCCTATCATAAGATCAATGCTTGTTTGTTGCTTGTTCATGAACACTTGCCTTCTCATATATTTGTGTGAACACCCTTTCTCAACTCCATAGAGAGACCCCTTACACCAGTCTACTATTGAATATTATACCTGTGAGATATGGAGTTGAAGCTTTTGTTTGAAATGTTCTCGACGTTGTATGTGTCAGGGTTGGTGGTAAGATGGTTACGGCTTAGAGTACACACACACACGAATTCTGGGAGTTGCTCTTGATGGACTGATTTTGATAGTATTGTTGATCTCTTGCGAGTACTTTATTTGTTATACTTGAATATTATTGCTTAGCTCATGCAAAAGCTGTCTACACTGGGTTGGATATAGTCCGTTCTTTTTCTTCGCTTAAATTGCTAGGGACTAGCAATAAGCTGGTTGGGAGGTGTGATAGGTGCATGAAAATGTACCTTTTAACACTACCACTTTAGGCTAAATTGTTAAGACTTAAGCATGATTTGGATATTTTTATGATATTTTTCTAATCTGAACTTTACTTCACAAAGTGTCCAAGTCTTAATTGATTTTGGTGATTTTATTGTAGGAATGGAGTTAAGAAGATTGAATATCCCATTGCAGTCCGAATGAAATGAAACTTAGTGGAGATGAAGTAGACATGTTGAGGTTTCATATGCATCAAGAATCAGGTCAATTGGAGCTTCAGAGAGAAAGTTATGAAGTTGCAAAGTTAGGTTTCCCTAAACCGCCAGCCCGGGCCCTGACAGATCAGACCTTTGTGTAGTATTTTGATGATTTCGGGAGCTACAGAAGTCCAATTGAGATGATTCAAATTTTGTTGGAAACTAGACTTCCAGAGCTTTCAAATAACTATAAGAACATAAAATTTGAAGATCAGATGCGATCTGGAGAGTCTCCCGAACCTCATGCTCACGTTGGTGCTCGAGGGTAAAGTCGGAAAAACACATGCAAACGTGTCTAAGTCGTGTTTCCTAGGATTTTTAGCCCCAAAATCATATATATACTTGGGGAGCACGCCGTTCTAAAGAGAAAAAAGGCTGCATTACAAAGAAATCATCAAGAGGAGCCAAAAATTCATGGAGAGCTAATTCTTTGGTGAAGCTAGGGATGAACTCGCTTGGATGATGGTAGTTTCATTTATATTTGATCTATGTAATAGATTCTCATGTTGATACAATTTTTGTTTATCATTTCTCATCCATAGATCTTTCTTGTGTTGGAATAATCTTGAACCTATTCTTTTCATAGATTCAGCCATATCTTTTTCTATAGAATTGTTGAGGTGCTTGATTATATCTAGATTTGATTGTTTATCCAGTTAGTGTGATTTTTTGCTGAAATATTGCCATTGGGTATATTTTTGTCTTTGAATCTGAGTCTAAAAGGATAACAATCCTTGGTTTTAAAAGAGGAGAATGATTTTCTAGAATTATCACTAAATATTTTGATTGTAATGCTATATCCTCCAATTAGAGAATCTGGTGCTATGATCTCTAATTGAGTTATCCAATGGATCAAATATGAATGGAATTACCTGATTCAAGTGAGGAATTTCCGATGCTTTGCTGCCATTAATTCTGGTCACATCTTTTCACTACTACAATCTAATTGTCAATTTACTTTTAAACATTCACATCACATTTTACTGCTTTGATATTTCTTTTTAGTTTTGTAGTTCCTTTTAGTGTTCCTACCTTCTCCCTGTGGAATCGACACCCCAATATATACTGCGATAGCCGCGTTATTCTTTGGGCGTAATCAGGTCCATGCTATCCTCACTCTTCAAATTTCCGTTCTAAAATGCTTTTATTATCTACTATGATGGTTGAGACATTGATAATTAGGCATAAGGACAAAGACACATAGTGGCTAGTTTCTCCTCCACCCCTGCCATCCCCCCCAAAAAAATCAGAAAAAATGTTAAAGTATCTTCTTTAAATACCTCTACCTTATAATTTTGGTAACGCTATATATTGATTTTTCAAAACTATTTTTAAATTATTTTTCTATCTGAACTGCACTACAATTCTAACTTTAAGGGTGTATTTAGTTCACAATAGAAATTGAAATCGGAATGAATTGGAATGAGAATCGGAATAGCCATATGTTCCGACTTGTTTGGTTTATGACCAGAATCAGAATTGGAATCAGAGTAGGATTTGAATACTAGTAAGAGTAGGAGTTAGATTTTGGGGGGATTGGGGCATTATTCGTATTCTCTCTGAAATTAGAATGGAAATGGGACTCTCTCTAACTAAATGGTTGGTATGGAAGTCACTCATCCCATTTCCATTCTAGAGTCCAGCTCCTCCTAACCAAATATGCCCTAAGTCAATATCATAGGGACTTGGATGTTTACTACATACCTAATTGTTTTGATGTTCTGATCTAATATATAAGAGTTAGAAGACATCATTGCATTTTTTTTTCTTTTGACTATAGGTTTTTATGGAAGTGAACATTGTCCTAATTTGCTTGAGCTTCCACCAAAAACATTAGAACTGAATACTAGCTCATGCTCCTTGGCAGACTAAGTTTAAGTTAGGTACCAGCTTTATCATAGCTTATGTTGACATAACACTATAGTCCTCTTGAAACTTATGTATATATTTTAAGCAATATAGCAGACAAGCTACTTTAGGCTTGCCCTTCCTTTGTATCTACATTTTAGGGGAGAGCCATAATGCAGCATTAGCTTTTCTATACAATTGCTATCATTGCACATATTCGATATGCTTAGATACTGCTTATTGCATGCAAAAAAATATTTTTTTATCGGCAATACCAAAGTGTCCTAATTTCAAGAGTATTACTTTTCTTAGTCGGACTCCTATATGTCATGCAAATATAACTCTCCTAATGTGGCTACAGAGTCCAACAACATCTCTAAATGCAGTCCTAATAGATGCCAACATAGTTGTGAGATCCTCTAATTTGTAAGATGTGCTACATCACCTGTCACCTTTATTTTGTAAATTTCTTTCATAATATGAGACTTTATTTATTACATGGTGAGAACATTTTTATTTAAGTTTATTCAAAAAGCAAGGGCAACCTATTGTAAACTATGACTAGTGACAATGTTTTTGAATGTTGAACTGAATGGGAGGGTAGGTTGAAATTTGTTAGATTGAAATCTAAGTCATTGATGAAGTAAACAAGAGGCATAAGAATGTTGAAAAGAATCATGCTTGCAGTGGATGGATCTCATTTATAAAGACCTAACAATCTTATTATTGATAGCAGTAACACCTTTATCTGGCACCAATCAGCAATGTTGGAAATGTAAAGCAAGATAAACCTCTATAAGCAACTTATAAAGCCAAAGCATCAATGAGTTCAATCATTGACTCTACTTTGATGAAAATCTGCATCATTATGTTTCGCATATCAACCTCTACCACACGTATGAATATCATTAGATTGATTAGCCAAAGCTTCTTGAAGATATGAACAGATGCTTTCCATATAACTAATCAACTATAGTTATATCTATGTATTTGTATTTCATTGTTTCATGTGGAATCTCATGTGTAGGGCCACCATTTGCCATTTGTTGGTGCTTGCAGATAGCTATAATACCTGGTTTCACATGGATATTAGTTAATGGCAGATGGGCAACCGAACATGAGAGTCCTATGCAGTCCTATATGACCCATAGGCGCATCCTAGCTATGAATTTTTGTACACTGGAAAGTCTTCTAGGTTTTGTACACTAGAAATTTGCTTAGATATGATGTATATGCATCAATATTTTTGTTGTAGAAAAATTGTAAATGTAAAGGGATTATGAAAATTAACCCTAGCAACTATATGTACTTGGTGGGTCGTGGGGGCATGGATAGGGAATGCAAGGGGTCGGTTAGGTTATTATTCGAACCCACCCAGTACTCACCTCAGGGCGGAGTATGATGGGTAGAAGTAGACAGGTCGAATAAAATTATAAAAATTATTTTTTTATATACAAATCAAACAAATACAAAAATAAACTTCAAAAATATTGTTTTTTTATGAAATTAAATATTCTTCAAGTTAAGAAAAACAATCAACTAAAAAAATAAACAACTAAGTATTATGTCAGGTAACCCTTCATATATTCAATTTTTTTAAGAGAGGAGCGACTAAGATGAAGAAGTGGAAGAAAATTTATGAAGAGTTATATATACCCAGATCAGATTTGTAATAGTTCATGTTCTTTGGGCTAATGGGCCGGCCTAAAAGGCCAGGGCCCATGGAATGGGGACGTGCGATGCACGTGTGGGCGAAGAAGAAGACTCCTAACTGGAGTCTTCTTCCTCCCCCGATTCTGATGGACTTCGAGAGTCATGGGGCGAGCCGACCCTATCCAAACCCTTGGGATCTCATCTATAATAGGGCTTCCGCCTCCTCTATTGAACACTATCATCGATAACTCGAGGAATCGTCATTGATCCCAAACTTCTCCGAATCTCTTCCTTAGATTTTTGTCGGAAAGGAGCATTGGATCTTCGTCAAACTGAGGTAATTGATCAAACTTCTTCTTCCTCCTTGTTTCTTGGTTCAGTGGTTACAGTCACCGCTTGATTTGGACCAGCGGGTTGCAAGATTGCATAAAAATAAGGTATCCCCTATTTTTCTCCTCTTTCTTTGCCTTTATCGACTATCGTCGGCCACCGTCACCCTTGACTGTCTTAAGGCCGCCCGGTGAGTGATTGGCCACACGGCGCATGATTGGCCGCCGACCATGGTTAATAGGAAGAGGGAGGAAGAGAAGGGCCGAGCCCTTCATTCTTTTCTCTTTTCTCTTTCCCATTTCCTCCTCCCATCCGACCGACCATAGTCACCGTAGGATGGTGTCGAGCCGGCCACCATCACTGAGGCCATCGCCGTCGCCGGAGGCTACCGTAAGCCACTGTCCACTGGTTTGAGAAGGAAAGGGAGAGGGAGCCTCCCTTGTTTGATGAAGAGAAAAAAAGTTTCCTCTCTCTTCTCTCTCTTCTTTCTCTTCTCTTCCTTTGCTCTTTCTCTCTCTCCCCGCTCCTTAATTTTCTCTCTTCTTGCTCTCTAGTTGGACCTAGGGGTTGTGGGAGAGGGATTTAGGAGACTCGATGGTAGACCCCGTGGAGAAAGCCAATACAGGTTTCTAGACCGCCGACTTTTAGTTTATGGTTTTTATTTTAATTATGCATTTGGCATTGTAGGAAAATGATCAGCGGGATAGAAGAACGTTTAGCAGGTTTTTGACACCACAGTTCCTAAACAAGGTGTGGATTGAGTGAGTTTGTTAGAAGTTTGAGGTAAGAATTTTCGAACACTAATTATCTTTATTTATATATGATTATTTTGTGCATCAACGATTGTGTTTCGTATGGTATATGATGGCGGTGTAGTATATACTTATTTGTTAAGTATATGGGCATCTTTAATGGTTGAATGTATCATGTATTACTTATTTAAGTGTGTGGACTTGTATTGTGCATGTATTGAATTTTGTGAAAGAGCGAGATGTTGTATCATATTCACATAACAAGCATGTTATTAAGTTGTATATTTTGTATGGTTAGTTGTGGTGCTTTGGACTAGCCACGTTATTGATGCCCCGCCTCAGGGCAAATTTTACTATTATCCGCACCTGCCACGGATCTGCTGTGGGAAAGGCCAAACCCACCCTATTAGGATCGGGACGGGTTAGGTACCCGATAGGGTGAAGTAAATTACCACCCCTAGACAAGGAGAGAGAAAGTAAGAGTCGGAATTGGTGACGAGTGAAACAAACCTAGGGCCAATGAACAATTGTTTTGGTTCAAATAAATTACCATATCTAATTAAGTTGGCAATACTTGCTCTTCTTGCTACGACAAACATATAATGGAGCTTGAATTTATCATAAACCTAAATATTAATAGAAAAAAATGAAAGAGGTGAGCAACTACATCTGGACCCTAAATTATAATTTAAATAATGACGTCTCTTTGTAAATATACATATAAATTTGTTTTACTAGATGCATGATGCTACTAAGCTGGTCACAAGTAACCCATTCCACAAACAAGTAGTGGATAATCCTCAAGCTTGCCATGATCATTTAGTTTGTCAACAATAAAAATAAAAAACAAAGTAGTTAAGCTTTTCCAGCACCTTCGACGAGTGACATTTTATATTAATATCTTTCTTGGATTGACTACGATATCGACGAAGATAATTAGAAGATACATTAAGAGCTTTTTAGAAATTTTGACATGGACATCGTTGGTTTTATCATATAAGGAGTAGGAGAAATTATACCCTACAGCATGTGCATCGTGTGGTGGTGAACCATGCTAAACATTTTATTTTGTCACAGATTTGTTGCTACCGAATCCGAACCGAGGTGGAAGTGCAACTCGGATGACCTTGAGGTTGACTGGAGGCGAGCTGGTAGGTTGGTTGAGGCATCAGGCACTAGTCTCCTTTTCTGGTTGATCTGCAAGAAGTTCACTTGCTAAAAAGTTCCTGGCGGGGGACCCTCCAATACCTAAGTTAGAATAATGGGGCAACAATGTGGAAGAAAGAGATCTCAGTAGAGAGTAATCACTATGAAAAATAGTGAGTATTTATTATATGCATACCTCAAGTCTCCCAGATTGCTCCATTTATATAGGAGAGCCATTTTTATCGTTACCTAGGCCGATGTGATGTGCAATAGTTCTCCTCGACTGGCGACTCCTCGGTTGGATCATCTCGGTTCATGTCTGAAGTCAGGTGGGTCGGTCTGGCTAAGGTCGAGGTGTCCTACATTTTTTCCATTAAGATTGTTTCGTGGTGCAGAGTATAATTTCACAAGGAGGAGAAATGATCAAGCTTGACTTAAAATTGTTGAGGATGAGAAAGAAGCAAACATAGGAAGCAGGACGATGGGGTGCAATTACTTGTTGAATCCACAAGCATATCTCAAATCGATAATAATAAAATCAAATGCTATAATATCTTAGGATATATAAGCTAGACGATTTAGTCTTTGAGACAGCAGTAAAAATAAAAAAAAATAAAAAAAGAGAGATGAGGGAGAAGAAACAGTGGTGCACCCTCTCTCTCTCTCTCTCTAAAGGAAAAAAATATTATAACGATAAGATAGATTGGAGGGCGGGAGTAACTCTCGTTCTCTTGCACAGTTACGGAAAATGGTAATGGCACCAAATTCGAGGGTATGCAGTTGTGCAGTGTCAGAATGGAGGTCTAATTAAGTCAACATAAAAGTCCAAATTCTACTGCCACGATGGCCGTAAAGAGCCACCTTCGCTCTATATAAATTAATTAAATAATAAATTTTACTATATGGTCGTCAACGTTCTTCTCTGTCTCTCGCGCTTTCCTCCTTTTATTCCCCCTTCATTTCTCTCTGTCCGCCATTAGGGTTTCTTTAATCCTTCTCGATGTGGAGAAAGAATGGTGGTTTCTGAGGCGGAAGTAGTCCCCAAGGCGGAGGAGCTAGGGTTAGGGTTGGCGCCAGCCCCGTCCTCTTCTTCTTGCCCTCCCGATTCTTCTGTGGAAGCTCTTACTGGAGAGCTTGCGAGCTTGAAGCTGGAGAAGAAGTCTGCCGAGGGAGATGGTGATCAGGACAGTACTGGGGCTGGCGATCAGGAAGAGATCACTGGGGCTGGCGATCAGGAAGAGATCACTGGTGACGAGAATGATGGTGTTCTTGAGAAGGATTCGGGGTCGCCGGGGAAGGAGAAAGACTGGAAGAGAGAGAGGTTTCGGTATCCCCAGAGACCCGATGAGCCTGACTGCATGTATTATTTGAAAACTGGAAGCTGCCGATTCGGATCGAGCTGCAAGTTTAATCATCCTGCCAGAAGGAAGAGGAATCAGGTTTTTTTTTTTTTTAGAAAAATATTTTTCTTTGGACATTTTGACTGATGATGATGGAAATTTGATTTTGTAGGTGAAATCCAAGAAACCATTTGAGGCGAATCAGGTGAGATTTCTGTCTGTTACTTTTCTTTCCTAAAAATTTGAAATAGAATCTTTGTGGGTATTTCAATATTGAGTAATTTGTTTCACTATGGTAAGATCATATTGTGAATGAACTCATAGCACTTTCTGGATTCTGACAAACTTTCAGGAACTTTTCAGAGAAGCAAGCAAGCTGTTGAGAAAAGATAATATATATTATCATTTATTTTAATATGATATTTCAAGGCAGATCCTGGTTTCTTGTCCTATTACTTCCATAAATGACACCGGTCTTTGTTTTGTATATATAGCTACAATAGTATGTCAGTAATTATGGCTGGGTGTCAACCTCATGAAATTAATCCAACGTACTTGTTGGGTAAGGCTAGGTTAGTGTTTTGAACAATCTGAGTTGGGCTTGGGATGAAAAGATGCAATAGACCCTGGCTGAGTTGGTTTGAAGTTGAATTCAAGCTTAGCTGAACCTAACTTGTTACTAATGCAACTAAGACAGACATTTCCTATTTATATTTGTAGCATGATCAATATTTTAGGTTGTATATGATATAATATAGTGAGATTTATTACTATTGTTACATCTCTTTGTAAACTATCCATTATTCAACCTGTTGTTGACTTTAATAATCCAAAATTTGCTTGAGACAAAACTCTGGTTGGGTTGGAACCAAGGTTCAAAATACTTTGTAGTTTGTACTGATTTTGTCTCGTCCAAGTGTTAAGTGCAATGCACACCTTACCGTGCACCATGCTGACTAAGGGTATTGACTAGTATATTCGAGATGAAAAATACACCCATGGTATGGCCTATTATGGCGTCCATTCTTTTGCATTTTCTTGTGTTTTATTGTCTTAATGATTTATTTTTGCAAGACATATGTTGAGAGTGTCTCTTTAAGTATTCTAGTCATGGTTTCCAATGTCTGTTAAAAATATATGCATTTCTTGATTGTTATATAAGATCACATATAGCAATTAAAAATATATCTAAATAGGTATTGTGAAAATTAACAATTGAAATGTAATTAGGTTGTCGGAACTCATTGAACTAATGGATGGAATCAAAGATGGCCAAGATTCAAGAATAAATAGTATTTTGGTAGCAATGATATGACAAATGAACAAAGAAAGAGTATATTCATAATATCATTAAACAACTATCATGGCTTTTGACATGGAAAGTCGAAAATGCAGTCCCTCACCTTTATGCCATGTGGAGTGTACGTGGGGTTGTAAACACCGCTGTCTAGTATGAGGTTCACATTGTGTATCAAGGGGTCGTCAAGTTATAGCTCCAGTATTATGTAGTGGTGGAGAAATTTCTTTAAGTTGTCGAAACTTACTAGAAACACAAAGCATAAACTAGCTTAGAATAGAGAGTTGCTAAGACCTACTTAAAATGCTGGAGAAATTTCTCCATTCAATGCATCATGCTGTAAGAAAATTGCTTCCTCACAAATTTGGAATTATTTAAAAACTCTTCCATGGCCGGTTAGCCCTTAAATAGGAATTATCAAAAAATAAAATTTGCATTGCAATTTTGGTTACTTATTTAGTTTAACCAGTCTACAGTATGCGATCAATTAGACAATTGAATTGTGGGAATGCACTGGTAGCATGTGGCACATGTGGCACATTCTTGCAGTGATTTGAACATTTACAATTACTCACCGTGGTGTGTAAGCTAGTGAAGAGCTTACTAGATTCCACTGTTCTGTAAACATAATAAAAATGCTTTATTGGATATTGTTATTTTATTTTGTCTTGATGTAAAGTGCTTTGATAATACATGATTGACTAGTATACTGATCTTTAATATTGACTAATAAACATAGTAACATGGTCATAATTTCCTTTTGGAATGAGACTCAATGATGATATGAAGTCCTGAATTAAAGCCATATTGCTGGGATTGATTTTTATTTTTCTATTTTAATTTAATTTCAAAGGCTATTAAAGAAGAGCAAAAGGAACCTATTCCAAAGGTAGGACAGACAGAAAGCAAGGTCAGTATTTTCCTTCTTCGACTGTTAATTTTGTTATAATTAATTTTTATGATACTTTTATGCCAAGAATTTCTTTGGGCTTTGCACACCAGCACACATGGATACATGTATTCATAAACATGGCTCTCTTTCATCCTAAGAGGACGCTATAATTACATATATATTTTCAAGTTGCTTTTATAGACTTCTAATTGAAGTAGTATTCTGTAGTTATTGTATTGTTGATTTTGGAATTTCTTATGAAGGTTGATAAGAAGGAAAAGGAGGTGAGTGTTTTCCTTCGTTGGCTGTTTATTATTGCTTCGGCTTACCTCTGTTCCGTCTATTTTGATTTCTTAATTCGATAGTCAGTGCCAGTGAAACGGATTCACTTTGGTCTATTGTTTTCTCAAGCACGTGAACAAATTAGCATTCAAAATGGTTCTGGGGTTTTTCATCATATTTTCTCATTGATGTTATAAATTCTGACTGGATAAATCATTATTTCTCTTGATTTTTTTTTCCTTTTCAGGCTGTTGATGAAATGCAAAATGGAACTCTTTCAGAAAGGGTGGAGCCGAAAGAATCCAAGGTTACAATTTTTGTTTTCAAACCTCTTCTTTTCCCCTTTTTTCTGTTTAGTATAAACTATGAACCAACACCTATGTTAATATGATCGTACTACCCTTTCCTTCCCTTTCCTAAAAGGAAAGTGCAATCATTTGTCAATTCTAGAATTGATGCTTAATGACCTCTGAGTTAAAGTAATTCTGCATTCATGATTGACTTTTGTACTTCTTGTTACAGTTTGTTGAGAAGAGAGAAGGTTCTCCTTCAAAAATGGTGGATCAGACAGAACGTAAGGTCAGCATTTTTTTGGCTAGAATCTAATATACTGCTATTGAGGATTTCATAGTCTTATCCTGAAAGCCTTAGAGTCAGTTAGTTCTGCTTTGCAGCCCGTTTGTTTCCAAGTTATAAACGATTCTGACTATGTATAAATTGTCCGTCCACTTATTGTTGCATTTATTAAAGGATTATAGGCAAGGTCTGCGGAACCGTTATGAACCGCCCGGTTTGAGGTGTCCTAGGCCATATCGGCGGTGGACCGGAATGGTTCAGCCATTGATACCGAGACAGCTCGCCGGAGGGAAAGAAGGAGAAGAGGAAGAGAGAGAGAGAGCAGGGAAGGGAGGAAGAGGAAGAGGAAGCAAGAGAGGCCGGCCGACGGAGGCCGGGGAGCCTTCACGTAGAGGAGGCGGAGGCCGGGGAGACGCGGAGGCGGGGCTCTGCCTCCGGGCCCTTGTTTCGAATGTTATGTTCGAAACAGGGGCCCCGAAGGGGGGGCCCTTTTATTTTTGCTTTTTTTAAGTTGAAGTCAGCAAAATTAAGTGAAGTCGGCCTCCTCCGTGCGGAGTCTCCCCAGGCTTCATTGGTCAGCCCTGACTCCCTCTCTCTTCCCTGGTCTTCCTCTCCCTCCCTCCCCCGCTCTCTCTCTTTTCCTTTCTCGTTCTCTCTCTCTTCCATTGTAGAAGATGTGTCGGTATGAGCCCGGCACGACACAATGCGGGCCCATGTTGGCTCGTCCCGCCAGCCAACCAGTACGGTGCCCGATACCAGTTCCGCTGTCCTTGATTGCAGGAGTAAGTTTTGGCATGCTATGATGCAGTGGCTTATTAAAGAATAAATATGTTATTCAAGAACAATACTATTACTTGCTTATTTTTAATAAGTGAATAAAATTATGAGATTTATATTCCCTTCCTTTTGTGGTCTCTCAAGAATAAAATTAAAATGGGTGGGTTTGGTTGAGTGGGATTGAAATTGGGTGTGTTTAACAGGTGCTGGTTTCATTGAGACCTGAGATGTGCCAGCATCATAAGACTGCTTGACCTAGAGTCGCTTGACCCAAGTTTAGGTCTATGAGTTTCTCTTATCATATAAAAAGATTGAAAGAATAAAGTAATAGGCAAGTGACAACAGAGGAAGAGGAAAAAAGAAAGGGGATGAAGAGGAGAAAACATGGAGGAAGAGAGTGGCCACACAGGTTTGGCTGTTCTGTACAGCTACCTCTCTATTTGTGACAAGTGGAGGAAGAAAGACCTCTCTACTTACTGTGACAAATTACCTAAACAGTTAATTGGGGCAGTTGGAACCCATTTATTGCCCACATTTTATTTCCCAATACAGTCAAGCAAAAGGTTAGGAGATTCTTTTGAAGATCTCATTTTATTGCCCACCTTGGTTTCCATAGTCCTCTATTGGTTCCATTTCAGTTTAGGCACCAACTCTTTCACCTTCTTTGCCTACTTGCTCCTCACTTAAACCATTTTAGTTTTACTGCACATCCATCTGAACTTGATGCAAGGAATACTGAACCGGCCCGTACCGGTCGGTTCAGCCCGTACTGAACCGGTACCGGCTTTGACCGGTCCAGTTCGGCATTAAAAATCGGTACCGGTCCGTACTGGTCCAAAACAGCCAACCATACTGCCCATACCGGCCTGTACCGGCCCGAACCGGCCAACCGTACCGGTCCGTACCGGTTCTAAATATTTTTTGGGTTTTTGGATGGGTGAACCAGGCCGAACCAGTGGTACCGATTTGAACCGGTACCGGTTCGGTGACCCTTGATCTGATGCAACTTAGACCTAGGATCTGCTCATCCAAGATAAGGTTAAAATGCATGGGAAACAACACTATAAAGTTTGCATAGGATATGTGACTCATCTGTATCATTACTTTGAGAAGAAAACAGGCCTCCGATTGGCTGTTTAGGCCATCCATGGGTGTTATTGCTGTTGAAAATTCATCTTGTTAGTCTTATAATCAGGACTTGGAGGGACGTGCAGGCCCATATGGTCATCTGAAGGATTATTTGCTATTTGCATTGTGTAGTTGCAGCAAATCAATCTTAAAGGGACCAAATTGGTATTTCAAAAATTGGTTGGGTTGGAATTCAGGGAGCAGCTAGATGGTATTTTTCTCCTTTTTCTTCTAATATGCTTGAAGATTAATTTTTTTCTTATATGTTTTCTCTCTTTTTTTCTAAGGAGTCCTAAGTGAACTCAACTTGATAAGTGTAGGTTTGCCCTTGTCAGTAAAAGAGGTTCAAGTCTGGCCACAAAAGGGATCACGCTTATTTTTTTCAAAAAGGAAAAATAAATAAAATTCTGATTTGATGTACTTTAGTAGTGTTGTCTTGAAAGGAAACTTTATAATGCATTTGGTCCTTTGTGTTATAGACTTCTGCTTTGCTGCACTTCTGTACTGTTCCTAAATTTCTTTCTGAATTTACTGTGAAAGGCTACTGAAGAAAAGGGAAAAGAAACACTTTCTGAAAGGGGTGGGCAAACAGAATGCAAGGTGAGCGTTTTGCTTGGTTAACAGTTTCTCATTCAGTATTTACTTGCCAATGTTATTGAATATGTTGACATTGATCTTCTACATCTCAAACTTCTATTTTCTAAATTCCACTGAAATCTAGCATAATTCCTTATGCTTCCCCCAGTCACGATTCTGTTTTGCATGACTAAGCTACCTTCCAAAATCTTCAAATTCTTTAAGTCCTGTCTGTCTGCCAGATCAAGGACTTTAAAAGTAGGTCCTCATATGTGATGGTACTTGAAATGAAAAGCTTCTGAATAAGAATATAAGACTACTGTGTTCTTAAACTCTCAAAAAGTTACTAATTAACAATGTATACTTAACACAGATTTGGGGAACTGTATTTGTTCATTAAAAAAAAAATCTCATCATTGACAAGCTTGATAGAGCAGCTCCTCGCAAGAGGGGTGAAGTATAGCATGGTAACTGGACTTGGTTTTATTGGTATTGATGGAACCCTAGCTGTCCATAGAACATCTATTCTACTACTAAATTCCATGCATCTTGCATCCTTCAGGTTCCAAATGGTGTGTTCCACTTTCATTCATAGCATGTGCCAAAATCTAGTATACAAACAGGACTATTTGAAGTAAACAATGAATATATCCTTTTATATGATTGTACACTCTAAAGAAGTTCTGAGGAGGTTTGACATCCATTTTTTTGTCTGTTAAGGGAGAAAGTACTACTGTTATAGTTGAAGTTTCTAGCTAAAATGGTAGGTTGTATTAAGGTTCGCAATCTTGGTACTAGATGCGTATCGGTACCATCTAGGTGTAGTGTCAGTATGCTCAGTATGGGGTTCAGTTTGGCATACTGATACTTGATATGCCCCCTAAACATCATACTGGTTCAGTTATGATATGCCCGATAAGCACCAGTATGGACCAGTACGGCCTACCATGTGTTGTACGCTCTATTTTTACTCTTGATTTATGACCTTTTCATCTATCTCTTGCTTCGAATTTCAGCATTCAGCTATTTTATGGGCGCTCTCGTAGGAGTGTATTCCTTGAAATGCTTGTAATTCATCAATATTTCCATAATCATGTTAGCCAAAAAAATAACCTTATTTTTACACATAGGAAGTATACCTTTTGTTTCAAGTTGATTTGGCCTATGCTCATGTCAGAGAAACTTTACATAGGGTGAATTTTGGAAGCACACTACTATTTGTAGGATGTTTTTTCATGTTTTACGTAGTTGGTTTGCTGGCTTTTCCAATTACTCTAACTTGTTTCACAATTTTCTGATACAATTACTCTAACTTGTTTCACAATTTTCTGATATGGGAAATGGATGTGTTGATTTAGTCATGGTAAAATCTGCAAGATTGCTGATTGTAATTTGCTTCTCATGGAAATATTCAAGTAATGCAAGTGCGACAACTTAAAATTGAATCTGTATAGCAAGAGACTGTTGACCTAAAGTTGGCATAGATCTTTCTCTGTCATCTCCTAGTTTTTTATCCCTAATTACCTTTCAAAGAATCTCTCATCAATGGTTTCTACTTTCTAATGACTTTGAGAATATTCTTCTGCCAGGTTTGACTTTTTTGGTTGAATCTCATTGGCATAAGATAGAAGCTATTTTTTTTCTCCTAGATTTTTATCCTTAATTATCTTTTTGCATGATATTCCAAAAGACATTAATCAAAGGATCTACCAGCAGTGATTAATTTTCATTTTTAACCCTAACAAGCTCAAGCACTTTAAGTTGTATGTTGTCCAATTATTTTATTTTGCTTTGTTTCATGGGTTCTTGTGCGAAGCATTTCTCATGTCCTCATATAATTTCTTTCCCCTGATTCAAGGCAAATAGGATTTATCTCTCAATGTCTCATCCTTTGTGATTTATAGTTTTAAACTTGTACTAGAATTTCACTGCTTGCCTTGTATTTTTTTACCAATGTCATCACCTGGGCACTGATTTTTGTTTCAGTCATGCAAATGCTTTCAGAATTCAGGCCCACCATCACATTCACAATATTCTATTATTCTTAGAGAAATACATAGGACTTCTAACAAAATTTTCAAATATGTTTATGGTATTTCTTCCCCATAGGTCAGCTTGCTCAATTAACTAGATGTGTTCTCTGACCTAATCTCTATATCAGCATTGCATAAGTGCTTGACACAGGCGCCAAGTATCTAAATGTCCTCAAGTATTGGACACAACAGCCTCTAGAGATCTACATAATGACACTTTTGATGCTTGTCCACAGAATGATTTTTATTTGAAGCAAGGTATGCCATACCATATCGAACCCAGCGGTACGGAGCATACTGATTTTGTACCAGTACGTAGCATGGGGGGCATATCGACACTCGGTATGCCAAACCCCTCATATCAGGCATACAAGGTGGCACTAGTATAGGGCTCGGTACCTTTTGACTTGAAGTGTCGATATAACTGTAATTATTTTATGTTAACAACATAATGACTCTTAAGGTGTCCAGCACTGAAACTAAGATCCACTGCATGACGCTCCAATAGAAAAACAAGGTGCCAAGTGGTGGCAACTTTTGCTGATGTCAGCGAGACATTTCAAAGTGGAGTGTCCTACCACGTTCAAGCGTCCAAAAGTGTTGAACTCCCACAACTTAGAAATGTCCAGATAACATATTATCGTATAGTCACTCGTTTATTGAGAATTTCTGAAAACTAACATCTCTAAGCAAATCCCATTTCTTCTTGACTGAAAGGAATGTTGTCTTGATTTTTGCCAAATGTTACTAATAATCCTTGAAATTTTGTGAATAATTCTTGAATTATTAGAACTCCTTTTTCTTAATCTTGCTGGATTCATCTTTCATAGCAAACAAATTAGGAAGTGCTTATCACATAGCATGCTCCAGGAAAACTCAACATGACTAAAAAAAGAAGTTGATACGTTGAAAGATAAATGCCTTGAAATGTGTAAGTATTTGGCTTGGACATTTTTGCGAGATAAGGATTATCTGACTGAATAATTTTTTGGAGCGAGATCCTTTCCATCATTCAGGTTGATCTGCATTGTATCTTTTTTGTTCTGTCGAGGTATTAACTGCAAAAAGATTGAGAGGTTCTCTGCCAACTATAAGATTTAATGCTTATAAGTCAGTGGAGATACAAAAAATAATCCATGTACATTCCAAATCTTTATTATTGTACCACATTAGTGCCAATGTAGGTAAATAACTAAAGTTATTTCTTTTGCAAAAGATGTTTATTTTATGACATGTAAGTTGTATTAGTTCATTTGTATATCTCAATTTGCTTAGTGTAAAGTTCTTGTTCATAATCATAATCATCTAACTTTTTTCCAGCTATTTGGGGAGTGTAAAGATCTTGATGAGTCTTAATTTTACATGTAAAACATTTTCCTTTGGTATTATGTTTTTATTTGAGCAAGAAACACAGTGGGGTTTCCTAAATATCTGTTCTTGTTTTATGCATTTTCCCATAATAGTCTTAGGGCCCATTTGGTTGGAGGTAATCTAGCATGAGAAAATAAGTTGAATGTCAGATTATCATGTGGTACGAAAAATGGATAAGAAAGATGGTAAAACAAATGGTGGATCCCATATCTATTTTTCTGAGAGAGAAGGTAAAATAAATACCACTAGATAAAATAAATACCAACAGAGGGTGATATTTATTTTCCCACGGCAGATTACCAAGTGGAGATAATATGAAAATATCATTTCTTGACGAAAATGCCTCACTTATATTATATTAATATTATATAAATTATACTATATAATTAATATTAATTATATTAATATTATATCAATATATTATAAATATATTAATATATTTATTAATAAATATTAATTATTATTAAAGTAATTAACAAATATTTATTAATGATCATTAAATCTAACAAAGGATTTATAAATAATTAATATATTTATTTGTATACTAAAACATACTAGATTTATTTATAATAAGAAATATTTTCTAATATATGTATAATTAATTTAAAAATATTTAAATTAAATAGTCTTTATATAACTATATGTATACCTCATGTAAATATGTTTTAATATTCGAAATAGCCAATATTGTTAGCATTTATGTAAGTGGGCCATAAATAGCCAACAAATGAATTGAGAAAAAAATGTTATTACTTGAATTGTTTATTCAAGTGCATTAATAAAAATTTGACAATATTTCCATATAAGATTACGTGCAACCAAACATAGTCATCTTTTCCGATGCCATCTTTCTAGAGTAATTTTTTCACCAACTAAACATGGTAAATTTTTTTCCCCTGCGATCATTTTTTCAGGTAAATGATTTCTAGGAATCAACAGATTAACCCATAATTTGACATATCCCAACCAAACGAACCCTTAGGTATTCAAAATCATGGTATATCATACGTACCATACCAGTATATGGTATGAGGGGTGTACCAACACTCGTACGCTGAACTAGCCCACTTGCCGGGCATACCAACACAGTGACAAGGTAACACCGGTACGGAGCCCGGTATCGAGATGGCATACCTTATTCAAAATGACTAATGTTACAAATAGATGTGCTAATGTTGTGTTAGCCACACTGTTTTTTCTCTCTCTTTTCAGAGGTAATAGATATGTAATTGTTTAGATAGGAAAAGCGAACTTTTCTTGTCATACCTATTCACTGTTTTCTGCATCATATCATAATGCTGCTTGTATTGATAGCAGATAATGGATTTTGCAGTATTACTCAATGCCAGGAGGCTGTAAGTTTGGAAAAGCTTGTAAATATGTTCATCATCGAGGAAAACATGAAAATAACTCAGTGCAGCTAAATTTTTTGGGCCTTCCAATTCGACCGGTAAGTCTGCTATGTTCTCTCATAGATATGAATGCTTACAAGTATCAGGACTTCATGGCAAGGTATATTGAAGCTGATGTTTGGCCATAAGTCTTGGCATTCTGCACTTTTCCAACACCTTCTGAAGTTAGTATTTTAGCACCACCAACTGATGCTACCCTACAATTGCAGGGAGAACGTGAGTGCCCTTATTACATGCGTAATGGCAGTTGCAAATTTGCAACAAACTGTAAGTATCATCATCCTGATCCTACTGCTGTGGGTGGACAAGATCCTCGATCAGGCCATCGAAATAGTGAACCTCCACAACAACGTGGTTTAGGAGCACCACAGGTGCCCATGACCTGGCCTGTGCAGACAATGTCAAATGAGCCAGTTTCTTTCCTCAATGCATCACCCTCTTATGTTCCTGGGATGATTTTACCTCCTCAAAGGCTCCATTCAAATCTAGAATGGAATGGGTATCAGGTGATTAATCACTTCACATTTCCCAAGAACTATCTTTCTTTAAATAATATTTGCCACTTTGCTTTGAATCATGATGTTTGAGAAGATAGAATGATACCCTGTCTTCTAGGAATGTTAACATTGTCTAGAAAGGGTTCTGTATGAAACTCCTGGAAGAGCTTAAGCCTCTATATCCATAATATCATATAGTGGAGTGAAAATAATGTAATGTTGATTATGAAACATAATATGTCCATTTTAACATTTGCATATAACTCCAAGTTTTCAAGAAATTTCACATAGTGCAAGTTTGAGAAACAAACTGTTGACACTTTCAAATTTCAACCAATGCATTTCAGGCTTTATCAGTATATTTGGGTTCCATGTATAGTTTGCATTGTACAAGGAGCATTCAAAATTGATATTTTGGCATAAATAAGAGACCATTATGAAAAGGCATGCTTAATGTTTCAACCTGTCTCTGAAATTACGAAAATTGGACTTCTTTTTGCCTGTGGCTTGATATAACTTCATGATGTGGAATAGTTTTATTAAAGTTTTTGCAAATTGTTTTGGTGTGTTTATTACTCAGTTAATTTGAAATCATGTGGGAAAACAAAGATGATGAACTTGACAGAAGTTTTTGAAAACTAATCCTGCAACATGTTAGGGAGGTTGACTATGATGGTTATTTTCTTGCTTATGAAATGGATTGAAAAAAAAGTTTATCAATGCAGAGGTTTCGATAGAAGAAAACATATGATAACATAATTGTTCAAGGATTTCAATGGAAGTGATGCATGACAATCAAGAAGAACTCAACTGCATGGAATCATAACTAGGCTCTTGAGGAAGCAATGGAGTAGCAGCAAGTACAGCTTATGAAAAAGTAAAATTTAAAACAGAAGAAGAAAAGGAAGAAGGAATTGCTTATGTTATTTTTCTTAATTGCAAGCTTCTTGGTCTCTTTAACTTGTCTAGGAGTACTCTTTGTGGCAGCTAGAGAAGAAAAGAGCCAGAAGACTCAGTCAACGTGGTCAAAGACGATTTAGATTTTAAGGAGCCCAGCTCTCAGGACTCCTGCAATTTGTATTCTTTTTCTTTCAGTGTTCCTACTCATAGGAATCCCTTAGATACGTAGAGCTTCCATTCTCATACCTTTTATTGTCTCTCATAGAAAGGTAAAGGACTTTTCTGTTGGGGGATTGAGTGACTGATGATATAATTCTAGGAAATATAATAGTTGGCTAATATTTTTGTTAGGGTTCCTTTTTATAGACATTCCAGTTTTGTTAATTCTTAATCACTTTTGTCATTTCCAAATTTGCATGGATTATTGATTTTTCGGTAAAGTTGCTTGTTGTATTAACTTATTATTCTTTAGCTTTTTTTTTTTAAATTACCCATTTATATTTTTCTGCATTTTGTAATATTTTACCAGTCATCATGTTATGTCACACTGTGACAGCTCCTAAAGTAAATGGAACAATTTTATGATACATACGTATATATGTGCGTATGTGCATATGTACATATGTGTGTGTGTGTGTGTGTGTGTGTGTGTGTGTGTGTGTGTGTGTACACACACGTGTTCTTTCGTACAACTTTTCCAGATATCTGCTTAAGCGATATCTGATCCCTCAACCATCTGCATGCCCCAACTGGCTTTTACAACACTGCATATTGCTCAAGGAAATACTATTTATGAGTACTTTCTTCCTGTTGGTCATTGTTTTTCTTGTTCATATGCCATAATAAGGTTCCATTCAGTTCAAACATAAGGCTAAAATAAGGCCTCCATGGAGTAGGCATTGTTCCTGTTTTTTGGCTGCCCCTTCCTTACTAGGGCAAAATTACCCTTGCTCTGTCTCTGTTTTTACAGCCTTACTGCCTATATCTGGAACCTGGCACCTCTAGTCTGCAACCCGGCGCCTTTGGCTGCTCCAACTTGCATAGGGTTCTGCTCCCCTGGTTATAGAGTGTTATTGTTATTTGCTGTGGACATGTTCATATTCAGTTGTGGTTCGGAGTGGATCTTTCTTGGCTTTGGTTGGAAGCACTCAATCTAGTTCTCTTCTCTGTGCCTCATTTGGATTCTTTGTTGTTGTTCACCCGCCCAGATAGTGGTATACCTCCATCATGGCACAGTTTGGATTCTTTGTTTGAGGAAAGGATGGTTATTTTATTGCACGAGCTACTATATCTTTTTTTTTTTTGTTCACGAGAATATTTTTCGGTTTGTGACTTGTTTGGTTTCCTTTGGGCATCAAATCATGATCCTTCTAATTGTTGCCATCAGTTCTAGGTTTGCATGAATATTAAATGAGACCAAGAATAAAAAACTCAGTAATCTATAATCAGATCAAGATGATCTATGAAACTTTTGGTGCTAACTTTCATTCTCTGTCCTTCAGTATGTGCATTATTACTGCTAATTATCTGAATATAACATGTTGAAGGGGTGGAAGAAACTTAGGTTAGTGACATGACGGGTAAACATGTTATGCAATATGTACCCTTTCTTATTCAAGGAATATGTACCCCTTCTTATCCAGTCATTGTAACTGAACAGCATTGCAAGCTATTACAGATTATTTCCTGAAATAAATCAGCCAAACAACTTGCAGAATTGCAATTGAAGTAATTATTTTTCACTTCGTTTGTTCTTGAACCAAAGACAGCCTTAAAGAAGTAAACAAGTATGACTCTATGAGACACATTTCATACTTCCACTTTTAACTTAATGGCCCTTCGTGAAGTGAGCTGCTTCAGAAGATGCATGCTTTTGCACAGAGCACTAGAATTAGTGGTGCATCTTTCTTTTGTTTTTTCGTTGGTTATGTAGAGGGTTATTAAGATCTTTTTCTTTTTTTTTCAAATTACCTCTCTCTCTGATCCTCCTATATATAGGGTGTTTGTGCGGCTATCAGTGAGGGTAACACAACTTCTTTCAAAAATTCGAGGGCATTTATCAATTTCAGAGCAGGTGGTCATCTAGAGGCAAATCGATACAACCCATTATTGATGTTATGATACTAGATCTGAATTTACAATTTTTCTCTGAGATGTCTAATTTTTCACTAGGGATACAGAACTCAGAATTGAAGGGAATAAGCAATTGCTCAAAAAATTATAATTTGAGTGTTTCATTTGCATCTTTGTTTTTATAAGCATAGGTTAATAAACATGGGTGTATCATGGTGCTACATTCTTTATTGACTTTCATTTGGGATGTTTTAGGCTCCGGTAAGTCCATTGTTTCCACCAGATATTCATGCACGGAACTCCTCAGCTTCAACCATAAATCATAAAACAAACAAGGGAGATATTCCTGTAAGTCAGCAAGTGCCTGTTGATGAATATCCCGAGAGACCTGGCTTGCCGGAATGCCAATATTTCATGAAACATGGGGTTTGTAAATTTAAAACTGCATGTAAATTTCACCATCCAAAGACTCGTCTTCAAACAGTGCCAGTAGACGTTCTTAGCCCCGTTGGCCTGCCCTTGAAACCTGTGAGTTACTTTTCCATTATTTTCGATCAACATTTAATCTTTATTGTTGATAAACACTCTCTTTCATGGTATCCTTACTGTTGCATGGATGTCATTATTTCCTATTCAATGATATGCTCGAAGGGATAAACCACGTTTTTTTTCTTGAGCATGCAACAGCTGTTAGAAACAAGTATAACGTTTTAGTCTCATGCAGTCTGCTCTTGCTTAGATTTGTCTTCCAAATAGTCTAAAAATGTTTGTCATGGTATCAACTATCAAGCATGCATTCCTATGATTTTCAACTAAATGTATGCTATCGCATTGATTGCACCATTCATAATTACTTTACTTGTTCATATATCATAGGATCAACCAGTGTGCACACATTATAGTCGTTTCGGAGTGTGCAAGTATGGACCATCTTGTAGATTTGACCATCCAATTGGTCACAGTTTTTCAGCGTCAGCAGGTGCGGCGGTATCTGGACAGACTGCAACCCCAAACAATGCTACAACACAAGAATCATATGTGACAGGCAGCAATTATTTGGTTCAACAGCCAGAGTGATATTTATGAGGCCTTTGCTGTAAAATCATAGGTCAACTAATTGTGGAGAGCTGCATAAACACTGCCTTGGTGCCAGATTTTAGATTTCCATTTCATTGGTGTATAAACACCTTTTGCTTTGTACAGGGATTCATGTGTTATATTTACCAGAAATATAGACTAAATAATAATAACACAGCTAAAAAAAAGTGTGCTGAGAAAAAGTTTGTGGTGATACCAACTGTCCCCTGTGGAAACTCATGACAAGGGAGGAACAATCTCCAATGTGTTACCATCAGATGCAATGACAAAATCTGGATGCACAGCTATCACAGGTAGCCTATTAAATAAGCACCGACGTCTTATTGTGGAGTGCTTGAGAGATTGAGATGCCATTCTCTTGCCAAGAGGAAAATTTGATACAAAATAGTGCCCAAGTGGATTTGTAAGTAAAGGTGCCAGCAGGTTACATTCAACCCCCCTTTAGCCTGGCAGCAGCTGAATCAAATTGTGAATCTCTATATCAGCAAACAGCGATCCAGCTGGAGAGATTTTAGCGATACAGGATGCTTGGAGATTAAAGGAAATGGACTTGTCTGAGATGGACTACTTATTATCCATGTTCCAACCTCAACCTTGCAGGCTCTCGAAGGTGTATCATATATGAAGGTGTATCATATATAAAATTTCGCACCATTGTACTTAATTTTTCTGTTAGACACCAGATTTTTTTCAACAGAACGAAGCAGGATTATTTATCTTGAATTTTAAGAAGCATTTCTCCTGTTTATTTCTTTTCAAATACAGCAAACAGCAACCACTAGGTGGCTCTTGAGCCATTAAACCTTTGGTTCAATATTTTAACTCTCTGAATTGTCCATAGTGGAAGCGAAGTACGAGAATGCCTTTCAAACTTGATATTGGATGTTTCGGTTGTGTCCGGATGCTTTTAGTAAAAGAACAGTAAAGTAGCAAATTGACATAGTTAAAAGATTCAGCAGAGCTACTGCAAAAGAAGGCAGCCACTGTTTAATGTTCCTACCAGTTCTAGCAAAAATATATCGTCTGCAGCATGTTATTGACTGCTAAACACATGAAAGTCCTCATTTTTTTTGTGGCCTAGCGCAGCTATTCTCTCAAGAGAAGAAAGAACAGCAAACACCAGTCAGTCTAAAATCTGGATTAATCCAACTATGATAAGACGGCTGCCTTGTCAGACTGTTTAAACATTCAGCTAAAATTGATCAACAGTTACGATCTTTTGAAACAAGCAAAACTGGAATTCATGTCATCTACATGTGCACATTCTGAGTCCAGAATTTCCTCCAAAATTCAATAGTCAAAAAGCATTAAAAAGAAAGGCACTCCAGTCAGACAATTACTTTTAAAATATTGTGCAGCACCTGGACTCAAGCATATAACAAAATTTCTATCGAATACACTAACTGAGTACATCAACTCTTGAGCCAGTAATTCTTTATACCAATCAATTAATGGTTATACAGCACAGAAGGATGTCAAGTTTACCTTATCGGAACTCTGAGATTTTAAAGATACGAGCAGTCCCATCACTTGAGACTGAAACAAGGGAATTACCATCGGCAGACGTGTCCAGAGATTGAATGGTGTCGGCGTGGCCACTGAAAGTTCTCAAGCAATTGCCGGAGAGACTATCCCAGATCCGTACCTTTCCATCCACACAGCCTGTAGCCACGTACTGAGATGTACCCAACCAACTCAGGCATGTTACACCCTCCTGCCAGTCAAGACCCAGTGGCGACTATAAGAATAAGGAGAAAAGAAGTACAAAAAGATTTTGGTGTGTACATGTGAGGAATCAGTACTTCATGGTCACATGTGCATCGTACTGCAGAATGCTGCAGATCCCATATAAGGAGCTTTTGATCCATGCCTCCTGTTGCAGCCCAAGTAAAACTGCAAGGTGATTTCATATGGTTAGTGTCTTTTAAGTCACAAATGTAAATTTATAGTGATGATAGGCTTCATGCAACCATGCACATATATGCATATGTTGCTCACCATCATACACAAGACAACAGGCATATGATTATATTTGTCCTAAGGTCCAGTAGTTCAGTAAAATCTCTCAGGTGGTCTTTGGCTGAAAATTTTCAGCTAAAACGAATGGTTGACATTTGTCCAAATGAGTCTAAAATAAAAATATAATATTACCAAACAAAAAGGGTAATGATAACTAATGTTGAAAACAGATAACAGAATATAGCTGAAAGAGGAAAAGAAAACTTGTGAGATTAATATTATGTGCAGTAACCAGAATACAGCTAAGCATTTTGACTTTCTTTTTTTTTTTCCCAATAATTAGGTTTCGGAGGCTAGATAAGATGCCCCTTGGGCTACCCTAGACACAAGGACCCAAAATCCCAAATCCCTAAACACTAGCTCCAAACTAAAAAGCTACATGCATCTCCAGTAAGGTGCATTGTATCTTGAAAGCCTGCAAAACTGCCACATATGCAATAATTGTAAATTTGTTAAGCAACTTGACAAGATTTTAACCCATAATCTTCCTTAAACCAAGGAGGGTACCAAATAGAGACAGTCACAAAATTTTGATATGTGCTTCCACATATGCATATTACTGATGTGATAATGCATGTTGCAAGTTCGAACATATCATTAAGCCTTAACCTATATACCAGTATCTACAAGAAATGAAAACAGATGAATTCTCTTTTGGCAATACAAGCATAGATTAGAAGGAACAGATTTTTTATTTGATTGGATGAAAAAACAACTTCAAACACTGTTTAGAACCTGCCGACAAGGTCCAACCATTTTGTAGGACAGGATGTGGGTTGAAGGTTCGACCGCAGGTCAATCACAAGTCGACAGTCAGATCTTTTGTTTTTCTTACTTTTTTGCAGTAGGCCGCCCTCTTTTCATCATGTACTTCCTTCTTCCTCAAACCCACTTTCTGTCCTCAATCTTCAAACAAAGATGACTAGCAGTGATCTATGATCTTTGAACTTCCAATGAAAAGCAATCAACAACAACAATTTGATGAAGTCCAACAATGGCAGCCGCCAGGCAGGGCCACTGACAAAAAAGCTCCAAGAGAAAAGGTGTTCAACTTTTCAAAAGAGAGATTGAGCGGCAAAGAGTCTTTGACCATGAGGATTAGGGTCAGGGGCCTCAGGGCTTTTACACCACAATGGCTAAAGGGCAGATGGTTGAGTGTGAAGCAAAGGAATTGGCAATCCAGGTCTATCAGAAACATCAGAACACAGAATCCAAACAGGGTCTTGATGTTTGAATTTTTTTATTTTTATTTTGTTTTTGCTGCTGGTGGGGGACGGGGATGCATCCCCGCCCACCAGGGGATGGGGATGAGGAAGAGGGGATGGGCAAAAAGAAGAGAATCTTGTGCCCCGTCTTCCTTTTTTCTTTCAATGTAATGTACACTACCTGGGAACTAGAGTTGGTGGATGGTTCAAGCAGCTGAACCATCTAGTTCAATGGTTCAGACTAGGTTTTTCCAAAATTCGGATCTATGCATGATCTTATCCATTTTTCCTATCAGCTGATAGATTGAACAAGATGGGACAACTCATCCATCCCTGACTGATCTCCAAACGTTGACTTCAAGTCTCTAGTTTAGGCCTCGGTCTAAAAGTTACCCTGAGTTAAGCACAAGCCTCTCACCCTAAAATGAATTTCTTCAGGCATTTTTAATAAGGTCACCATTTTGGTTTGCAAATTGTGCCACCAACATGAGTAAAACTCTACCTCATTAAATGTTCTTGATTGACGAGTCCATTCAGCATGGTCGGTGGAACCATCCCGAACCGGACTGCCCAGTTAGGGACGTCCCGAGCCATACCGGCGGTGGACCAAGACAGTTCCGACAACGAAACCAGAACCAACAATGGAGGGGGAGAAGGAGAACAGAAGAGCGGAAAAGAGAGAGAGTGGGGGAGGAAGAGGGAGAGGAAGAAAAAGAGAGGCTGATCGGGGCTCTCTCTTTTCCTCTCTCCCGTTCTCCCTCTCCCCCGCCTCAACTGTGTCGATGCAGGGCCGGCACGGCCCGTTGTAGGGCCGTACCGACCCATGCCGCCAGGCAACCGGTCCGAGACTTAGAACCGGCACAATAGACTATGTCATTCGGTATTTTCACCATTTACATACCAAGAGGTGCCTTTGAAGAATATAGCATCTCCAAAGCATCTTACACATTACACGCTTCTCAACAATAATCACATAACTAAAAGAGAAGTAATATATTTAATCTTTAAGCACTACAACATAGTAAACAAACAACTCCAGAGATAACCAGCTAAATTTCTCGAAAGTAACACCATCATCTATATAAATGGGAACATCAATGTCAAGCACAATACTGTGTACCTTACAGAGATATGCTTTTACTATGCAAATTTAAAAAGAGAGCATGCTTATTCAGGGATAGCAACCATACCTTGGCGAAAGTCCAATACACTCCACAGAGTCGGAATGAGCATTTAATGAGCTGACCACCTAAAAAGATCAGGTGCTACAAGTCAGGGATCAATTTCCATAATCCATGTTCAAATACCATATAAGACTCTATAACTTGACCATATTATGCAAAAGAAGTAAAATAAAATTAAAATTTAAAGTAACTGGACTAATACAAACTAGTTCTTCATAACTAAAGCTCAAATAAACCGATAATTGCTGGTCATACATAAATTTCTGAGAGATCAGATCATGGGGCCTTTCTTGTAATTGCAGAATACCATCCAACAAAGACCAACACAATTAGAATACCTAGACTTTCAAAACGCCAGAAGACATTTTTAATAAGAAACTTCATCCATTCTAGAAAACATATCGGATTCTTCACATGAGACCCCTCAATTACCAAATTTTAAGCATCCCCAACATTGGTTAGAAGAACCTCCTCTAATGACCATGAAGGAGTTGCAAGGCACAACCTTCCATGAATAATCCAAACAAAATACTACTCCAGTTCTGAACCCTTCATCAACAGCCTTAGATTCCTTTTTGCAAGCATGCAGCAATGTATAGAACATTATTCCGATGATATATACATTATACAATATGTACTTGTACAATTCACTATTAATGAGGGTGAGCCCTAGCGCAACAGTAAGGTAGCTCTAGTGTGACCTGGAGGTCGCGAGTTCAAAATAGGTAAACAACTCTCTGCATACAGGGGTAAGGCTGCATACATTTGACCCTCCCTAAACCCCGCAATGGCGGGAGCCTCGTGAACTGGGCCACCCTTTACAATTCATTGTTATATACAGACATAGATGTATACATATATTTGTTCATTACCAATATTATAATAAATATAATGTGCTAATGTTAACATAGGGAAAAAGAAATCTCCATCTAGAGAGAATGTGAAAAGTCATACTTCCAAATCATCATAAAGGTTGATGCCAATCAACTTAGGTTAAAACAGTGAGAGTATCCTCAAATACTTCATTTGAAACATAAGATGAAGGCAAAAGATTAATTTTAATCGAAGGGGTAAGGCTGCCTTGCAAGGAGATGATATTAAGTTTAATCTCTCGATGAATTTTTGGCTCTTCTCTAGTTACAAAGCCTCATGAAAACCCTCAAGTTAATCTACTACTCTTTAGTCAAGTTACTCGTGGTATTCTTTAGCAAGCAATACAAGAACCTTCTGTGCTTCTTTATTAAGATGCTTCTAGTTGTCAAGAGAACTTTAATCTTTCCTAAATTTTCTGATCTTCCACCTTAATTTTGGCAGCTTTCTACTCTTGACTTTTGTCAGAAATTAAATGGAATTTTCTGTGGAAACTGGTTTGGTGAGGTTAGAAATTGAATACATCCTCATATTGCAGAACTCTTTGCCTAACCTCCTTTCCCAACAAGCATCTTACAAAACAATGAGACAAGATTTAAAATCCTAGTACCAATACCAATATTGGTTGGTTGCTGGTTCGTAGAGCATCAGGACATGCTACATGAACACAGTTGGGTGTTACAACACCTCGTGCTTGTTAGTTAGTTATCGCTTCATGCTTATCGACAAGCAACCACCTCATGCTTCTTTCATCTCATGCTACCTACTAAAAAGCCAACTCATACTTGCTGTGTTTAAGCCCGTGTAGTGGGCCAGATTGCATGGATAGTAGGCCCACATAAGGAGAAGCTACTAGGTCCTGGTTGTTGAGGCCATTTGTTCAGACAAAAGTATTGAAAGTCCTGAGGCATTAACTTGGGGAGAGTACCTCCTCCACTCGCCCCAACCCCTTTCTATGCTAAAAAATAGAAGGGGAAAAATAAAAATAAAAGGATTAAGAAAGAGTTGAAAGCGAAGAATATTCATGCTCAATGGTATGAAGGCTCGGAGGTGTAATGGCAATGAGGAAGGTGCGCCACATTCCTCCTCTCTAGTCTCTTTTTTTTATCATTTTCCTATTCGCTGCTCTCCTTTCATTTCTTGTCTTCATCCATTTAAGGTTTTTTTTTTTTCTTGTTTTCCTCTCCTTTCCTAGCTTCATCATTGATGGATGAGAGGAGGAACACTATGCCAGTCAAGGTTCACCATCCCATACCGGATCTCATACCAGTACCATACTAGTACAATATCAGTATGCCAAGTATGCAGGTCAGCTCAACATACCGAAACTCAATACGCCCCCTATACTGAGTCTCGATTTGGTGTCGATATGGTATGATACGCCCAGTTCGAGACAATATGCACTAGCATGGTGAACTTTGATGCCAATTATTGGTGAGATTTGCGAGATATGCTAGATTATTGATTGGGTGTCTCAAATGGAAAGAGATCGCATGTCTTGTTGAGTTATATTTGATCCATCCAGTCTCATGACTGGAAGGGCAACGAGCTACTTAGCATGGTGCTCCTTGAGCGGTGATGGGAGGAGGGAAGAATGATAGCTAGGAAAGTTACGAGACACGGATGTCGTGTCGTGTCACCATGTGGACATAGGTATCGCTGCAGCCACCTCATGCTTGCAAAATAGCCACCTAGCTTACCTTAGTTTGACACCTAGCTGGTATCTAGTGGTGGCTGACACCTAGCTGGTATCTAGTGGTGGCTGAACACCTCAACAAAAAGAATTTGCCATCCATAAACAGGAGGGTATACTCCCTCCTACCACTTCTGTAAGCCAAAAAAAATACAAAAACCATAGAGCAGGGCACTAATGAACAAAAGGGAGCAAGAATAACAAGAGTACAAAGTAACAGCAAGAACAAAGGGAGAGTGGTGCAAAGCTTTAGACCACTTTGTAGTGTAAGCAAACAAAGATCAAGCTCCGACGAAGCAGACTGCGGCGTCGTCGACGAGGTCGTGGGCGGAGGTAGCAGCTCAAAGAAAAGGTACGTCTAAGGGGAGGAAAGAGGACAACGGCGGCGGAAGCAAACAAAGATCAAGCTCCGACGAAGCAGACTGCGGCGCCGTCGACGAGGTCGTGGGCAAAGGTAGCAGCTCAAGGAAAAGGTATGTCTAAGGGGAGGAAAGGGGACCGACCAGGTGGTTGGGGGCGACCTGGGCCTTGGGTTACCCACCAGATGACGGAGGCGGAGGTGGCTCGGTTGAGCCAACACTTCTCGTTGGTCATCGAGCTCCCGGAGGAGCCCATCGAGGCTGCTCGCCGAGAGTGGGAGGGACTAGCACTGGTCGGTCGGAGTCTCGGCCGGCGGGTGCCGGTTGAGTGGGTGGCCAAGGATGTGGCCGCCCGGTCGAAGAAAACAGGGGAGGTGGTGGCGGTCACCCTCGCCGAAGATCACTTCGCGTTGCGGTTCCAGTTGCCGGAGGTCCGGGACCACGCCCTGTTAGAGGGGCCATGGGTGGTGGCGGGGCAACTTTTGGCTATGGAGCCGTGGGCGTCGAACTTCCTACCCAGGGAGACCCCGGTTAAGACCGTGGTGGTCTGGCTCCGGCTACCTGGCTCCCCCCGGAGTATTGGTCGACCTCGACCATTCTGGACATCGCTGCCAAGGCAGGGAGGCCAATGGCCGTGGACGGTGTCACAGAGGGGCGACGAGCCATGGGCTTTGCTCGGGTTAAGGTGGCTATCGACGCCTCCGAACCCCTCCTAGGGATTCGGATACACGGGAGGACGAAGGCTATCTGGCAGCCTTTCGTCTTCGAAAGTATTTCGGATCTCTGCGTCCGGTGTGGTAGAATCGGGCACCTCGAGCCAGCGTGCCGGTTTGGGGCTCCGACCGGAGCGAGTTCATCGGGGGAGGAGGGTTCCGACCCGATCCATGACCTGTGGTTGGTGACATCCGCGCCCGGCAGCCACAGGAGAATGGTCTGCCGGAGCGAGGGAAGGTGACCGAGCACTCTGCCGGGTCCCCCCTTTCTCGGCCTACTCCTCCGATTATCCCGACTAGTCCTCCGGTGTCCCCGCCGGACCTAGAGGGCTGGCAAAAGCCTACCAAGGTGGCCCGCCGCCACTCCCCGCCGGTGGTGGCGGCCTTGGCCTCCGATGGGCAAGAGGAGAGCTCCCGAGTTGATACGGCCGGCGACTCGCTCGTGGGACGGGTCGACTCGGTGCCCGCGGTGATTAGGATCGGGTTGCCGGGGACTCGGGCCGGCCCGTCAAATCAAGCCAGGCCGAGCTCTGGGTCGGCAGGCCAGCCCACGGTTCAGCCTAAGAAACGGCCCAGGAATTTTGGGTTGCTACTGGAAGTGGGCCGCTCCCTGGGCTGGGGTCGGGCAGGCCACAGGGGTGGCTTGGCCGGGCTAGCGACCCGCGGGGCACGTGTGCCCCGCGTGGTTCGCGCGGAGGTCACGCAGATGTCCTTGGGAAGGCCCCTGTGGGCGGGATCCTTCCACTGTTCACGGCCCAAATGGGCCCTATGGGGTTTGACACAGGGCCTGACCCACTGGCCCAAGTTGCGGGGCCCAGTGCTTGTGGTTTCCAGTTTGGGGCCCAGGCCCCGGAGGTGGATCCGCCGTCCGCGATCCTTACTACTCTAGGCTCTCTAGAGGTGGATGTGGGGCAGGGAGATGGTGCCTCGGGTAGGCCCGATCCGGGTGACGCAACTAGGACTAGTGAGGTTCCTGTCTGCGTTGACTGCCCTATGAGTGACTTTCTGGCGGGGCGGGATACGCTTGCACTTGTGGAGCCGGGGGTAGGTGACTCGAGTGGTCATGAGGGGGCTGCTTGCACGTCCGCGGATCACTCGACTGTCGTTCAACGGGTGAAGGCGGCAGTGTTGCGAGTCGTGTCCGAGGCTAGTATGGATGAGGGTCAGCGGGTCGACCCTGATCACGAGGTGGTGATGGACCCTGTGGCACAGAGGGTTGACGTGCCTGTGGCCGACCTCTCGGACTTTTCCCCATGAGGATTCTTGCGTGGAACTGTAGGGGGCGGCAAAGCCGGCCTTCATGTCATCCTTTAGGAGGTTGGTCCAGATCCATAGTCCGGAGATCTGCCTACTCTATGAAACACGACTATCCGGTAGAGGACTCTGTCGTGTTTTACGGCGGTTTGAGGTTGACTGGGAGTCATATGTAGTAGATTCCCAGGGGCTGTATGGAGGCATTATGGCTCTGTGGAAGCGGGGTGTGGCTACAGTTGACGTATTCCACAACTGCTCCCAACAGGTCCTCATGATTATCTCGGAACCTAATGCTACACAGTGGGTTTTGTGCGGAGTGTATGCTAGTACAAACCATCGGACCAGGAGGGTTCTGTGGGATGAGCTCACCCACTTAATTGCTCAGGGGCTTCCGACTGTGATGGTGGGTGACTTCAATTGCATCTTGGAGGAGAGTGAGAAACGAGGAGGTAGGACCTTCACTGACACTGTGGATAGGAGGGAGTTCCGCGATTTCCTCTCGCGTAACGGCCTAGTAGATCTGGGTTTCTTCGGTCCGCGTTTCACTTGGTGTAACAACCAGTCCAGACGAGCTAGGGTGTGGGAGCGACTGGATAGGGCTGTTGCTTCCACTGACTGGCTCATCAGATTCTCCTCCTATAGGGTTAGTCATCTACCCCGGATTGCTTCGGATCATTGTCCTTTGCTGTTTTCGATGGTATCGGGTTCGAGTCACCAGAGCCCATTCCGCTTCGAGAAGGTCTGGCTGTCTTTCCCTCAATCCTGGGACATTGTCCGGGGAGCTTGGGGTCTGCCGGTTCGCGGTGACGCCATGCAGAGTGTTTCGCGTAAATTGGACTTGACCAAGCGACGGCTACGTCGCTGGAACCGTGAGGTAGTGGGTGATATTTTTAGGAAGCTGGAGGATGTGGAGGCTGCGATTGTTGACCTCCAAAGTAGGAAAGATCAGGTGGGCGCACTCCCCGAGGCCGATATGGTGAGCCTCCGGGGACTTCTCTCCACCCACCACTCGATCCTGCGTCGACATGAGATCTTCTGGAGACAAATTCAGAATTCAGTGGGTCGGAGAGGGTGACCGGAACACTAGTTTCAGTCACCAATCTACGGTTATCAGAAGGCAGAGAAACATGATTCGTTCCTTGCGGGATGAGCGGGGCACAGGGTGGAGGATGATTCGGCGATCAGCCATATCCTACTCGAGTTCTTTCGGTCTCGCTGGACGGAGGATAGTGGGTTTGACGTCGCCGGCCAGCTCCCGAGAGCCGAATCCCAAATCGGGGTGGTTGAGAATGCACTGTTGGTTCAACCAGTGACGGAGGGGGAGGTGCGAGAGGCGATCTAGGCACTGAGGATAGGGCTCCGGGCCCAGATGGCTTCCCTCCTTTCTTTTTCCGAAGATACTGGGGTATTGTCCGGATTGCAGTGGTGCAAGCGGTCTTGTGTTTCTTCAGTCGGTCAGGGATGCCTGACGACTAGAAGGCCATATTTGTCACGCTGATGCCTAAGCGTTCGGACGCGTCCGAGCCGAGCCACTTTAGACCAATCAGTTTGTGCATAACTTTATACAAAGTTGTGGCAAGAATACTGATGGATCGCATGAAGCCCTTTCTCTCTGGCATTATCTGTCAAGAGCAAGGTGCTTTTGTGGGAGGTAGGAGCATTTCCGATAACGTCATGGTGGCCCAAGAGATGATGTGGGATCTTCGATGGGCCTCGAAGCGACGAAGCCTGATGGCTATCAAGCTGGATATGGAACGAGCTTACGATAGAATCAGGTGGAGTTTTCTTAGGCTAGCTTTGGAGAGTCTGGGTTTCCATGAGACCTGGATTGGTTGGGTTATGGGGTGTGTCCAGGGTCCGAGGTTTTCTATCTTGGTCAACGGCTCTCCGTCCCCATTCTTTAGTTCTACTATGGGGCTTCGGCAGGGATGCCCGCTATCCCCGTACCTGTTCATCATCTGTTCTGATGTCTTGTCTCGATCACTGCGGTTGCGTGTGCCGCTGGAGAGCTGGAGGCTTACGTCCCAGCTCTAGGGGCCTAACCGATATCACATTTACTTTTTGCCGATGACTGCCTCCTCCTGACGCGTGCTCGCGTAGCAGATGCTCAGGCTATCAGGCGGGCTTTATCCGCCTACTGCTATGCATCCGGTCAGAGAGTGAATGCCCAGAAATCCGCCATCTTCTTTAGCCCGAGTTCGCCACCCGAGGTTCGACGGGAGATTCAGAGGATTCTGGAGAAGCCCGAGCAGGACGGGACCTGGAGCTATCTGGGTGTTCCGATCACAGGTAGGAGACTGCGAGTATCGGAGTGCACCGGGATGGTGCAACGGGTCCAGAGTAGGCTAGAGGGTTGGCGGGCAGCGTCTCTATCTATGATGGGTAGAGTAATGCTGATTAGATCTGTATTGGGCTCCATGCCCATCTATCTCATGACAAACACGGTGGTGCCAAGATCAGTCCTACTGAAGATCGACCGACTTATTCGGAGCTTCTTATGGGCCTCGCATGGTGGGGGCCGTGGGGTGCACCTGGTGACATGGGAGAGTATCTGCCTCCCTCTCAGGGAGGGTGGCCTAGAGGTGGTCCCTTCTGGAGAGACGAGAGCTGCTCCTCGCCCAGCATGCTTCCCGCTTCATCTTGGAGCCGCAGGGTTTTTGGAGACGGATCATGACTGCCCGCTATGGGAGGGTAGGCCAGGAGGGCTAGGCTCGAGGAGGGCGGAGATGTTCCTTTCTATGGCGTGAGATAACGAGGTATGTGCCTATGGACTAGCCAGGAAGGTTGGAGGGAGTTGTAGAGGTTAGAGTGGATAACCTCGTGAGTGGGGTTGAGGGCTCAAGACCAAGGGCTGGACTCAACACTTCCATGATTTTGGATTTCAATAGAAAGAACAAAATGATAAGGTAGGTGCAAATAGCACATAATGGGAGCCATGATTTTTTTTTAAGAGATGAAACATAGTGAACTGAGGGGCAGAACAAGAGAGAACTGATGACAAATAGTCGCGAGGCTGCCCAGCGAAAGAAGGCGAGGTAAAGACAATCGATGAGGTACGGCAAGGGAGGGGAGAGGAGAGGAGCTGGCAGGTGACATCTCCATTGTAGTTCTGGGATACTAGCATCTTTGTTGAGGAGAAACCCTCAGAGGTGTTGGCAGTGCAACGAGCCCAGATGGAGTAGTGGTGTAGCTTCTACTGGGCGCTAGAGGCATGAGGGCCCTATGTGGTGTTTGTTATTAGCAAGGTTCGCTGTACCGGTACCGGACTCCATACTGGTGCCACACTATCATAGTATCGATACGGCATGGTATGCGGTATGCCACCGGTACCGGACTGGTATGGTACGGCCGGTATAATACGGTACAACATACTATTGTTATTAGAGATATGGTACACATTATTACTTATTAATAGAGGCATTCTAATCATTTCATAAACTTAACATTATATATGTTCTTTTTATTCTTATTTTTAGTGTTTTTACAAGACCACATAGTTAGCATTGCTTCAGTCATTTCCTCAATCAATTCCAATATCCTGGAGTCCAATGGAGCACTAGAAATGGCACCCCATCATAGCTCGGCTGAATGATTACATCCCCTAGCTAAATTTTCTTATTTTCAAGTAGCTTGCCTTTTTTTGGAAAGCACATTTCTGTGGATGATATCATATTCACCATGTGGTGGAGCCAAGTATCTTTGTACGTTAATATAATGTTTTTAGAACTTCTTCCAAGTATAGCCTTAAATAACTTTTGATGTAACTAGAAATTAAATAATAATTAAGATCAAGTTCACTATCTCGATACCAAACTAGACTCCATACGGGTACCATGCTGCTATATTGTCAGTACATCTAGTACGAGGGTAAGTTCGGCATACCAACTGTGTATGGAGCCTCGATCTAATAACAGTATGGTATGGTATGACCAGTGTGGGCTATTACACAGTGATACTCAGGCCTCAATTTATATCTGAAGCGAGTGAATTAAGATGATAACTTGGTGGCCTTCTTCCCAATGGAGTGGATGTGGTGAGGATAATCATTTCCCATCTCATCTACCAGCATACAACGGATATTATTGTGATACACAACCATCCAAATTCATTGCCATGTGCAGTGTAGCCAACTAAAGCCGAATGAAGGGTTATAGACCGAAGTCCCACCGACTGCCCTGCCACACTCAAACCAATGTGATGATCCTCTAAGTCAAAGCTTACGCGCAGGGCTGTGGCTGAAGGCATTGGTGCCAATGATGGCAATGCTTCGAAGGGTCATTAAGAGGAGGGCGATGGAGAGAAGGGGACAGGAAGTGCATTGGAGAAGCCGACCAAAATGGGTTCACTAGTTCCTAAGCTCGGTGGGCTACCTAGATTAGAAGGATCTCGATGATTGGGACCATGGTTTGCCATACCAATCGGTACAGGTGCATACCGACTGCACTATACCATACCAGTACCGAACAAGTACATGGTACAAAGGGTGTATCGAGTATCAATATATAGAACCGCCCCCCATACCAGGTGTATTGACACAGTAATAAAGTGATCCCGGTACGGAGTTCGGTATCGAGATGATGAACCTTGATTGGGACGAATGGGTTTCTTTTACTGTTCATAGATCTTAGTTAAGAGTAACCAAGGGTACAATGTGCAATCATCATTTGCCAAATCTGGTACCTTAACCGGGGGCTGTGGTGAGACAATAGGCTAACAGAAGGGATTGTGCAAATTAAATAACATTATTTGGTTCGATTTATAAATAGAAGATAAAGAGCGATGTTATATGTAATTTCAATAAAATCATGGGTGTGATATGCAAAAAACCCTTTTCTATGTTTAGATATTTATTAATCTATGTAGCTGATCCACCTATCTATTACATCTTAAAGTGAGAAATTTGTTGGCATAGTCTACTAGAAGGTATAAAGTACTTCTACCATACAGATATAAACCACTTTTTTTATTAACAAATTTGTTGTACCATAAAGTATTGTTTGTACCTGTTGATAGTTGCAACCAAGGTTCGTCATCTCGATGCTAGACCCCATATCGGTACCATCCTATTACTATGTCGGTATGCTCGGTACATGAGCCAGTTCAACGTACCGACACTCAACACATCCCGCAAACCACATACCAGTTCAATACTAGTATGGTACAATATGTAATGATTTTTTTTAAAAAAATGATTTTATTTTTTTATTTCTTTATCATTTCTATTCAAAATTTATTTTTAAATGTCTTTCTATTTATTGTTCCCACTCTCCGTTTTTTCCATTGGGTCCCATGGTTATATATATTCAGACTCTCCGTTACTTCCCCCTCTCGCTCTATGTTTTTTATTCTATGACTCTCCTCCTTGATTTTATTCCTATGTTTTGTCAGTCGCACTGATATCGACTGATACGGCAAACCTTGCTTGTAACATTAGAAATGGAAAGAGTGTTGAATGTACACTACTAAAAAATACAAATGTCTTCTACCGAGCTATGTTGATGCTATGTTAGTGAACCCTATTCAATTCAGGGCTGTGAGCTGTAAAAGTTTAATTTGAATGAAAATTCAGTTTGCTTTGTACAATCAAATGGCCGTCAACTTTGGGTAAATGATTTAGAGGGCAAATTTACAAATTAAGTACAGTTGCAATAAAGGATTGAACTGAGTGCAGATCAGTAATCGATTGTCGTTGTTGTTATACTCAGAACCTGGCATGACTAGGTTTCAGGTCATTACAGATGGTGCTAAAACAGCACGTGAAAATAATTTTTGTTCGTTTGCACATTTATCAGGATTATGACTAGTTTAAGACCAAAAGATGCAACAAAATTTGTTGTTCTTCATAAACTAAAGAAAGAAAAACTTAATTAGGTCGAACAATACATGTTTTTTACTAAAAAAATGTACATGTAGGCAATCTGGATTTGTCATATACATCAGACAAGACATTGGAGTTACAAGCATGCACAGGTTCAAGGTGCTGTGCATGGAATGTATCAATCAAGTCTTTTAATGCGCAAACCCACCTAACCCTTCATATGAAACACAATAATGTTTGTGCATAAAGCATGTGCGTGCCCTTCCATACATGCTCATATAGAATTAGCTCTATTTTTTATGAACTTCCAATGTATGTGCAAAAATACATTCCCTAGTTTTTGTTTACCACCTCATTGTCTCTAATTCTCAAGCAAAATGTCTGTAGAGGATGGTTCACAAGTAATTCTATTTTAAAAGGTCCTTACTGTTAAATTTCATCTCACATGGGGATCATTTGAGGGTGACTCGACTACTGGCTCACTAGCCTGCTAAGGAATATGTATTATATGTAGCAAGGATGTTAACGCCTTTTCTCATCAAAATTGAGGTAGCACATTATTGTTCATATACATATGTATCACTTGATAAGCATGGATATTGGATAGGTTGAGTCCCAGTGATGTATGTATTATCATATGAATAAATAGATTTTAAACATGCATGGGTAGATATGCATGGCCAAGTCTGAACTTGGTGTTAAGTATATGTCAATGTATACAAATAGAATGGTTCATGCAGTAATGTATATAATAGGAATGTTCAGGTACTGTATGCATAGCTTGAATACCAACCAAAGCACAAAAAAGTATTCCTGTAAAAGTAGTCAAGAGCACAGAATCCAAAAGGCTGCATTTTAAAGTAATTTTTCAAGAAATTAAAGAAAATAAAAGCCATCCTCAAAAGTCAAATCTCTTTCTATAGTCATCTTAAAACAGACTATATTGATCACCACAGTGCAATTTAATTCTTATTCATGAGATAAAAGTTCAAATAATAGAAAGCAATGGCATCACATATTTGACAGGTATAGAAATGAAACGCATCATGTAAAGAAGACATTTTTGTAGTAAAATTAAAGAAAACTTCAATTCTGGAATTAAAAATCTGTGTTCGAAGTTGACTTCTACAAAAGAATCTGCTCGATCTTTATTTTATTTTCTTTCCACTGAAAATGGTGATGTCATAAATGGCGTACATGATACTTACAAATAGAAACTACTCTCATAATGGCAAAAGCAAAGATAAGCAATAAAAATTATCAACGGGAAAAGGGAACCAACCCGTCCAGTTGTTATATTCACCATGTGAACAGAGCTATCCTTTGAGCCAGTCATAGCAATAGTAGAATCAGAAGTTATTGATAAGCATGTCAGTCCATCAGTATGATATGGATGTCCTGCAAAATTAATTGTTTCACCATCAGTTAACAAATACTTGAAAGGCAAAGTGTTCCCACTGAATACATAGCACAAAAAAATATATATATAAACTGGGTCTAACTAATACAACCAGCGATAATAATTTATAATAACAGATACCCATTTCTCATTTGATCAGTAAAACTGAAAATCATAAGCAACAACGAATCCAAAACCTTAAAGATCACAAGAAGATTCTATAATGTCTTCCCCCATGACTCCATAGAAATGGATGTTAGTAACTTTATTAACCAAACACCAACTAGATACCAAACCTGGTTACAAGAATGAGGAGGCAGAGCTATTAAAGAATTCGGCATTGGAAGTACGTAAAAAGCATCTGATAGAATTAAATTAATGGTACAACATGATAAAATTTCTCATTTGGTTGTTCAATACACAAAAATGCCTGGTTTAGGGATTCAGTTATCCAAAAACTAGTAAACTAAAGAACAGTATATTCCTTTTGGCCAACTAAGATTGATTTTGCTGAAAGAGTATTAACAACAAGACATATTTCAAAATTTGGGTGAAAATACAGGAAGATCAAGCTTGAAAGGAAGCAAGATTCTAGGTAGGTGCGGGACCCTTGGTGAAAGAACCTAGCAAATAAGTAATAAGAAATGGCAATTACAAAAATCAACAAATCTAATCTTGAAAGTGCAGAATAGAAAACTCTAACAAGTAAACAAATTTATTAGGTTAATTAAGAACAGTCTCAATCGATATCTCTAGAAAAGTAGCATATTTCTTGAAATCCAATACCTCAACAGAAAATAAATAATACACAACTCTCTTCTTTCTCAAAAGGAAAAACATGAAGCTAAACTGGCATCACATAAGACCTATCCTAGGTGCATTTCTTGGTCAAGCTAGCTGAAGCAGTGAAGCTAAACTGGCATCACAGAAGACCTATCTTAGGTGTCCTCAATTATGAATATCTATCAATTAAATGACATCAAACATTGTCCACATAGTTTAATAGACTAAAATATTCGAATTTATCTTTGAAAGCAATAAGAAATGATGTTGCTGTGACTTATCCAATTACATTTTCTAGTTTTATCATCTGCTTAAACTTCAATTAACATAGTTCTTAGTACAGTAACTTGCTAACAGAAAATGACTTCCTTCATAGCAAGAATATTATTCAGGTTGCTTAAGTCATAGGCTAACCGAAACCAAGCCCAATAACCAATCTACCCAACAGTAGCTGCCCGAGCAGCCAAACTTAAGACCATACTGGTTCCAAAATTTTGTGAACCAAACACATGATTTAAGTAGACTTTTAATCAGGTTGATCTGAGATTATTAGGTTGGGTTTGTTCAACTTATACTTTCATTAGATGATTATAACTTGACATTGCATCATATTTGTGTTAGATCAGGAGCCCCCCTTGAAGCAAACATGTTATATTTGGCTTGTGAATACCCGCATCCAAATCTTTGGATAAATTCAAGTTGTCACCAGCGGTTGCCCATCCATCAATCTGAACCTGACTCACAGTCGGAATGATAACCTAGCCAAGAAGTTGCATTCTTATGAAGATCAAGATGCACAAAAAAAATTCAAGTTTGCTATACCAAATAATGATATAAAAAAACTAGTCAAGGAGGTCAGCTGGAGGCTGGGTGGTTCCGACCAGTACTTGATGATGAACTGAAATAAAAGGGAATGTTAAGATTATAGAGTATACATGCAAGACACCTCCATGGCCCCCAAAGATAGATAAAGCTTTTCTTACATTCACTTCTTATACTAGACTGCCACTCCATTTCCGTTAGGAAACCGTTCAACAAATACAGTGACAAATAATTTAGAATTTACAGCATTCAAAACCATTCAAGTATTCAACCTTGCATTTGCAATATGAATCCCCCTTTTATGGAACTTAAAAATGCCTACTTAGGTTTAAACTATGGTATGCTGTACCGTACCGAACCGAATAGTACCGAGTGTACCATACTGTACCAGTTCGGTACCGGTACCGGTGGCGTACCGGCACTCGATACGCTAGACGTACCGTGTACCGTACCATACTGACACTATGCCAGTGTGGCATCGGTACAGGATCCGGTACCGGTACGGCAAACTTTTATTTAAACAAATTAATTTCTAAGAATACACGATTTCATAAAGTTTCTTTTTAATCTTATCAACAAATAAAGCTTTAAATACTCATGTTAAGAGCTTGATGAAGTTATAGCTGAAACGTTAATGGCATCAAGAATTAAATCCAAAGAGCACCAATAATGCATCTATCAAAAGTTCCAAACCAAAACTTATAATGAGGATTCTCCGCTGTCACAAAAACAGCCATAGACATAGGAGTACATAGTTATGTATTTAGAATGTAATTGCATGGTCCGTGTTGGGGACAAGGAATTCTATTTTATTTTGAAAACTTAGCACATACATGCCTTAAGAGTAAGTTAACTTCCCCATATCAACAGCCTTCTTCCTTTTCCATCTAGACATTTTCCCAAGTCTAGCAAAACCTAGGAAGGATGGTTGCACCCCAGTTACATGAGCTCAAATCAGTTAACCAATACTGTACATCTTCCACCTAGTCAGGTGGCCTCCAGGCTCTATAGCAGGCCCCTCAATTGCCCAAAATTGCCTGGGCCAACAATTAGGCACCAATTTAGTGGGTTGAAGTTCAGTAGAGTCAATTGTAAAACATTCTAAAAGTTCAATAGAATGTATGACTTGCAAATTGAGCTAAGGTTATCTAAATTTAAAAATAAAATGACAAAAATATAGAAACTAAACATGGTAAAAATGAAGATGTTGAGATGAATCTGGTAAGTTACCAAAGAAAAAAAAAATTAAAGGAGGCATAGACTTGTCACTGAGGACCAGGTGATGGAGACCAGACTAAGATGGTACAGACATGAGAAACAAAGCCAAGGAGGCTTCTATGAGCAGAAGTGCTTCGATTGGGATCATCAGTAAAAGGAGGGGAAAGCTTGCAGCAAAACCAAAATAAAATCTTTGATAGTTTGATAGGAATATTGGCTAAGAAGAATTCATAAATCGAACCCTCATATTTGGGATAAGGCTTGCCAATTATGGTTAATATTGAAAATAGCGTATCCCAATTCCCAAGCATGTTCCCCTATTACTCTTGGGCAATTTAGACATCATTCTTCATCCAGGTGATGAAATTCAGAATTCAGAAGACTGACTTTGGCATTCATTTTTATAGCTACAGATTTTTCTTGCTACCTATATGTCCATGGGAGGAAACTCTGAGGCATTTGAAATTCAAGTTTAGCTCTATGTATAAATCTCTTTTTTGTAAACTTGTTCCTAAGTTAACATTTTATTTCAAATATCTACCATTACTCTTCAACATATTATAGCTAGGTTTAGAATTTCTCACCATGTCCCTGAAGCATGTCTACAGACATGGTATGCTGTACTGGCCCGAATCGAACGGTACGAAAAGTACCGTACCATACCGGTTCTATACTGATACCTGGTACGGATAGTGTACCGATACTCGGTACGCCAAAAAATTTCGTACCGTACCGACACTGTGCTAGTGTGGCACCGGTACGGGTCCAGTACCGAAACAGCGAACCTTGTCTACAGATTTTGCCTCCACAAGCTCATTGTTATCTAAATGTGCATTTATTGCCAAGACAAGCAAAAACTAACTAGCAGCTTGAGAAAGTCATGTTTTCTTTTGAACAAGTTTCGTCGTCTCAGTACAGGACCCCGTACTGGTAACATCTTAGTACAGTATTGACATACCCAATATGGGGGTCGGTTCAGCGTACTGACACTCGATACACCCCTCATGCAGTGTACCAATTTGGTACTGGTATAGTACGGTATGCCTAGTATGCACTAGTAGCAATCGATGCGGTGTGCCATGATTTTGCAGCTTTGCAGTGTAAAATCTGTCTTTAGAAAGATTTGGCAGCAAACAAAGAGGATGGTGTAAAGCGTGTTTTGCATCTTTTGGTCTCAAGGACTATGGAAGTCAGGAACAATTGAGGTTGTATGAAAAGAATAGAGTAAAGGGAAAAATATTTCATCAGCAGAAGAAAAATTGATATAGAAAGAGGACACATAGGTTAATAACTTAAGTAGGATCAGGGCTTCAATGTGATAGAATACAGTTATGAGTTATAATCAAAGGATTAAATGAAAGATGATTAAAAGGTGTTGCACACTGATCTGATGTCATATCTGAAAATAACACAAGGAAGATGGATTAAAAGGAGAGGTTGAAGAAGACTATGAGAGAAAAAACATTAAAAGGCAAATATCGGATCTTGGAAGGATATCAGTTATCAGATTTTGAATTTGGTGTCTTAGCAGCAATAAATAATTAAGGGCCCTGCCCAGATGCCCTGCTAAACTATCCACCGAATATACCATATATGGTGGATGGCTTGGAAGAGGTAGGCAAGGGAGTTGGCATGATGGCGGGAAGGGGGGGTGGGGAGGTGATACTGGAAACTTTGGTTGTACAGCCTCAGAAAAACTGGAATACTGGAAATCATCTCTCAGAAAGAACCCAGTATCCTCATTTTTCAGGATCGTATGGTCTACAAGGCTCCCTGATTCCCCCAATTTTTCCTACTGTGGCCACTGGCCACCTTTCTCTCTTGAAAATTCGGTTCTGTGGAGAGTTATTCCTGGATAATTAGTCCAGGCATCCAAGCAGGGCCTAAAGAAAGAATGGGCTAGATGAATATAAGAAAGAGAAGAGAAGAGAAAAAGATGGTTTGAACCAACCACTTTCAGAATTTACATAAAAAATAACTCTAATTTCATAATTCCTCCACATTCATACAAAACAACTTCCAAGACAAGCCTAGTTGCAATTTTATCAAACCAAATAATTCCTAACCTTATTAGTAGTAAGATTCTTTTCCTTGTATCTAACTTAAAAAAAAATTCATAATCAAATGTGAGACCTTTTATTTAAAATAATTCACTAACTTATGGTTATGGCTATGAATGACTCATCTAGAGAGAGGATGTATTCATCACTTTAAGTTTTGACCAAATATATATCACTTTATTTGAAGTGCAATCACTTACCACCCTAAGCTTTTGAAATTATAACCTCCTTAACAAACAAGCAAAAAAACAAATCAAAAACAGCAAACATCAGCTCCCAAAAGATGATTATTTTTGCATTAATTGAATCATTCTAAATGCATAAAATAATGTTGTCTGAACCCTGTAACATTGTTCACATAGTTTTCTAGATTACCATATAAATTGCATCCCTCAATTCTCAATGCCTGTTACTCTGCTTTGTGTTTCTGCTTCCATGTAACCAAAAACTTTGCTTGCTTGATTGGGTAACATACAAAAGCACAAAAATAGAGCGAGCCAATTTGCAAAATTGTACAATGGTCGCACATGCATTCAATATGTCAAGACTTAATAATTATTGTGCTTGGGCTCAAAATGCCATTTCAATCATATGATTTTTGTTATCTTTCATGTCCCTAAGTTTGATTTTAATAGATATTACTCATTTTCATTTAAAACATAAATTTTTTGTTGGATGGTTTTGATGGATATTTGGTAAAATGGCATTATCATAAAAGCCACAAATGTGCACCTCATAAGCTAAAATTACGATTTAAATCCCTGAGTACTATGTTTTTTCATGTCCTGCATATTCAAGCATTCCCAGTAGTTGTGCTCCTAGAGGAGATTCAATTGGCTTTATTTGATGTTTCAGGCTTACCCCATACTAACCTACCAAATAATAGCTACCATCCCATATCCATATCCATGTACACAAAAGCACAATTCATATCCATGTTAGACCAACAAGAAGCACTCAGAAAACATAAAAGGTGACTTCAGAAGAGGACAAATCATACCTCTAACAACATGGATACTCTCTCCAGTCCGAGGGTTCCATATCCTCAATGATGCATCATCAGAGCCAGTACAAATAATCTTACCTTCAAAGAACCATGATGTGGAAGTTGATCAGCCTCGTTTGGTATTTTGGTTGTAATGAAGAAACATCAACAATTTACCACAATATATTTAAGTACCATCAGGAGTAAAAGAACCACAGGTGACACTGCTACTATGACCAGAGAATGTATTGAGCCAAGCACTTTTGTCAGCATTCCACATCCACACATTTGAATCTTCTGAGCCTCCTATTATCAAGTGTCCTCTTGGATGCCATTTGAGCCACTGAGCAGTTCGAGCAAAAGAAAATTCAGAGCCATACAATTTAACATTAAAAAAGCAAGCAAGAAAATTTGATATATGCCATCAAGCATTCATAAATCTCACCTCAAAACCTTCTCCAGAACCTTCAAGCGTACATTTAAGACTACCTAGAGATGTATCCCATACATGTACAACTCCATCCAAACCTCCAGAAGCAAGTAACTGCCCATCAGAGCTGAAGGCTACTGTAGAGACAGTATCTCGATGACCTGAGTATAAAGAGCAACAGAATGAAAAACTACAGTGATACTGATCTGATTCCTACATGAAATGCATGGGTGCAAGCATTTGGAAGCATTTACATCCATATAACAGAGTCTATGAAACAAGAACAAATCTTATTTGAGATAGAGCACCCAGTTATGGTCCAATACAATATACATTGTGAAAAACTAGAGTGCTTATGGCATATCCCAGTAGCAGTGAAAGAGTAGAAAATTTGAACCCAGCAAGAAGAGTACTAATGGAATATTCCAGTAGCTACCACTAGGATGACTCCACCACAATCAGGAAAGTCGATATCCCAGTCCAGGAGACTTGAATGACAACTTCAATCAAGATCCGAAGCTGATGTAGAATATTGAGACTGAGTTACTTTCTATATTTCATGATATATTGTAGATATAAGGATGATATATGCTACCCCGAACAAATCATGATTTTTCATATATTATGAAGAGAATCCGATGATTGGTAGGATTGACAGCTAGTAGTTGTAGGCAAAGCTTCATAAGCCAGGATTGCCTCCTCAACCGGCCAAGTTTAAAGCAAGGAAAGTCCAGGTGGATGCACAACAATAGATAGAATGAAACATGCCACACTCACATTTTGCCGAGCAACCACGGAGGTCAAAGGAGAACAGGTCATCATTGCAGAGCTCCATCTGAGATATCTTTTTTGACAGAGATATTTGACTAGATATTTTGGTCTAGTCAAGCAGGTAGGTCAATGATGGGCCCAATCAAGCCACCCAATAGAGCCAAGTAGGCAAGAGCATCCAAGAAAAAGAAAGCAGTTTCTTAAATCAACAAGAAAGGGATAGGAAAGGAAACTACAGTTCCATTGTAGAGAGTGGATGAAGAGTTTGTTCACTTCGATTCCCAAACTTGTGACCCTTAGATAACCAGTTGCCTAGATCATCTTGCGAAACCAACGATGATAATAATGATAATTCAACCAATAATGGGGAAAGGGAGAAGGGGAGGGAGAGAGTTTGGGGGGGGGGGGGAGTGGGAGAGAGAGGGAGGGGGGGAGGCCGAGGGAGACTAGGGAGGGCCAGAACCCTCATCTCGACGGGACCTCCCATGTTTTGATTGGAAACAGGAGCGATTTGTTTTTATTTTGTTGGCTTGAACTGAAGTTGGGCTAGGAAAATAAAAAAACACCTCTGTTTTGAAACAAAATAGGAGAGGTCCCATCGAGACGAGGGTTCCAGCCCTCCCTCCATCTCTCTCGACCTCTCCCACTCTCCCCCTCCCTTCCTCCCTCTCCCTCCCTCCCTCCCTTCCTCCCCCTCTCCCTCTCTCTCTTTTCCCCTCTCTCCCTCTCTTTTCCCCTCTCCCCCTCCCTCTCCGACTTTTGGCTGTTGATAAAGCCCAAAAAGGCACGACACAGGAGTGTGTCATACTGTCAAGCAACCGATATGGATACTAGTACCAGTACAACCAACCTTGATAGGGACCATGGTACATGACCTAGTACAACGTGCAAGGATAGATTGCATATAAGAGATGAGCCCCTCATGTGGTTTGGGACATGGCACTACAAATGATCTCGTGGATAGAGTAGGGTCCCTAAACGTGTCCGGATTGAAGTCGTACACCAAATCTTACTTCACATAGTCAAACTATGACCTGTATGGATATCCTTCATCTGAGGCATCATATTCGAGTGGCTATTACCCTCCACATCTTTAGGCAACTTATGGGTCAGATTTTGTTATCTTAATCTTTGCATGACCAGTCCAGTATCAAAAACAGAATCAGTATCCGGGTGGTCATCCAAGGGCAAAGATTATGGATCACAGGACTGGGACTATAGTATGCCGTACCAGCCCAAACCGTACTGTACCGGTTCTGTATCGGTACCGGTATAGGTGGCGTACCAACACTCGATATGCCAAAAAAAATTTATACCATACCGTACCAACACTATGCTAGTGTGGCACCGATACGGAGTTTGGTACCAAGACGGCGAACCTTGACTGGGACACAAATTATTTGAAAAGTTGGAGTAATATCTCAGGCCCAGACTATGACCAGGATCCCAGCGTCTACAAGCAACACAGGCACTCCACATAATTTTAGATGTTGGTACCTATTTTGTACTTCAAATCCATTTGATATATTGTATGCATATTCATTATATCTACTCATGCATTAAATTATATTACAATTGCATTAATTTATCGATTATAGCATGTTTATCTAGACTTGGGACCAATCTGACATAAAAGACATAAAAATAACATTGAAATCTTAAATTAAACAACCACAATCATTAAAATAATCAGTAAAAATAACAAAAAAATTAAAGAACAAAACACTGGGAAACGGCGTACTAATATGAAACCGGAACACCCTTTATACCATGTACTAATACAACACCAAACCCATAACATACTGTACCAGTCACCGACCGATACAACACCTAGTATTGATTTGGTGGACCTTGAATAGCAGAGCTGCAAAATAGTGCAATTTAGACAACAAACCAGGCAAGAGTACCACGTTGACAAAAAAGCGAAATATACACTCCCCATATGGAATAATATTGTAGAATGATATCCACATAGTAACATGATCAAGGTTATAAAGGATCAAATATGTATCAACCACGAGTGGGTACAACATGCGGCGTATCAAGGATCATACCAAAAAAGGATACTGATGGGTATGCATTGATCCAAATACCATTAGGACAGGATTTTTAGCCTCCTAACTCTAGTATTGGATTTTTTTAGCATGTTTTCTTATCCAAATGCTATGTTCTTGCAAGAAATAAGATAGTACCAGGTTAAATGCCCCAGTCAAGGTTCTTCATGCGCTATATGTGCATAAATATCAACTTGCCAACTAAAATACATTAAGAGATATTGTGTTACCATTAGCAATTGGAATGAAAGCAGAGAAAAAAGTTTATATTCATAACATAACAATAGCAGCACCTACAACCCAAAATCACTCAAGTGATCATGTACTTGGACTAAGTTAATTATCCAAACGCAGCTTTTACCAATATTTTATAAATCTTCAAAACGTTTTAGCCTCTTCAAGTGCTAGTTCGTTAATATGCACCCCTTAGAGCATTGACCTAATTTCAATTTACGATCTCTTCTATTTTGATAATTTGACAGCATTTTTTAAGCATATAAACATTTTTAATTAATAAAAAAATAGATAATTTTGCAATTTATGATAATTTCAGGCCTTGCCTGGCTGGAACCTAAGCACGTACAATTCATGCCAATTGTGGATTAAATTTTGGTAGCATGCATGTATCACTAGTGCAGAAATAGTTGTAGATTGGTCAACCTAGTATGAAACCCTTTGTAGCAACAGATCCCTCTTACTCTTGCTTCCACCTTCAAATGGTGAGGAACAGATTGGTCAACCTAATATGAGAACCTTTATAGCAATTGGTCCCTCTTCCTCTTGTTTCCACCTTCAAATGGTGAGGGGAAACAAAAAAGAGAGACAATCACCCTTAAACCACTTCCCAAGCTGACCCAAGTGTGCCACTTGGTTTGAGAGTGGACCGAGGTCAAATAAGCATGAACTGATTGATACACCCAGAACTGCTCTATACACCTTCAATATAGGCAGTTTGGACAGCTTTCATCCAAATCAAACCTCCCTATATCAAGGAAGCCCTGGTACAGTATGTTCCAAGAGGTACATGTCAAACTGCTCAGTAATACCATAGATTAACAACTTAACTTAATCAACATGCTTCTCCCTGTTATATGAGGTCAGATTAAAGGAGAAAGTTTTGTGATCAATCAAAGCCTAAGAAAGCTTAATGGTTGGTTCTCAAACTTCTAGCAGATCATAAACCCTTTGAATCAATGTTGAATTTCTCGACAACGCATTTCTGAACAAAAAATAAACTTGTCTCAAAACCTGAAAAACCAATTGATGGGCATGGACTTCCTTATTTCTAAGCAGTATAAATCCATGAAAACACCAAACAACCTTCAAAGTACCTCTACTCTTCCAACTTCCAAAGAGCCTTGTCATAGAGGGAAAAAGATGAAAATTAATGTAAGGAATTGCATTCATCTTTGCAACAGAAACTACGAGCCAAATACCAATTGAGTCAGAATCCCAATACATAGCGACCATACGAATTCATGATTCATAGGATCTGTTTGCCAAAAGACCACAATTTTCAGAGGGAATCATGTCAAAAATAAGATTTTCCTCCAACGACTTCAATGATTCAACTCAACAATTCAATCATATCAGAGGGGAAAAAAAAATGCCACACCATTTGCATATAAAAAAACAAGACAGCACTAGGGGCCTAATAAAGCATGAGGCAGCAAATGTATGCAAAATACCAGAAAATAACTGATTCAGTATATGAATACAGATACCTAACCAAATCATTTTTCAATTCACAAATTTAAATGTGAAGACCTAATCTGTCAGAGTTACCTTTCGATACCTAAAATAAGAATATTAGTATCAATTTCTTCTCAAGTTATATTGATTACAGCTATACACATTTTTATACGTCAATTAAGCATGGTGTTGGCAACTAACAGACTACAAAGAGCAGGTACCTGAGCATGGCAACAATTATATGTATAATACAAAATTTGGGTTTTTAAACATGTCTGACTACTTGGATACTTCATGACACTTCTTCACACTTCAAGCTAGTGAAACAGGATGTCATCAAAGTTTCATATCAAATCTAGCATTTATACCTAAAAGTAATCAGTCTAATGTGAAAATCAGCAAAAGTTACATCAATTCTATGAAACTACAAAACAATAGGTCCAAAAAATTATCAATTATTCTCTAAAAATACATCAATTATAAAAATTAATCTGTGATCTTTACAGACACATCTATGTAATATGGATGCATCCCGTGGCCGGATGTTGAAGGTTTCCATGTTCAAGTGTTCTGGAGACTTGGCCACTTGACACCTGGATCACGTGTGCAGGTAAATTTTGACAAAGACATAAAGATTTGCTTGTAGAAATAAGTGATTAACTTAATACTCAGATGAAGAAGCAATCTTTCAAACAGTATTCCTGATTTGACACAATGAAATCCATTGTAAGATCCGTCAGTTAGAAATAGTACAATACCCTCATTCAAAGGTTTCAAACTTCAAAGAGTAGAAAAGAAAGCTATTAGTGCATCAGGAATGGAGATGTTGCCAGTGACAAATCATTTTCCTAAAGTTCATAGAGAGAGCAAAAAGAAATTGCCTGCAACAAATCATGTTCCTAGAGTTTATTGAGGAAAGCAAAAAAAATAAATAAGCCAAGTTTCCATTGCAGAAACACGTCTGACTTATAGAACAAACCTTGGAGCTCTAGACCTGGATCTGCAGAACCAATCTTCCACAAAAATCCTCTATCATCCTTACCCCCTGTAGCCACAAGAGATGCATCTGTTGGACTGCAAGCGACGGTGTAGAGTTCATCTACATCAAACAGATGCAGCAGTCAGAAAATTTTACAAGTTGTTTTAAATTATTTTTATTTCAGCAAATAGAAGGCTAACAGAAGCACTACAAAGCAGAAACAAGCATGGCTTCTCAGAATCAATCAAAAAAGAGCCTAATGAAGTTGTGAAAACAAAACCAGTTTTCAGGTTAAAACCAGTGCAAACCAAATATGATGCATAAGAACAGCAAAATGGAACATCCAAAGGGAATCTGGTTTAGTCAACTTAAGCAGACCAATCCCCGGACAAAATATTTCACTGTGCACACTTATTAATAATGATTATAAAAACAACTAACACCATTAGTTTTATCCCCTTCCGTTTCCATGTATTTGTTTTTTTTTTTTTTGTTCCTTAAACCATACCAAGTGACTTACTTAACTAGTCTAAATTCCATTGACGTTATGCTTTAATAAGAAAATGTACAGTTTTTTATGGTCTGATAACTAGAGATTAAACTCCTTAAGAAGAAATGATAGATAACATGTTATCAGAGTTGTCACCTGTATTAGCCAAACCACTCAGTTTAGCCTGAAGTACCTAAAATGTTATAGGACTTGTCACCTGTGTTAGCCAAATCACTCAATTTAGCCGAAAGTACCTGAACTTAATACTCAAACACAAACACTGGTATGATACCTGGATATGCTCTTTAAGAAGAGATTCTTAGACATTTGAAGGATCCAATGCTTAGACATGCATCCGGAGATGACAGGATTGAAATGTCAGACATACCAAACAAGCTGGCATAGAGGGGACCAGTACACCTTGGAGTCCGCCAAACTAGTCTGAACCACACAAATTAGCTCAAATCAAGGCAGATCAGGCCAGTATTTCCACAGAACCAGACCTACCAAGCAGCACCACCCAGTACAGGCTTGGAAAGACCTTCCAATCTGTTTATCCTGTTCTCCACCATTTCAAGGTTTGAATGAACTAAGGGAGAAGACATGGGATATTTAAGCATACCTTCTCTGAGCTTCAAGCAAGGATTGTCATTTTTTTAGGCTAGAACAATGTCCTGACTAGGTAAATCAGCTCTCCTTTTTTTTAATTTCTTAAAAAATCCAAGAATACCTTAATGTTGAATCGAAAACAATGGTGGTCATATATTATTGGTGGATTTAATGGCCTTTGTTCACTGGATCCATGCCTTTGCGCATGAATCTAAAATAAAAACGAAGGAAATCTGGAATTTTGGTTGATCACTCTAAAATGGCCTTTGGTGCAATGGTAAGGTTGCCCCATTAGACCTAGAGGTCATGGGTTTGACGCACAAAAACCACCTCTCCGCATGCAGGGGTAAGATTACATATATCTGACCCTCCCAAACTCTGAAATGGCGAGAGCCTCGTGCATCTGCCGCCTTTTTATCACTCCAAAAATCTACAGGCCGTCTAGGCACTCCATGTGGCATAAGATGAGGTGCTATATTATAAGATGAGGTGCTATATTATATTCAAAAAGATTATCATGGCCGTTCAATAATATTAATATATCATAAATATTCTGATTTCTTTATTAATTGTCAAATCAGTCAAGTTTTAGATTATTTCATCTTGAATATTGGTAGTCCTCGATACCATTCATTAATGCAATATCTCCAATAACCAAAATAAATTTGTATTGTTAATTTTAACACATATATTTCAGACTTACCCTTAATTCCAAATTATGTGATGTTATGTCATAAACATGCAATATAAAAAACTTCAACACATATCAAATCCATAACTAGGGCACTTAAAATGGCTCACAGTGTTTGTACAATAAGTAAACAATAAGAAAAGGGCAAAGAAAGCAGTTTTGGAGACCAGAAAAAGGACATCCTCGGCCATCTCAAAGTGTATCACTCAATACTTTTTGCTGATACAACACATGTATACAGCATGTACCATACCCACCCTTTGGTTGATGGAGGTTTGATACTTGATGCACTTTGCACACAACAAAAAAAAAAACAAAATGACATGGACATACCACAAAGACTAAGAAAAAAAATCCCAATCTAACAACCTAATCAAGGTCCGCTGAACCAATACTGGAACCCATACTGGTTGGCGGATGGGTCGGTACGGTACCGTTGGGCGTGCTGGTATGAAACATCCAATTTTTTTTATAGAGTTTTCAAGTTGATTTAATTGGTAATCAATCTTTTTGAACTTCTTCAATAATTTTAAGTCTAATTTGATATTTTCTTGATGTTGTTTTGATATTTTTTGATATTTTCTTATGCTTCTATAATCCCAATTTAACCTAAACGATGCATCTTATTATTTTAAATGATACAAATCATAAAATGATTAGTGAAATGTTGCATACTACAAGAAGCAACATGAAATATCCTCAAATCAAGTAATGAAGTAAAAGAATATAAAATGATACAATCAATTACATATGTTTAAAGTACAATATACATACCGATATCTAAAATCTCGTCGAGTGACGATGCCTCTCGTAGATATCCGGATCATTAGCATAGTCAGGAGGCACATTAGCCTACCCCTCTAAGTCTCTAACCAAGCAGCATTTTAGTTTCGTATGTTCATCCCATAAGAAACGTGCTTCGGATTATATGCACTCTCGAATCTCTCGCTAAAGCTCTGGCTCTGAAAGGTGTCCTCTGACTGATAAAACAGCTATGAAGGAGCCCATTCAAATAAGCCAGCAGCAAAATCCAACCGATAAGATGCTTCGAACTGTATAGGGTAGTAGCCACTGAAAGATGCCTCATACGCACCCTATCCATATCCGTATCCGTATGAATTATACGCTGCCTGTGGCTGCGAGTAATAGAATCCAGTATTCAACTCGTAACCTGTTATGTTTATAAATCCTACTCCGCTACGAGATCATTTGTAGCTGCATCGTGTCCTCTTAAATGACCTCGAGGAGTCCGTCTTCTATATGCAATCGGATCCTCGCGAGCTCCACCAGATCGTGCACCCCTTATTCTATGTACAATGCATAAACTGAAACTTACTGGTAAATCGAAGACCACCTTGCAGCTGTTTCTCATAAACAGTGGTCTCATATCCTCCACTCTATCCCTAAACAGCAAATCCATGACCACCAGAACTGCTGCTCCTGGTCTCTGAGCATAAGTGAGCTGACTCCTCAACACTCCATTGGAGCTGCAAGTATTTTTTTTTTTGGTGTGCTGGGCAGCTACTTTCTTATCCTTCGTGCCACTCGCTGCCTGCTTATCCTTCGTGCCCCTTTCTACCTGGCTATGTTGGGAGGATGTATATCGCCCTCCAGACCGAATCGACCGAATAGCGTAGTGGCCTCGCCGAAGCATATCACGATCATATCTCTACGAAGATGTCTCGAACAAGGCATCATGTGATGACCGGCTTTCCTTTGGCTGTGGCTGATCAGCTAGAAAGATGTGTGGAATATTGATTTCTGCCCATTGCCTCGCATTGACCCTAGCAACGCTGACTATAAAACTGGCCGGTCATTAAGGCAATCCTCGTTCATCAAGCTCAGGCTCCAACTACTGGCCCACAAGCTATCCGATCATAGAATCATCCTCATCATCAACGAAAGCACTATTGATCGGATCTGTCTTTAGTTCCACTTTCTCCTGAATGCACTTTAGCCTCAACCTCAAATTGTAGTGAATATATACAAAATAGTTGAGACGCTTCCGTATCAAACAGTTTCTCTGCTTGCTATGGATGAGCGCGAAGGTAGACCAATTGTGCTTACAACCACTCGAAAAGACCATCTGAGAGGAGATCTGAATATCCTTCTTCAGCATTGTGTCAATCCTCTACTACTTCAAATGTCTGCTAGAGAAGGCATACGGATTCAAATCATGAATTGCTGCTCCTAATAGAATCTCTCTAGAAGTCTAGATGATTTTTTTTTGCTATCAAAAACCTCCAGCATAGATGCAATATGGCCATCGCCTCTGCTGACAGCCTTCTTGACAGAGAAGGTCCTCCTGAACTCTGAATCTGCCCTACTACTCGCAGAACCGAAACCTGACTCGTAGTATGAGGGCCCAAATCGAGCTCTATGACTGGCCACCTCATCCTACTGCCACTGATCATCCAAGCTCACCTGCATGGCAGCTTGGATCTGTGCCTTCTCGTCAACTGGAGCAGATGCCTCCTCTAACTCTCTAGAGTGATAGAAAGGTGACCTGTTGCTCGGCAGTCCACCTCCACCATCTTGAAAACCCTCTACTTCGCTGCTCTGAAATCAGCGAAGTGCTTCTTCATCAACTGCCGAATCTTCAATGGGCATTTTCAGCACAGATATGTCGGAATAACCACTATCTAAGTGCTGCTTCAACCCAGTTACCCCTACTCTCTCGAACTCTATATTATACTAGTTGCACTTCCAATGGTGCCGATCCGAGAGCATTTGCTCATGATCCCAACCAATATCACGCTCTGACTCCATTTTTTCTTGATGACTCCATTCCTGCAGGTTTATCAACTACGTTAGATTATCAATTATTTAAAAATAGCAAAATTTTGTTATGGTGAAATTTTTTTGTCAGAAAATGCATCTGATTTATCTAATACATAATACTAATTTTTTATATATTTTATTTATATATATTTTTAATATTTTTAAATTTAAAAATATGTTTAAATATCATAAATTTAGAAAAATATGTTTTCTACTTCAAAAATCACTTCTGAATTATGTAATACGTACTAGTATTTTTTTCATAATTTTTGGTATTATTTATATATTTTTTATTATTTTTAAATTTAAAAAAAATTAATTTCAGCTCAGATCCATGTAGAACCCAACAATGAATGCGACATATATTTTTTAGACTCATGAGCATGCATCAGAAGCTACTTATTTCTCATTTTTTTCAAATCTAGGCCTATGCTACCATGCATATGATCGCATTAAAACTTGAATAAATGGATACCAAATTTTACTGAAGAGCAGCTTGCATACCCCTAAATATGCTTCTGAGTTTATATTTTTTAAAAAAAATATTTTTTATATTTTTCTATTTTTTAATCTAAAAATATATTTTTAATTTTTAAAAATTATATATAATTCAAAAATTAAAATTTTTTTTTGTTATCGTGTAGATCATCTATAGATCTATAACATATAATAAAATCAAGGCCAAATCAAAAATTTTGGCATGATCTTCCTTTATTTTGCAAATTTCGAGTTATTTTTTCAAGCTCCAAAAAAAAAATTAAGAAAATGAGATAGGAGAGAGGAAGCATACCTTATTTAGGGTTGGATTTTTCTTCAATCGTGCTGAATCGGTGTGATTTTCGCCATAAGAAAAGAAAAAAAGCCGGAGGGGCCTTCCCAACATCTTTTAATCAACAAATAAAGAAAAGAGGAGAGGGCTCGCCATAAGAAAAGGAAAAAAGCCGGAGAGGCCTTCCCAACATCTTTTAATCAACAAACAAAGAAAAGAGGAGAGGGCCCGATTTAGAACTGGGTCGACTCGGTGGGAATTGGATGGTTCGCACCAAATTCGAACGAAACCCGCTAGTTTCGAACGGTTCCGGCCGGTTCGGGGCCGGAACCAACTCCAATAGGCGAACCGATCCAGTTTTCCATCGGGTCAGCTCGATACGGGCCGAACCGGACAGTTCGGTCCGGTTCAGCCTTCCTTGACCCTAATTGTTACAATTATAAAGATCATCTAAATCCATGTAGACCACAACAAATCATCTGTGCCTCTAATTAATGCTTTGCGAACAAGTAGCACATGCAACTATACCATTTTATGTAACCAGGATCCAACACATGCAATGTACGTGCAAGGAATCCGACTTTTCTACCTCTACTGATCAAGAGGTGAGCATGGGAAATGAAAGAAAATGGAGGATTTACCCATCTATCTTCTTTCTACTTTTCTACAACTTGATAGATATCTACTAATCTAGTTTTATTAATATATGACAAGAAAGGTTTTGAGGCCAGCCTCAAAGCCTAAAGCTAGGCCTCCCTTAACCCAAAAGAAATAGAAAATTATGTAATCTTCACTTCTCATGCACTTGGGTACACCGCCCCAAAACAAAAAAAAAAAAAAGAAAAATGCTCTTCCCACATCTAGTTTTTATAATTCTATAGAGATAAAAAGTTTTCAACTTTCTTCCTTTAAATAAAATATTCACAAATTCAAAAAGATTTCTGAAATGGTTCCTCACATGCAAGTTACGCCGAACCAACCCAAAACCACCTGGTTTGGGGTGTATCGACCTGAGCCAACACAATATCAGGTTGGTTTTGGAGGTTCAACTCAATAAAAGGTTCGAACCGGCCTGAATTGAGTGGAATCCAGCACGGTATCAAGTTTCATAGGTTTGGCTCGGTAAAAAGCCCGTACCAGCCAGAACTAAGCGAAACCACTCAGTTACAATTCGAAGTGGTTCGAACCCCTCACCCTGTTTCTTTCCCTTCTCCCTTCCTTTCTTTCTTTCCTTTTGCTTCTCTTCCTTTCTTTCTCGCCTTTTGCATCATCCCTTCCTTTCTTTTTCCCTTTTTCTTCTTCTTTCCTTGATTTCTTTCTTTCCTTTTTCTCCTCCTTTCTTTCCTTTCTTCCTTCCTTTCTTGTTTCCTCCCTTCCTTCCTTCCTTTCCTTTTTTTTTCCCTTCCTTTCTTTCTTCCTTTTTCTTCTTCTTTCCTTCCTTTCTTTCTTTCCTTTTCTTCTTCTTTTCTTTCTTACTTTCTTTCCTTCCCTCCTTTCTTTCCTTTTCTTCTTCTTTCCCCGCATATACTATGTAGCCACTATTCAAATAATTCAAACAATCATAAATCATAATGATCTAAATGCATCTTGTTCCTTGATCAATCCACAAGGATAGTATTATAACTTCGAGCATCTAATGATATATCAATAAATACAAATTTGTTGGACTTGAATGTTCCAAACTACTGCAAATGTGTCACCATTTCTTTCTTTTTGACAGCTTGTTATATCAAAAGCTCTAGTTTATATGTACCACGTAGTTTGTCCTTTCACGAGGTTTTAGCTCTAATGGTATTATTTCTGCTAATTCCATTGCAGTTCTTTGAGAGTTAATGGTTGTAGCTTGAAAATGTTATTGAGAATGATCAAAGTGCTTGATGGCATATAAATTTAGTTTTACCATGTCTAATATTTATTTTCATTTGAAGGAGACATCATGGGTTAGTGCTGTACAATTCTATGAGATTATATCTCAAAAAAAGCTTGGAACTTTTAAAACTTAATAATTTTCTTGATATTTATTAGCACAATTGATCGCATACTCTAAGAGTTAATATAGTATTACTTTTGGATTATTCTTAGAAGCTTTTGATACCAACCGCGGTTTGACTATTACATATATATAATATCATTAAAGATTTCTTAGAATTTCTAATTACTACTAGTGCTTTTACAAATTTCAACTTTTTAAAATGTCTAAATTTGCTAATAGGAAATTTATTAAGTACTATGAGCATCCAATAAAACCTTAATCGGGTACTTTGAAGAGTAACTGAGGTTCATTTGGGTGCTTTAAAAGTACAATACAATACTTTTAAATATCCATAACAAAATCAAAAAAAAAGATGTACCGATATGCAAATGCTAGTACGGTGCATTTCAGTATTGTAATATACTGGTTGGGTAACATATAGCTGGAAACATGGTTCGTCGTACCAGCCCAAACCGGGCAGTATAGAACATACCGTACCGTACCGTACCAGTTCGATACCAGTATCCAATACGGGCAGTGTACCGGCACTTGATACATCGAAAATACCCCATACCGTACTGACACAGTGCCAGTACTAGTGTGGCACCAGTACGAGGTCCGATACTAAGACAGCAAACCTTGGAGGCGAACCAACTACCTTGCAGGCGTGGGCTCTCCATTTAGGTAGCTTCCTAGATCTCCCGCAATAAGCGCAAGTGGTTTCGCCGGACGAAGTTGTAGTTGGTTCGTTTTCGTATGATGATTGCTCGCGAACCTACCTTCACCGCTCATTCCTTCGGAACCTGTCTTTACCAGCTCGGTCCGCCCGGCGAGCTCACGACTAAGCGAGACTCGGATGCTGTCTCATTCGCTGCAAGACAGATGGGAACTGTAGCTAACAAGTGTGCCCTGAGTGGAATCCTACTTATACTCTTTCTACTAGATTGGCCGGACGGGTGCCAAGTTATTAGTCTAGGAAAGCATTTGTGGACCTAATTTTAGTATGCATAGGAAGAGGAAGAAAAAAAACAATCGAGGACTCTCTTTCGATTTTTGAGATAAAACTAATAGGGAATAAAGCGTATTAAAAATTCAGGTCCCACACAAATCTCTAGGCTGCTAATATGCTGAGGCCTTTGTAAAAAAGCAACATAAGAAAAGGAAGCTTCACTTTTCTCAGCCAGCTGCATGAAGCTAGCCTCATTCCTTTGCCATTATATAATACATATAGGTACAACAACAAACATGGCAATATTTAATGCTTGGTCAATCAGATTTCTCATAGTTTCATCTAAAGCTAGATACATTACAATTTTAAACACTAAAGAGAGGCCTATCTTCATTTGTGGTCAATTCATTAAATCTCCTTTGGCAGAGACCACTAATTCCTTTTCTTTTCCTTCCTGTAAAGTGTCACAACTATTCCTAAAGAAGAGAAGAAAGGGAAACAGAAAATGAGAGGTAGGAGACAGGTGGAGACCGGGAGCACGAGATAATGAGGGGGTCAATGGTTGAAAAGAAAAATTCAGAGAAGAAAGAGGTGACAATGGTGAGGGAGATCAAAAAGGAGAGAAGGAAAAAAGGCAAAACAAGTGGAAGAGAGTAGAGTAGGAACAAGGTACTTGGAAAAGAGTCCTTTGCCACCTCCTCCATTTGTCCTCTACCACGACCTCCTGCTACCAGACATCTTATTGCATTTAGGGGTGTTACCACCCTAAGCTCAACGAGAGACAAGGAACTAGAACAAATTTGCATGACATGACTCATTATACCAGACATACAAACTTAACCCGACCCATGCACCTGACAAGACCAATAACTGCCAAAGCTGCATGTGCAAGAGCCAGGACCGTGTGAAGCATCTAGGCACCCACTCCATAGCCCATCAACATGGAGGGGAAGCTTCGGTCACAGGGTGGCCATGGAGCCACATATGCATAAGCAGCTGCATAAATTACTTTCTACATCATTGATATTTTGTCCCAATTACCAAAAAAGTGTGTTCCTTAGACTCATCAAAAATTTTCCCATTGCTAAGAATTTGTTCCACTCCATTACTGTCCCATAGTTAAGAAAAAAAGAGTTGATCTACAGTTCCAAGTTCCATAAAACAAAAGCACTATATGATATAATCCGCTATCTACCACTTCTTTTGACCATCATATGTCATTACCATCGATTCCTTATAGCTCTACTTCGCTGAGCCCTCACTAGGTAGAAAAGAAGGCAAAAAGGGAATAACTTTTACCAAATTGGTCGCAACAATACTTGAGCCCGAGTTCCTTGAGCAAAATCAATGAAAGATGATCAGAGATGAAACTTTGATACCCAAATTGATATTGAAAGGAAAGGCCATGTATGGAGCAAGGTACTGTTGATCTACGGGATTTAAGTCTATCCTACAAACAAGTTGTTCATGCGAATATCATGTTTGGCTCAATTTTGGCTCACTTGGTTAGTATATGAGCTCAACTAGAGCTTGGCTTTATCCATTTAAGCCCGTTTTGATTAAGCTCAAAATAAAAATAACTATATTAATAAATAATATATTACACTTTAGTTATTATTTATAGATTGAAAATTTATCTTTACATTATAATTATTAGATACCAATATAATTTGCACCAAAAGAATGTATTCCAACTGTAAGTCTGAGATACAATGATATAAATTAGTTGAAACCAACTCTAATGGCAGTCCCTTTTTTGTCTATATTGATCTTAACCTTTTCTATTTTTTTATATATCAAAACTGAGCTAGTCAATTCAAATTGTTAGTAATAACAATATTTTCTTGTTGAATGCACGCTTAGACATGCCTGTATACAAGTAGGAAACAAAGAAAATTCAGGATGAACTGACCAACAGGAACCCATGAGCTTATATCTAATGTTTTACAGATACTACTACTTCTGTCCAAAACAATCCAAGGCATCAAGACAAGAACTTACCTAAATGGCCCTTGAATATGTAGACAGAATCATCAGCTTCTTCTACAACAAAAATAACACAATGCATTAACCACTAATATTGAATAAAAAGATAGAGATGAATAAAAATGCTAATCCATAGTACCAATATAAATTTTACACAAAGTCTTTATCAACAGGACTCATGTATAAAAGAAGAAATCTTCAATAGGCTATATATAATCATAAGGGGAAATTTAAACTTGCATGCCTTGTTCTAAAGTTATTGCAGGTACCAGAAAGATGCAAATTCAATAATGCCTTAACTAAAAAGGAAAAAACAACAAGAAGCCAAAATAACTATATTCCCCTATAGCAACTAGAAGAAATAAATCAATAGGCAAAACCCAACCTCATCAATAAATTCCTAAATAAAGTAGTATTTAGGCGCGCAAATGCATGTAGGATCAACAAATAATACTTGTCATAAGAGAAAGGAATGTTTATCATAATGTCTAGATTTTTATTGCAGAAAATATTACAAAATCGTACTGAATTGTTGTCTTTTCTTTAGAGTGAGGGGACAAACTAGAACCATATATACTCTAATCTTTCAAAAGAACCAACCTTACATTGTTTATTCTGATTCTTATGATCTCACTCTCCTTCAAATAATGCGTTACTTATTGATCAAGAAAAAGAAAAAATGTTATCTCCATTGTCCGCTTTCATAATATTCCTAAAACTGAACTTCCACTTCTCAATCTGTCAGGAAAGAACTATTTGATGGTTGAGATTGTTCCTAGACAAAAACTATTGGCACTGTTATATATTACTAGCAGAAAATGTATTTGCCAATGCACATTTACGATGAAAAATATAACAAAGAAGTTATATAATTGACACTAATTTAAGTAATGCAAACTGATATAAATTATATTGGCATGATATATAAGACATTTGAATACTAAGGTTGTAGAGTTAGGAAAAAAGAAAACTTCATAATGGGGCTAATTCTATTTGAGTTTTTGATTAATGTACATAAAGCACACTTAGTTAATCAAACATGAAGAATAATAACCAAATAGTTAGGCAAGCTAAAAAACACTCAAGTGCATTTGGCCCAAGATTCGCAGTACTGGTGCTTATTGCAACAAACCAGTACTGAACTAAAACTCTATACGATAGGCATACCAAGTCTCAATTGACCAAACAGACTCTTGTATTAGGCATACCGACACTATACAAGCATGGTAGCAGTATGGAGTCCGGTACCAAGATTGAGAACCTTGATTTGGCCTCAAATGCTTACCAGTGAAAATCAGTGATGGACCTCTCAAAATAAAAATTGACACCATTGATCATGTTTGTGGTGCATAAAATACCTAGAAAAAAAATCATATTTTGAGATTGTCCATACAATGAATCAATTAAAATAAATAATTTTAGTGGTATGATGCCATGTTTTCACTTGATCCATATCATGAAGCATCCAAATAAAATGAATTGATCCATATATGTCTTGAAGTATTAACATAAAAATCAATGACTTGGATTTGCATATGATTATAATGGATGTTATAATATCATAATTGATATTATTTTAAACCTTGGCTTGTAAAGGTCATAAGACTTGTAGAACTAATTCCATTGGATTACTTCCCAGACTTGTCAACTACCAGCATGCAGAATACAATATATTTATACCTAATTCCATTAATCAACTTGTAGTCCATCTCACGTAATTTGCTGTTACATCTCCCACTAAAAGCTGTATTTTATTAGATGGAGGGTTCTCATATTACCTGGTTTTTTATTATAGAATTCTCAGGCACAGGTTTTGACCATCATGAGCCCATGCTATAAACCAGCCTAACAGTAGAATACCTACAATGAAAGAGCCATTTATCATATTATTATCTCTATTTTTGGGACATGATAGCAGCATGCAACATTACTCTTATCTAAAGCAGTCCAATCTTATTTTCCCTTTGATCTGATGAATCCTCATAGCTATTTGCATACTTCCATGCTTTATAGAAGATATAGAGCCAAAATATGCCAAAACATGGGATTGAATGTCAAGAAGATGGAGTTGTGAGTGCCCGATAAAAAAAGGCTTTCCAATAAAAGGATCTTTTTGGTCAACCATAAATCCTAAATGTTATTTCTTTCAAGCGTGCAAGCAATCAAGCTTTTATCTTGTGAACTGTAACATGGTAATTTCATCTTTCTGATAGGAATATCAATATTTTATTCCTTAACTGTTCCATCAAAATCTTCCATGTTTCTCGATTGCAAATGGAACAACAAATCTGCTTAAATATCAAGCATTACATGGATGAACATTGATGATATATTATTTCGCCCAAATTATAGTATCCTTCAGCAATCAATTGTTGATACCTTTATGAAATTTAGGACATCAGCAACGTTTGCCAGACAAAACAACCCGTTTAGTTCCCTCAAATCAACTTAGATGAGTCCTCTGGACCAATATTGGGAGAAGGAATCACCACCTAAATAAATAAATGAACAAATATATACATTCCAATAGCAACTAGAAAAAGTTTTTCTCGTGTCCTTGATATCGATTTTGTGTTCCCAAACAAAGAAAATGGTTTTTTTTTTTACAGATAAACTAAATCTATCTCAACAATTTCACAATGGCCACTCCACAAAAGTAATTTGAATTCAAAAAAAAAAAAGACAATCCAAATGAATTAACCAAAACTACAAACCATCGTCGACATCGGGATCCATCTCATCGTCCCGGTCCGGAAGATCTGCATCATATTAAAAGAAGAAAAGGCGAAATTGAGTGGCAGATGAGAGAGAGAGAAAGAGATTGGAGAGGAGAGGAAAAGAAGGGATTTTGGACCCTCTTCGTCGATGGGGATCTCTTGGATGATGTCTTCGTCGTCCAAGAAGACCTCTCCCTCATCGGAGCTATTGCCGTCAACGTCTTGGACGCTCATCTCCTCTCTTCGCCCGGCGGCGGTGGCTCAGAAGCGGTGGTCGAGGTTTTGGCAGGGGTTTTCTTTTCTGGTCAGGCCTCCGGCTACGCGTTTTATTTCGGCGCGCGACGGCGACAAACCGCCATAACTTATGGTCCAGCCGGATTTTAACCGCCTGGAGCCAGTCACTTTACGGTCCACTCGGATTCTAACCACCTGGAACCGGTCACCCAGTTCCTATGCCCATCCCACCCTTGACGTCGGACAAGTCTAGGATTGCCGATTTTTCATCAGATACCCGACCTAACTCGAACGCTGGTTTGGTTCGCGAAAAATATTTTTTTCATAAAAATATAATTTAAAAAAAATATATTTTTAAAAAAATTAAAAAAAAAAAAGTACCTTTAGTATATTTGATTGACAATAAAAAGTGACATATTTTCAGCCCTACAATAAATCTCAAACATGTATGGATAATAGTAAAACTCGCTTTGAATCGGCCAATATATATATAACTCTTTACGGATCCTCTTTTTCAAGGCAGAAAAAAAGTATGAAAAAAAGAGATTTTTGTATTTTTATTCGACCTGATTTATCCAACCCATCTCTGTCTAACTCTACTTACCCCATCTCAAGATTTTATCCCTCCCAAAGCAAGGGTATGATAGGTATAAGAAATGACCTATTCAATTCATTACCATCCTTACCCCAGCCTCTCTCTCTCTCTCTCTCTCTCTCTCTCTCTCTCTCTCTCTCTTTGGGTGACTATAATGAAAGTCTCGCATGAAACTTAATGGCGTCAACTAGGCATGGATTATAGAACCCAACCTATCTAAAAACAGCCAAGAGATAATTTAAGGTCTGTTTGGAAGAAATCCTGCCAAATTTGTGGGGGTTGTAAGCTCGATCCCCGCGAGATCGCAATAATCATCTTCCCATCTCTTCTTCTCTAAGCTCCTCTTCTTACAAAATCATATAGAATTTCTCCCAAACAGATCCTTAAATTAAAAGTTCAATAGTTTAATAAAGTATGTCTCAAATGCTTTTTGAATGATAGTTCTTTGATTTAAAAAAGTATTGGTAATTTTTTTAATATCAATACTGGAAGAGCAACAAGATCTATGCAGCTGGTTATTCATCCATTTTTCTCTCGAAATAAAATAAAGAAAAGTGGTTTCTCACATTTGGTTGTTGGCCCACACCTCATTGAAGGAAAAAAAGAGAGGAAAAAACCAGGAAACTTATTTTTAATATTTTGTTTGCTAAAGTGCGTTGAGAATTTGCTACATGAACTTGAAAAAAATTCTGACGTTGCAATTCTCTTTCAAGAAAAAATTGCAAAAATCTAATTTTTTTAAAAAAACTTCTATTAGTAGTTGCAACTCTTAGTGATTTTTTTCCCTCAGACCAATATTTATTTCTCTCATACAATATATAAAATAATAATAAATCTTTCAATCTCCTCTATATTATGTTTCAGAGAAATGGTTTCAACTTACCTCTATGACAAGAGACTATAAAGTTGTATCTTTTTTAAGAAGTCCGGAAAGAAAACTCATATCAATGGTGAACTTGTTATTTTAACCACCACTAAAATCATATATTATTATTTTGTTATTGCACATATGTTGAAAATGTATATATACAATTATAGGGAACTTTAATATGGACTTGAAATATCATGGTACAAGTTCCGAAAAATTATTACTGATACTAATGGACCTTTTATATGCATGTGGAACTTGTACAACCATTAAATATCATATCTTACTAATTGTTAATTCGCTTATATTGAAAAAATATATACTATTATAAAAAAAACCCTAGTATGGCAATTGTTACGGGGGAACTTAGCCACCATGCCCCACGTGACCGGCACGCGCGCCCAGGAAGACTACGGCAGCCCCTTGATCCAGCAATCCGACCCCGAGTCGGACATCTTCGGCTCCGCAGCCCGACCCCGAGTCGGCTGCCCCTTGATCCAGCAATCCGACCCCGAGTCGGACATCGTCGGCTCCGCAGCCCGACCCCGAGTCGGCTGCCCCTTGATCCAGCAATCCGACCCCGAGTCGGACATCCTCGGCTCCGCAGCCCGACCCCGAGTCGGACATCTCTCGACAACGACAGGCTATTCCCCAGAGGCACGCCGCAGCCTTCTGCTCCACTACTCCCTGCAACGGTTGTATCTGGCGCTGCTCCACGATCCCCTGTAACAGCCGTACAAGGCGGAGCTCCACTACGCCCTGTCATGGCCGTACCTAGCGCTGCCCACGACGCCCGGTAACGGCCGTGTCAGTGGCAGCTCTATCGTGCCCCACGAAGACGAACCCCCCTGAAAGACCCCCCAGCCTGGTATATATGCGGCTGGGGGGAGAAGGGGGGGTAAGCAAGAACTTCCAGAGCATTCTCCTACTTACTACTATTATCTCTCCTTCTCCTCCAATCTCCTCTGACTTGATCGTCGGAGGGCCCCCACTACCCCAGTGGTGGTGCGAGGCTTGCTTGCAGGTTTCCCGGTGGAAGGTGGAGCGCAATCAACACCAACCAAGGCAACTCAAACGGAATCCCGTTCACACCGCTGTGCCAATCGTTCTCGGTTTGGACCACCAGCAACAGTTGGCGCTAGAAGGAGGGCCGAATCTCAGAGCGATCGTAATGGCACGGCGAGGTGGTCGTGGAGCTTCCAATGCCTCCGGTCGCGGGGCCTCTCGCGCCTCCGGCCGGGAGGCCGCTGCGTCTCCAACACATTCTCAGCAACACTCCACCGCTCCACCTCCCATTCAGATGGTCGAAGCCGCTCAGTTCGACCAGTTAGCCCAGCAGGTTCGCACCCTCGCGGAGGCAGTGCAGAACCTGCAGGATGTGATGTCTCGGGCGCCGCAGCGGGCCCAGGAGCCGCTGCTCCCTGAGCGCTCACCTGTCCTCCTCAACCCGCGCTCCTTCCTCTCCCATGGGGAGGAGCGCCGGCGCGAGGAAGATTCTCGAGCACGGTCCATTCTGCCGGGACCTTCCCACCGGAGCTGCGCGGGGTACGAGAGGCGGGCCCGGGCGCGTTCCCAGACCCCCCAGTCCTCAAGGAACCCGCGCTCCAGTCGGTCCCCCTCTCGGTGCTCCTTGTCTCCCACCCATCGGTCGCGCTCCCTGGACCGGCGGGTGGACGATCTTCACCGACAACTTCAGGTCCTGAAGGGCCACTCCAAAGATCCCTTCGCCGACTTGGAGATCTCCTCCCAGCCGGCGCTTGCCTCGAGGATCCTGCGGACCCCGAATCCGCCGGGGTTTAAAATGCCGGCGATCGAGCCCTATGACGGGGCGGCGGACCCGCGGGATCACGTCGAGAGTTTCAGGACCCTTATGCTCCTCCACGGAGTATCAGATCCTCTCCTCTGCAAGGCCTTCCCGGCGACCCTCCGTGGCCCGGCAAGGGCGTGGTTCGCCGGCTTGGAGGCTAACTCAATCCAGTCCTTCGACCAGTTTACTCGCCTCTTCATCACCCATTTCGCCGTCAGTAGCCGGCGGCGACTGGTCTCCGACTCCCTCTTTGATGTCCGGCAAAACGAGGGAGAAAGCTTGCGGGATTATCTTACCCGCTTCAACAAGGCTACGCTGGAAGTCCGGAACCTGAGCCAGGAGGTGGCTCTTTCAGCCCTGAAGCGTGGCTTCCAAAAGGGCAGACTCACCTTCTCCCTGGACAAATGCCTGCCGCGGAGCTTCCCGGAGCTGTTGTCCCGGGCGAACCAGTATGCGGACGCCGAGGAGGCGGCCGCCCACCGGAGCAAGGAGGCCGCCGAGATCCCTCCAAAGCTCGGTAAGAAAAGGCGAAAAGAGGCACACCAGAGGAGGAGCCCGACGCCTCAACGTCGGCGCAGAAGCCTGTCGCCGGCGAGGAACCACGGCGCCCTACGCCCTCGTTCTCCGCCCCGACGTTTCAACCGGTACACTCCTCTCCTGACTCCCCGGGCCCAGATCCTCATGGAAATCAAGGGGCGGGAGGACCTTCCGGTCCCGAGACAGATGAAGAAGATTCCTGGGAGGAGGCCCTCTCGGGCGTACTGTGAGTACCACCGGGACCACGGCCACGACACCGAAGACTGCTTCCATCTTCGGGACGAGATCGAGGCTCTCATCCGCCGAGGGCGTCTCGGTCGATATGTGAACGACCGACGTCCCCCCGCAGACCCGCGTCCGGCCGACCCGGCCCCTCAGGAGCCTCGGGAGCAGAATCGACCCGTCGCGGGCGTGATCCACACTATCACTGGGGGCTGCCCCCGGCCCGAGAGGAACGCAGGGGGCTCGACTGAAGCGTCAGGGGCAGCCGTCGCGAAGAGGCAAAGGGTCGGTAATGTAATCACTTTTTGTGATGAAGATGTAAAGGGGGTTCAGACCCCCCACGATGACGCCATGGTGATCTCCCTCACTATGGCAAATTATGATGTAAGGCGTGTTCTTGTGGATAGTGGAAGCTCAGCTGATATTTTGTTTTACGAGGCCTTCCAAAAGATGAGCTTGTCCAGACAATTGTTGCACAAAACATCCACCCCCCTCATAGGATTCACTGGTGACGCTATCTCGGCCGAAGGTGTCGTTGAGCTGCCTGTGACTGCGGGCGTTGCACCCGCAGAAGCCACGGTGCGGCTCGGGTTCTTGGTCGTCCGTGTTCCCTCGGCCTACAACGCTATCCTCGGACGACCCGGACTGAACGCCCTTCGCGCAGTGGTCTCTACGTACCACTTGCTCATGCGGTTCCCCACGGCGGCCGGGATTGGAGAGGTCCGAGGTGACCAACCGACCGCACGGCAATGTTTCCTAGCAACTCTCAAAGGGAAGAAGCCCGTGGAAGCCCTAAGCGTCGAGTCCCTTGATGCCAGAGACGAGGTGGCCTTGCGGCACGGGGAGCCGGCCGAGGGTGTGATCGAAGTTCCCCTCGAGGAAGGTCGCCCGGACCGGACGGTCCGGGTCGGCACCAATCTCGACCCGGGAGCTCGGGCTCGGTTGGTGGAATTCCTCCGAGCCAACGCCGATGTATTTGCCTGGTCGGCGGCCGATGTACCTGGGATCGACCCGGAGGTCATTTCTCACGCCCTCAACGTCGACCCGACCCACCGACCGGTAAAACAGAAGAAGAGACACTGTGCCCCGGATCGGATCCGAGTGGTCGACCAGGAGGTAGACAAGCTCTTGGAGGCAGGATTCATAAGGGAGGTCAGCTACCCCGAATGGCTGGCAAATGTCGTACTTGTCCGGAAGGCGAGCGGGAAGTGGAGGATGTGCGTCGACTACACCGACCTGAACAAGGCGTGTCCCAAGGATAGCTTTCCGCTTCCGCGGATAGACCAACTGGTCGACGCGACTTCCGGATATCAGCTGCTGTCTTTCATGGACGCCTTCTCCGGCTACAACCAGATAATGATGGCTCCACAGGACGAGGAGAAAACTGCCTTTATAACAGACCGGGGGCTGTACTGTTACAAGGTAATGCCCTTCGGTCTGAAGAATGCTGGCGCCACTTACCAGCGCCTCGTCAACAAAATCTTCAAAGAGCAAATCGGCCGGAACATGGAGGTGTACGTGGACGATATGCTGGTGAAGAGCCGCCGTGCAGACCAGCACATCGCGGATCTGGAAGAGACTTTCGCCACCTTGCGGAAGTTTCGCATGAAGCTGAACCCAGCGAAGTGCGCCTTTGGCGCTTCGGCCGGGAGGTTCCTCGGTTTCATTGTCAACCAGCGGGGGATCGAAGCCAACCCGGACAAAATCAAGGCCATCCAAGATATGTCCCCTCCGACCAAAGTGAAGGAGGTTCAGGAGCTCGCTGGGAGGGTCGCCGCGCTCGGACGATTTGTGGCAAAATCGGCCGAACGCTGCCAACCTTTCTTCAAGGTGTTGAAACGCCCGAAAGACTTCCTCTGGACGGCCGAATGTCAAGCAGTATTCGACCAGCTCAAGGAATACTTGGCGTCTCCTCCCCTGCTGTCCAAGCCGCAAGAAGGGGAGATGCTCTACCTCTATCTGGCGGTCTCCCCAACCGCAGTCAGTGCGGTACTAGTTCGGGAAGAGGCAAAGCTCCAGAAGCCTGTGTACTACATCAGCCGGGTCCTACGGGATGCCGAGACGCGGTATACGAAGGCTGAAAAGATCGCCTTCGCGCTGCTGACCGCGACCAGGAGGCTTCGCCCCTATTTCCAGGCCCATTCTGTCACCCTCTTGACCGATCAACCGCTGCGGCAGATCCTCAGCAATCCTGAGAATGCGGGACGGCTGGTGAAGTGGGCAGTAGAACTTGGTGAGTTCGACATCCGCTACCAGCCCCGACCCGCCATCAAGGCCCAGGTGCTCGCGGATTTCCTCGCTGAGTGCACGGTGCAGGAGGCGAAACCTAGGTCGCCGGAAACACCCAGCCTCGACCTCCCGATTTGGACGCTTCACATCGATGGGTCGTCGAACCCCGAAGGTGGAGGGGCCGGGCTGGTCCTTACCAGTCCTGATGGAGTGATAGCCGAGTATGCCTTGAGGTTCGGATTTCCAGTGACCAACAACGAGGCGGAGTACGAGGCCCTAGTCACGGGACTCAAACTCACCAAGGAGCTCGGCATCCGGCGCCTGAAGGTCTTCACCGACTCCCAGCTGGTGGTCGGGCAGGTCCGTGGGGAGTTCGAGGCCCGGAACCCGACCATGCAGAATTACGTCCGGAAGGTGCAAGCACTCATTTCCGACCTCGGCAGTGTCGACATCCAGCAGGTCCCAAGAAGTAAAAATGCCAGGGCCGACAGGTTGTCCCGCTTAGTGGGCGCAGACGCGCACAACTTGTCGAGGGCGATCTACCTGGAGACCCTGGATGCCCCGAGCATCGGCGAGGCTGGAGCGGTGATGGCGATTGATCCCGAGCCGTCTTGGATGGACCCGCTTGTCGCCTACCTCGCCGAAGGGATCCTCCCTGAAGACGAAGATCAAGCTCGGCGACTTGTTATGAAGTCCGCCCACTACGTACTCTATGAAGGGAGGCTGTATCGGACCTCGTTCACCGCCCCCTCTTAAAGTGCCTCCGCCCCTCGGAAGCGGCCTACGTCCTCGGCGAAGTCCACGAAGGCGTTTGCGGATCACACTTGGGGGCTAGGTCCTTGGCGCACAAGATCATGAGGCAAGGCTATTATTGGCCTACCTTGTTGGAGGACTCCAAGGATCATGTACGGAAATGCGACGCCTGCCAGCGCCACGCCAACGTCCAGAGAGTCTCTTCTGTCCCCTTGGCACCAATCACTGCACCCTGGCCCTTCGCCCAGTGGGGAATGGATATCCTCGGACCATTCCCCGTCGCTTCAGCTCAGCGGAAATTTTTGATTGTTGCAATCGACTACTTCACCAAGTGGGTGGAGGCAGAGCCGCTGGCCACTATCACGGAGGTGCAAGTCCGGAAGTTCGTGAAGAAGAACATCATTGTCCGATTTGGGGTACCTCGGGTCCTCATCTCGGATAATGGTCGACAGTTCGACAACAAGCATTTCCGTGACTTCTGCGAGGAGTTCGGGATCGAGCATCGGTTCACATCTATGTCGCATCCCCAAACCAACGGCGAGGCCGAGGTCACAAATCGGACAATCCTCCAAGGAATCAAAGCGCGAATCGGTCGGACGGGGCAAGCTTGGGTCGAAGAACTCGAGAATGTCCTTTGGGCGTATCGGACCACGCATCGGACCCCTACCGGGGAGACGCCTTTCAGCCTAACCTATGGCACGGAAGCCGTTGTCCCCGTGGAGCTCGGACTCCCCTCACCTCGGGTGGCCGCGCACCGACCCGAGGCCAATTCGGAGCAACTCCGAGGGAACCTGGATCTCTTGGAAGAAGCGAGGGAAATGGCGCAGGTTCGGATGGCGATGTATCAGCGGAGGGTGGCCCGATATTACAACTCCAAGGTCCGACCGAAGCTTTTCAGAATCGGAGATCTGGTGCTAAGGCGAGCTAAAGCATCTCAACCTGCGGAAGGTGGGAAGCTAGCGCCAAATTGGGAAGGCCCGTATAGGGTTCGCTGGGTAAACCGACCTGGCTCCTACCAGTTGGAGGCCCTAGATGGTCGAGAAATTCCAAGGAGCTGGAATTCCGCTAACCTGCGGATGTATTACCAGTAGAACGACAATGCCAGAAAGACAGTTCAAAAATGTATAACACTTTTCATTTCAATAATTTCTGGTTACAATGGCGTGCTCGTGTAATTACAAGGAATTCCCAGAGGGAAATTAGGGTGTAAAGAAAGTAAAGAAGAGGTGGAGACTCCGAGGAGCTGAAGATCTGGGATCCCGAAACCTCCATCCGAAGCGGCTGCAATCCCACCGGAAGTGGGTGCTTCCAACCGGAGGCGCCATCGACGTCTCACGAAAAAGACGAAGAGCCAGCGCGGATGAAGAAGAAGTGGACGAAGGAGAAGTCCACACTGCTCCTACCCAGAGGCGCCATCCACGCCTCACGAAAAAGACGAGGAGCCGCCGCAGAAGAAGCTCCCGCTGCCTCCAGGGGAACGCCACCTCCAAGGGATATTCCGGTCCTCCCCAGTGTTAGGGGAGAGAAGGAATACAAGGGAGAAGAGCATATGGAGGCGCGGTCCCGGATCAAGCGTCTGGCGCGGAGCTCAATCGGGAGGCTGAACTTCAAGGAGGGGAGACGTGATCCCGGATGAAACGCCTAGAGCAGAGTTCCGCCGGGGAGAACCTCCTTGTTGATCCCAGATGAAACGACTAGTTGGCGGAAGTCGCGAAGGGCGCGCCTCCCGTTCCTTCGGTAGGGGTCTCTCAACCATGCGCCGGAGAGGAGGCCCACGATCCATGGCAACCTGAACAGCTCCGGCTTGGCAGGCTCCATCGCACCTGCACCTATATTTATAGCCAAACTGCGGCCCCCCGGTCGTTCCGATGCGGGTGGCTCCAATAAATGCGGGCGCATTGAATCCGGAGCCGATCCGGCTCTCGAGGCGTATCTTCCCGCGATTTCCTAAGCGTTATTCTCCTTAATCGCATTCTTTGTGCAGGACACTCCGGGTGGCCTGTACCCCTAGGTCCACGTATCTCCGCTCGCGCCCAGGCCGCATCCGCCTCGAAGAACGCGCGTATCATGGCCGCTTAACTGACACTCCTCGCAAGCAGCAACTGGCGATCCGATTTCCCAGGTAACCCCTCAATTAGCATTTAATGCCCATCTGGTGTTCCCCAGGCGACGCTTGGAGAGGAGGAGAAACACGATCGCAGCTGGCCACGGAGAAATCCCGTCGGGCGGCAAGCGACAGGCGCACGACCAGCGAGCGGAATTTTCCGAGGCTCGGCCCTCGGATGCCAGGCTAACCCGATGATCATCCCGGAAGCAGACTAGCCTGAAGCCCCGACCGGTCGCCTCGGCTTGCGCCAGCCTTGGCCGACCAACGAGCGGAATTTTCCGAGGCTCGGCCCTCGGATGCCAGGCTAACCCGATGATCATCCCGGGAGCAGACTAGCCTGAAGCCCCGACCGGTCGCCTCGGCTTGCGCCAGCCTTGGCCGACCAACGAGCGAAATTTCCCGAGGCTCGGCCCTCGGATGCCAGGCTAACCCGATGATCATCCCGGGAGCAGACTAGCCTGAAGCCCCGACCGGTCGCCTCGGCTTGCGCCAGCCTTGGCCGACCAACGAGCGGAATTTTCCGAGGCTCGGCCCTCGGATGCCAGGCTAACCCGATGATCATCCCGGGAGCAGACTAGCCTGAAGCCCCGACCGGTCGCCTCGGCTTGCGCCAGCCTTGGCCGACCAACGAGCGGAATTTCCTGAGGCCTGACAACCCTCGGATGCCAGGCTAACCCGATGATCATCCCGGGAGCAGACTAGCCTGAAGCCCCGACCAAGCACCTCGGCTTGCGCCAGCCTTGGCCGACCAACGAGCGGAATTTCCCGAGGCTCGGCCCTTGGATGCCAGGCTAACCCGATGATCATCCCGGGAGCAGACTAGCCTGAAGCCCCGACCGGTCGCCTCGGCTTGCGCCAGCCTTGGCCGACCAACGAGCGGAATTTCCCGAGGCTCGGCCCTCGGATGCCAGGCTAACCCGATGATCATCCCGGGAGCAGACTAGCCTGAAGCCCTGACCGGTCGCCTCGGCTTGCGCCAGCCTTGGCCGACCAACGAGCGGAATCTCCTGAGGCTTGGCCCTCGGATGCCAGGCTAACCCGATGATCATCCCGGGAGCAGACTAGCCTGAAGCCCCGACCGGTCGCCTCGGCTTGCGCCAGCCTTGGCCGACCAACGAGCGGAATTTCCTGAGGCCTAACCCTCGGATGCCTGGCCTGGCGCCGGAAGAAGTTCCCGAGGCCTAACCCTCGGATGCCTGGCTTAGCGCCGGAAGAAGTTCCTGAGGCCTAACCCTCGGATGCCTGGCCTAGCGCCGGAAGAAGTTCCTGAGGCCTAACCCTCGGATGCCTGGCCTAGCGCCGGAAGAAGTTCCTGAGGCCTAACCCTCGGATGCCTGGCCTAGCGCCGGAAGAAGTTCCTGAGGCCTAACCCTCGGATGCCTGGCCTAGCGCCGGAAGAAGTTCCTGAGGCCTAACCCTCGGATGCCTGGCCTAGCGCCGGAAGAAGTTCCTGAGGCCTAACCCTCGGATGCCTGGCGTAGCGCCGGAAGAATTCCCTGAGGCCTAACCCTCGGATGCCTGGCCTAGCGCCGGAAGAATTTTCTGAGGCCTAACCCTCGGATGCCTGGCCTAGCGCCGGAAGAAGTTCCTGAGGCCTAACCCTCGGATGCCTGGCCTAGCGCCAGAAGAATTTCCTGAGGCCTAACCCTCGGATGCCTGGCTTAGCGCCGGAAGAAGTTCCTGAGGCCTAACCCTCGGATGCCTGGCTTAGCGCCGGAAGAATTCCCTGAGGCCTAACCCTCAGATACCTGGCCTAGCGCCAGAAGAATTTCAAGAGTCGGGAGTCAACGAAACGCTACCAAGAGTTAAAAAGAAGAAGGACGAAAGTGAAATGAATAAACTCTATTTGCATTAACTTTCATTGTTTCAGGGCCGAGACCCATACAACTTGGCAAAACGCCAACACACAAAGAAAAGTACAGAGGGTCAGCTTGGAGGAACCCCCGGGTCGGGAACGCCCGGCACGTCCGCAAGGGGTAGGGAGACGGTTGGAGAATCAGCAGGCAATGGCGCCGGAGGGGAGTCGAGAAGGGAGATCCCACTCAGGTCAATTTCGGGGTACTTAGCCGACACCCTTGCCAGGCCTTCCTCGAAGCCTAAGACAAAGGAGTCGGACCCCGCGTCCGACATATCACGGACGAACTCGTCAGACTGACGATAGGCCTGTACCGCCTCCGACATATCACGGGTGAACTCGGCGGACTGACGATAAGCCTGTACCGCCTGACGCCCGATCTCCGCACTCTTCTAGGCCAGCGCCGCCTCTGCCCGCTCCGTAATCTGAGCTTTCGCCTCCAAGACCTTCGCCACAATCCGGTCATCCGCCTCGGAGGAGACCCTCAGCAGATCAGCCTGAGCCTCCTTGTGCTTCGCCTCGGCAGCAATGCGAGCAGCCTCAGCCTCCTCCAGGCGCGAATGAAGCTCCTGGTCGCTCGCGCGGGACTTCTCCAAGGCCGACTCCAATTTGCCCAGCTTGGCTTCAAGAGACCGGGTTCGGTTGCGGGCGTTGTCGGCTGACCGCTGGGCCTTCTCCCACCTCTCCCGGTAGTCGGCAGCCTTCCGGGACTGCTTCTCGGCCCGCTCCTCCGCCTTCTTGATCTCGCCCTCGAGACCCGAGGCGACCTTGAGTTGCTCCTGAGCCTCCAACAGTTGCTTCTCGAGGGTGACGAAGCCGAGTGCCCGCTCTTCGGCCACCTGGAGCCTCATCTCGAGGTCCCTGGTCGTCCTCCCCGCCGCAGCCTGACCTCCCTCCTCTACTGCCTTCAGTTGGCTCTCGGCCCTCGCCAGAAGCCTCGCCTGTTCCTCGTAGCACTCCTCCAGGCGGATCATGTACTGGGCGAGCTAAGAGATAGAAAAAACGAGGGCGTCAGGCGGGGATCAACAGAGCCTATAAATGATGAAAGCGACCAAAAGAACACTCACCGACATGAGACAGACGCAGCTGGCAGCCCCAACGTCTGGGACCCTCATCTCCCGGACCCGCCTGCGGTCCTTCTCCAGCAGCACCGTCTCGATGAGGTTTCGGGCGCCGGCGAAAGTGAAGGCCGACCCCGACTTCTCCCCGGAGTCGGACGGTGGTTCTGCAGCCTTACCCTTACCCATCGCTTGGGGAAGAGTCATGCTGACCATGCTCGGGGCGGGGACCGCCCCTGGAATTGACAGGGTCCCGCTCGGCCGGGGCCTCGGCGCGTCCCTCCTCGTATCATTCGGAGCCGACCGAGTCGAAGGCTGGGCTGGGGACCGATCACGTCCGACCCGTCCATCTCGGGCGCGCCCGGGTGATGCCTCCGGAGAAACGGTAGTCTCGGCACCGGAGGGCTAATACAGCGTCAACTGCCGGTCCGCGCCCGCGGCGTCCCCCTGATCGGTGGGTCCGGACCCGTCTGTCGGCGTCGGAGTCGCCTGCCGGCGGGACTTCTTCGCCGGAGGGGCCCCGCTCGGAGGAGCTCGTTTCTTCCTCCGGACCGCTTCCAGTAGGGACGTCCTACCGACAGCCGTTGCCTTGTCCGACCGCATGATGTCGTCGATCTCTGCAAAAAGGACGAGATGGTCGGAGGCTGAGAAACTGAAGGAAAGAAGAAACGAAATAGGAGAAAAGAGCTAAAAAAGAAATGGTGGCGGGCTCACGGTCAGCGGGGACCGAGCTCAGACCGACGTTCACCAAGGTATCCTCGGAAATAAGGCGAGCCACCGGGGGGAGCCGGCCCTCGGCAACCAACCCCTTCAAGACGGCGACGCCATCGGATTCCTCCCTCGACAACCTCGATAGGCCAATCGGGGACTTCATCGGCGTCTCCCAGGTTGCCCTGATTCCCCAAGAGGGATCTGCGTCAACGAAAAAGAAGCGCCCCTTCCAGCCGTGAATGGAGGTAGGAGCCTCCTTGACGAGGCCGCACCCTCGCCGCGCCGCAAAGCACCACCACCCTTTGTCCTGGGGGTGGCCGCTCAGGCCGTAGCATTCCCAAAAGACATTCAGGGTGGCGGGAACCTCGTGCATGCGGCAGAGAACCTGAAAGGCCGTCAGGGCGCGCCATGAGTTCGGCACCAGTTGCGTCGGCGCCACTCTTAAACCCCGAAGCACCTGAACGACTAAGTCCGAGGGGGGAAAGCGGAACCCGGCCTGAAGAATGCCCTCATTAATGGCGACCTTCCCTGGAGGAGGATGGGACATCCTCTCCTCAGGCCCCGGGAGCGTAACATTGCAGGCCTCGGGAAGGTGGTATCGAGCCACGAACCTATCTAGGTCTTCGGCGACCAGCTCCGACTTAATGCGGTCTGCTCTCACTTCGCCCATCCCTAATGGCCAGTGAATCTACGGTCAGGACGGGGTCAAGAAGGGGGAAAGGACCGGAACGACTGGAGTACCCTAATACAAAAGGAGAAAGTATGGAGAGCCTTAAATTGAAGAATGGGGCAACTCACCGGAAGAAAAGGAAGAACGGCTCCGAGAGCGTCAAAGGAGGAGCAAGCGAACAGTCCGACGGCAATGACGGCAGCGCAAAGGAGAAACTCGGAGATGTCTGTAAAGAGAAAGGCGGACGGAGGAGGGCCCCCGGTTAAATAGGCGGAAAGGTGGGTGATGCCTCGGTGACGCCAGAGGACGCCTGGCTGCCGAAGGGTCGCTCGCGCCCCAAAGGCGAATCGACGCCATTAAGGAAGGATGTCCGCCGAAATCCTCAGACTGCCAGGTCAGCAACAACCGCCATACGCCATAAAGAAGGCGGGGAGCTCGAAGCGCGCGCGCCTCTCCGAGGGATGGCGGCAATCTCGAAGCATCACTCCCTTCACCCGTTCCCCTTCTGGTTCCAGGCTCGGAAGTGGGGGGCTACTGTTACGGGGGAACTTAGCCACCATGCCCCACGTGACCGGCACGCGCGCCCAGGAAGACTACGGCAGCCCCTTGATCCAGCAATCCGACCCCGAGTCGGACATCTTCGGCTCCGCAGCCCGACCCCGAGTCGGCTGCCCCTTGATCCAGCAATCCGACCCCGAGTCGGACATCGTCGGCTCCGCAGCCCGACCCCGAGTCGGCTGCCCCTTGATCCAGCAATCCGACCCCGAGTCGGACATCCTCGGCTCCGCAGCCCGACCCCGAGTCGGACATCTCTCGACAACGACAGGCTATTCCCCAGAGGCACGCCGCAGCCTCCTGCTCCACTACTCCCTGCAACGGTTGTATCTGGCGCTGCTCCACGATCCCCTGTAACAGCCGTACAAGGCGGAGCTCCACTACACCCTGTCATGGCCGTACCTAGCGCTGCCCACGACGCCCTGTAACGGCCGTGTCAGTGGCAGCTCCATCGTGCCCCACGATGACGAACCCCCCTGAAAGACCCCCCAGCCTGGTATATATGCGGCTGGGGGGAGAAGGGGGGGTAAGCAAGAACTTCCAGAGCATTCTCCTACTTGCTACTATTATCTCTCCTTCTCCTCCAATCTCCTCTGACTTGATCGTCGGAGGGCCCCCACTACCCCAGTGGTGGTGCGAGGCTTGCTTGCAGGTTTCCCGGTGGAAGGTGGAGCGCAATCAACACCAACCAAGGCAACTCAAACGGAATCCCGTTCACACCGCTGTGCCAATCGTTCTCGGTTTGGACCACCAGCAACAGCAATGAAATATCATAGTACAAGTAAGTTGAGCAAACGAATAATAAGTATTAAACTAACCTTATATAAGCATGTATAGAGATTGGACAACTGTTAAAAATTATTTAATTATTATTGTACAAATATTTGACATAAAAAGGATCCTGGTGAGGAGCAAAATATCATAATAGAAGTTATCAAAACTTACAATGAATATTTATTGACCTTGCATGAGAAAGCATATATAGACCTCAAACAACCATTAAAGACCATAGGCTGCTGCCAATTGTCATTATAAAATTACTGAAAATATTTTGAAATTATAAGAAAACCTTGTACAACAATGAAATATGACTGTAGAAGTTAAGAAAACTAATAACAAATACTAATTTACCTTATATAAGCATGTACAAATTGTGTGCGTCCACAATGTCATGTACCGTTAGTAGTTTTTATTGTACAAGTATCAAAAATTTATATGATGGAATGAGAGCCTAGTGCAGACACGAAATATCATGGTGCAACTTAAGAAAATTAATAACAAATACTAACTAAACTTGTATGAACATGTAAAAATTGTGTACAATCACAAAATATCATGATATAAGTTTTAAAAACTAATATTGGATACTAGTTGACCTTGTATAGGCATGTAAGGACTATATACAACTACTGCATATTAGGTACTACCACTAACTTTTATTGCATAAGTATAAAATGTATGCAAATGATAAGGGATTCCCGTACAGTCACGAAATATCTTGGTATTAGCTTAGGAGACTACTAATGGATACTAATTGACATTTTGTAAGCTTATATGAACCGTGTACAGCAACTAAAATTTATGCATCATTATCAAGCTCTACAAGAAAACTGAGATATGAGTGAAAATGTTATATTATTTTGGGTAAACTATTGGATGTGGGCCTAGTCCAAATCCAAGTCAACAAGAACATAAAACTGTCAGGAGTTTGAGAAGACATTGTAACAAATTTAAAAAGAAGAAAAAACTAAACAAGTGATGCAATTAGTAGAAATTTTTTTTATTACTATGAGAAGAACAGAGACAAATTTTTAATGGAAGCTGAAGTCCCTTTGTTATGCTAATATTACAATTATTTATACTAAAAAGATCCCTAAAAATTCTTAACTAAAAAGATTGAGAGCACCAACGTGCTTCTAAATTTATTCAGCAAACAAAGACTATAAACATTCAAATAATTGACTCCTAAATAAACTGAAGACTAAAACAAACTTAGATTTATTCAGCAATTCCTAAAAACTAGGATATGACAGTAGTCCAGTAAGTTTCACTAATTTGCAACGCACCCCCTTAGTGCAAACTTACTGTCAACAATGCCAAGAGCACTTCGAAACACTTCAAACTTTGCTTTGGCAAGAGCTTTGGTAAATATATCAGCAACTTGATCTTCGGTTCATATTTTCTGTAGCTGAATATTCTGAGTTAGCACCTTTTCTCGAACAAAACGATAATGTGTTTCAATGTGTTTTGTGTGAGCATGAAACACTAAATTTTCAGCAAGCTTAATTGCACTTTCATTGTCATAGTGAATCGTAACTGGATAGTCCAATGCAGAAATCATTTCTTGAATGAGCCTTTTAAGCCAAAGACACTCTTGAGTGGCCATAGTAGCTGCTACATACTCAGCTTCACAACTTGAAAGAGCAATAGCAGTTTGCTTCTTATTGCACCACGAGATTGCGGCTGAAACTATAGTGAAACAATACCCTATTGTGGAGCATCTCTCATTCACGTCACCAGCCCAATCTGTATCTACAAAACCATTCAAAAAAAAAGTATATATTGTTTGTACAGTAATCCAAAATTTTGAGTGCCTTTTACATAATGAAGAATCCTTTTTGCTGCAATTAAATGACCTTCACATGGATTGTCCATAAACTGAGAAATGACACCTACAGAGTATGCAACGTCAGGTCTTGTGATAGTTAAATAGAATAAACCACCAACAAGCTTTCGAAAAAGTGTGGCATCTTCCAGTGGTTTTCCTTCATCTTTAGTTAACTTGAGACAAGGTTCCATGGGAGTTGTCATAGCTTTTGGCTCCCCCATACGAAAACGATTCAATAAACTTGCTGCGCACCCTTTTTGAGAGACAAAATAACCATCCGATTTTTCAACTTCCAAGCCAAGAAAACAGCTAGCTTCACCCAAACTCTTCATTTCAAACTGAATGGACAAGGCATCTTGAAGACGAGTTATTTCAGCATTGTCATCTCCGGCAATGATCATATCATCCAGATAGAGAAGGAGCATTGGGTACATCGAGGATGTTTTCTTAATAAATAAACTTGGATCTACATTTGAAGACTTAAAACCACAAAAGTCAAGATATTGAGCAATCTTACCATACCAAGCGCGTGGAGCTTGCTTGAGGCCATATAATGCCTTCTTGAGTCGGCACACGTGATCAGGAAACTCCTTAGAAATAAATCTCTGTGGTTGTTCCATAAAAATATCACGTTCTAACTCCCCATAGAGGAATGCATTCTTCACATCTAGTTGCCACAATTTTCAGTCTTTATATGCAGCCAAGGAAATAATAGTTCAAACCGTCACCATTTTAGCAACAGGACTGAAAGTCTCCTCGTAATCTAGACCATATTGCTAAGAAAAACCACAAGCAACAAGACGAGCTTTATACCTGTCAATAGTGCCATCAACCCTTTTCTTCAACTTGTAAACCCATTTAGAAGTAACTAATTTAGTGTTCTTTGGCTTCGGAACAAGCTCCCACGTGCAGTTCTTGTTTAAAGCTGATATTTCGTATTGTATTGCTTCTTCCCATTCAAAAATACCTTTAGCTTTATTGTAGGATTTAGGCTCATTTTCACAAGAATCTCCTATAAGAAAGTAGGACAAAAAGAGCAATGATTTAACTAAAATAATCAGTTAAATATTCAAGTTGCTTTCTTTGTCTAGACAACTCTCGAATAGCAGCCTTAGTAGTCTCATGTTGCTGAATGTTTTCCTCGGTTGGAGAAATATTGCTCCCCTTTTCACTGGATGTAGCATCACCAAAGAAAGGTGTAAGATTAATTGTGCCTCTGTCCGCATATGCATCAACTTGATGTGATGACACTTTGTCAAACACCACACCACGGGAAACAACAACTTTTTTTGTTTCTAGATCCATACATCTCCATCCTTTTCTGTGAGTGTCATAACCAACAAAAATACAACTCCTTGCCCTCGGGTTAAGTTTAGTCCGATTACTTTTTGATATATGGACATAACAAACTAAGCCAAAAACTCGAAAATAACTCACATTGGGTTTGCAATGATATAGTGCTTCAAAAGGAGATGACAAGCAGACTGAATAGTTACTGCCCACAATTCTTTCGGAAGATTCTTTGCATGCAACCACGACAAGCACATAGTTGTTAGATGTACCAACTTGTGCTCAGCAATCCCATTTTGTTGTGGAATTTCTGAACAAGTCATTTAACGTTGAATCCCATGTTCCCTGCAATATTCAAAGAATTGATCGGACATGTATTCTCCTCCATTATCTGTGCGCAAACATTTTATTTACAACCCAAATTCTTTCTCCACATGCTGCTTGAACTGAATAAATTTGGAGAGAGCTTCACATTTGTGTTCCAGAAAATATACCCAATTGAACCGAGGAAAGTCGTCCACAACAACCATCACCATGAGATCAGAATGGACCAACTGAAGTGCAGTAGAGGCTATATTCTTTGAATTCGGGAAAGGAAGACGATGAGATTTTCCGTATTGACAACTAGGACAAACCACATCATGATGAATTTCCTTAAAGAGAGGAACTCCATCAAGAAGTTTCTTTGTGGAGATTTTCTGCGGCAATTGATAACCAACATGGCCTAACCGAGCATGCCAGAGTGTTGCATTTGCATTCTATCCCGTCTTTTCAACATATGCATCACTTGCAGACAAAACATATAATGATTCTTTTCTTTTCCCAGTAAATAAAACATCAGCTGCAATGTGCTTTACATTAGAAAGAATCTGTACATCATCAGGACCAAAATGAACATACCTCCCAGAATCGGCTATTTGAGAAACTGAGGTGAGATTCTTCTTTAAGCCTGGAACATGATAAACATCTTTGAGAGAAACACCTCTGTCATTTGAAATATTTGCCTTGACATTGAAAGGTCCTTTTATTACAGGATATAATGAATTATCAGCTGTCACAATGGCTCTTTTCCCTCAATGCGGACAAACATTAGAAAGTAAAGAAACATTTCCCGTTGCGTGATGAGAGCAACCGGAATCAACGATCCATTTATTGCTGTAGTCTATGAAAATATTAGCTTCTGTTTGTGCATCGGTCTGGTGCACAACAAAAGTCACATTAGTCGGTTGATCAATAGCTTCAATGGATAAGCAATGCTCCCCTTTGGGTTGTTCAGACTCACTATTTTCATGTGCAACATTTGCTTCTACTTTCGTAATTTTGACACGACAATTTGGTTTAATATAGCTTGATTTTCTGCATCGATTACACACAATTCTCACATGACAATCGCACTTTATGTATCTCAGTTTTCCACACCAGTAACAACATTTTGAATTTCCTCTGAACTACCCCTCATTTTTGGACTGCTTGCTATCACCTGAAGAATGCTTAAAGGAGTTCTTTTTTCCTTGGTCCTTGGTGTAAAGAACATCCTCCACTTGAGAGAGAGGTTGTTTGTTATTACTGGTCATTTGTTTCATCAAAGCTTCCTAATTAGAGAGCAGATTCTCCAACTCAATGATCGAAGGTTGATTTGCCCACCCTTGTACCGAAGAGATAAAGGGCATAAACTCTTTTCGTAGTCCACAAATAAGATAACAACGCAAACATGCATCACTCACGGGCTCCTCCGTATCCAATTCTGAAATTTCAGCACACAAGGTTTTAATTTTTAGAAAATATTCTAAAATTGAAAGATTACCTTGAGTCATCCCAGCAAGATCATTCTCCAAGTGCAACCTCATCGTATTCTTTTGAGTGAACAACCGTTCAAGTGTCTCCTACACTTGCTTTAGCAATGTTACATCACAAACATGCTCAATATAGTCTTTACTAGTCGAAGTTCGCAAAGCAAATAGAGCTTTGCCGCACTTGATCTTCCACTTCCACCGCAACTCAGCATTTTGGGGTGTCTCATCTGGAATTACAGCTTCATCACCAGAGATAAGATCCCACAAATCCTACTCTTGTAGATAAGCTTCCATGCATAGCTTTCGATAACCTTAATTGTTACCAACAAGCTTTTCTACAGAGGTATGAGAGGCGCCACTTCCACCATTCATCTTTACTGAGTAATAAGATCAAACACTTGGTAGGAATCTGGCACTAATACCCTGTAACAAATTTAAAGAGAAGAAAAAACTAATCAAGTGAAGCAATTTAGTAGAGAAAAATTTTATTACTCAGAGAAGAACAGAGATAAATTTTTAACGGAAGCTGAAGTCCCTTTGTTCTGCTAATATTACAATTATTTATACTAAAAAGATCCCTAAAAAATCTCAACTAAAAAGATTGAGAGCACCAACGTGCTTCTAAACTTATTCAACAAACAAAGATTATAAACATTTAAACTGACTCCTAAATAAACTGAAGGCTAAAACAAACTTAGACTTATTCAGCAATTTCTAAAAACTAGAATATGACAGTAGTCCAGTAAGTTTCACTAATTTACAACAGATATTGCACATCGAAGAAAGTATTTAACCATAATAGGAATTCTTGATTCATATCACTTTGTAAAATGTAAAACATCTTTTAAAAAGATTGGTGCAAACCGACATAATTTAATTTTTGGATATATAAAACCTAATATTAGATATTTCATAAGTCAATAGAATTATAATCCAACCTCAAATAATTTTGTATTTTATCGTATCTTTTGTGGAGTTAGCGCAATGCATGATAAAGATTCTAATGGGCCCCGCTCTGCCAGGTCACCTGCTCCAAAACCGGCAATTGTCGGCCGCAAAGCGCCTTCTCGTTTCCCGTTTCCCGATTCCCAGTTCCGTGCGCATTCCCTCCCGTTCTTCGACCATGGCCGCCGCGGGGGCTCTCCTCCACCGCGCCTCCACCGCCGCCCCCGGCGGCGAGGCTTCTCAAGGCGCAGGCCCAAATCCTTTCAGGCGGAGGGTGACAAGCCGAAGCGAACCAATAACTTCTCCATCTACTGCTGGAACCCCGGCGATCCCTCCAAACCCTACCTCCAGGACTCCCGGATCGACCTTTCCGAGTGTGGGTCCATGGTTCTTGACGCCCTCATCAAGATCAAGAACGAACTCGACCCCTCCCTCACCTCCCGCTGCTCCTGCCGCGAGAGCATCTGCGGATCCTACGCCATGAACATCGACGGCGACAACGGGCTCGTCTGCCTCACGAGGATCCCCTCCTCGGCCACCAGCATCACGCCTCTCCCCCACATGTTCGTGATCAAGGATCTGGTGGTCGACATGACCAACTTCTATAGCCAGTACAAGAGCGTGGAGCCCTGGCTCAAGCAGAAGGACGCGCCGAAGGAGATCCCGCAGAGCAAGAGGGACCGGACCAAGCTGGACGGGATGTACGAGTGCATTCTATGCGCCTGCTGCAGCACCTCCTGCCCTAGTTACTGATGGAAGCCCGAGTCGTATCTCGGCCCTGCGGCTCTCCTCCATGCCCACAGGTTTGTGCCGTTTCCTTCAATTTTCTTTGTAGCTTATAGGGTTGGATTGGAATTTAGCTGTTAGTGTTGGAAAAATTAGATTTTTCTTATGTGCTACTGTCCATTTTCCTTCTTTTCATTTGATTTTGCTGCTAGCTATTGTGATTTGTGTTTGTTCGATATCGGTTGAGTGAATTATACTGTTATCGATGGAAAAATTTGATTTTTCTGATGGTGAATTGTTCATTTTCCTTCTTTTCTTCCGGTTTTGTTATCTGGACTGGTTTGGTTTTGGTTGATCGAATTTTAACTGGTAGTGCTGGAAAAATTAGTTTTTTATTGACGGTTATTATTTATTTGATTGTTTTATGAGCCGGACCTGCTGTTATAGATTGGCGGCTTTTGTGATCATTTGCATGGTATTTGGGTGTCTGGTTGATGTTTATCTTTTGTTGCGTCCATGGATAGTGGTGATTTGCTTCTTGTGTTATGATTTTTGCTAGTAGAGGAATGTGGATAGAGTATAAAGATTTTGATTTGGTAATAAATTTCTATAAGTTGTTGGTTGATGATAGGTTTATATGATTGCTGAAATTTGGTGTTTGTTTGACTGATTTTGAATATCATTGCTTGATGTTTGGACTTGTGAGTTATTTTTATTGGTGGGTCAATAGGTCAGTTGAAAGTGGAAAGTGATAAGCTTCTTGTTTGATGTGTAAGTATGTGGTAATGTTAATTTGTAACCTGCGAGATCACTAATCAGTGATTTATTAAGTGGTGGTGCTATATGTTATCTTGTTAAAAGAAAAAAATGCAAATATTTTTTGGTCTGATTGGCATCTATAGGGGCTTTATGCATGTGTAGGGGCTTTATGCGTGCGTGTGTGCATGGGTGGGTGCGTACGTGTGCATGCGTGCGCATGGGTGCATGTGTGTGCATGCATGCGTGTGCAATCGTGCAATGAAATCAGTTTATGAACAGAAACTTTGAGCCGGTGAAAGATATGATTGAATGGCAAGGTCTTCTTAACATGTTCTGAAAGATTGCATTTTGCCGGTTTACTTAATACGCACAACCCATTTTCTTATGAGATGGACTTTGGAGTGGCCACTATTGTGTGCTATTATTATTTGCCTATGTCACGTGGAGTCGTGGACCCTGTGGATAGATGGATACAGGTGTTAGACTACTGGTGTGACAAATCAACATAGGTCCGTAAGAAGAAATTGTAAGATTTTGGAAATCTTGGACATTTAAACATGTATACTTACTGAACACAAATTCCTGTGTCCATGTAAAATGGATTATTGCTGTTAATATATCTACTTAAATGTCTAAGCTTTATATCGATTCATGTGATATATTTTGTATCACTATAGCACCACTAAAAATGATAAACTTCACATTTAACTGTAAATTGCTTCTATACTGGTAGCCATGAATGTCCATTTGTTCCTGATTTAATTATAAAAAATGGTAATGATTTTGCTAACTTTACTGTAGTCATGTTTTATACTGATGCTAGTATTTACAATGGATCACCTTCTTCAATTAGTCTGCACTGAGATGGTAGTTCTACTTCAAGACTTGAGCTATTTTTTGATATAAGTGAAATGCAAAATGAATTTATAGATGACATTGACGTAGATGCATGTTTAGTACTAGCAATCTCTTGCAAACATTGTGTTTTGTGGAGAAGTTGGAGATGTAGGTTGGTGCCACTAGTGTTAATAATTTTGTGTAGCTTCTACTTTCCTTCCTTTGTGGGGTGTGTTGTGGGGTGTTGATCTTACCCTCTCTTATTTGTTAAACCATGTTGCTGCACATAGTGAATTTGTATGCTACTTCAATCCCCAACACTGTTAAATGTAAAAAGATCAAACTTTAATATTCTCAATTATTTTGACTTAGAGGTTACAAGAAAAGATAAATTTCATTGTAGTTTCGAAGAAACGTAAGACAATATAGATGATCTATGATCTATCAATTAGAGTTAACAAAATAATCAACTGAAAAAAAAAGATATTCTTGATTCCTCAAGCTGTTGTTCCTTTAAGATGTAAAAGATCGGATTCACATCATAACCTTTCTTGTCATGTCATAGAAGCCATTTGAATTACGTTATCCTAATCCATATAGATGCTTAATTTTTTTTGATATATTATTTGATAATTCTCTATCTTTGGAAGCATTTCATTGTTGTTGCTTAAGTGCCTTCTAAAGTTTTAGTTGTGTTAATCACTTTGTCATATGTGTAGAATATGCCTTCAAAGTTTTAGTTGCTAACCACTTTTTTTTTTTGTAAAAAAAGTAAAGTTTCTATCTGTCTTTAAAATTTTTTAGGGCATCTCAGGAATTGATTATAGGTGGTTTACTTGAATCATATTTTTCAGATTATGATCTAGATTTGTTGCGCAATATTAAGTCATTTACTAATGTATATTGGGCATTTTCTAGGACTTAAATTGTTCAGAAGAGAGTGAAGTAAGCATGTGAAATTAGAGCTATGCTTTATCGCAAATTGCTGAACGGAAGTCTGTCCTTGCATACGATATGGCTGTTATGAACTCAATGTTTTCATTTGCTTCCTTCTTGCCCATCTTTTTTTTTTTTGGTGAACCAACGTCTCACTACATGCCATGAGTACGCCTAGAATAATTAGAGGACAAAACACGCTCTAGTGCCATCGGCACATGCTCCAAGACCCCCTATGCGACGATCCCAGAATGATGTGCTGTAAAGGAAGCGACCCAGTCCGCCGCACTGTTCGCCTTCTGAAAGATATGCGAGACTCGGAAGAAGTCAAACTGCCCCACAAGATGACAAATATCATAGACTAGAGGGTGCAAGTCTGTCCTGGCACGCCCGCTCCGAATCCAGTCGACCACTGTAGCCGAATCACCCTCAAGAAGGACCCGTCGAGCACCCAGGTGCACTCTGGCCTGAACGAAGCCCTTCCATGCCGCACACAGCTCCACCACTAGGACAGACTCATCAAAAATACGCCGTCCTCCAGCTGCAATCAGCCTGGAGTTGTGGTCTCTGATCACAAAACCCACACCGCATCTGTTGCCGCCCTCTGAGATGCTGCCATCAAAATTCACCTTGAGAAAACTAGGAAGTGGGGGCTCCCAGGATACCAAAGGTATCATCGCATGCCTAGACGCTGTAAGAGCCAAAGAGGAACCCCAGATGTCCCTGTCACCTTTAGGTGAGCTCACAACTATAGCGCTCACCAGCTCGGCTACATGTGCGAAGGCCCTGTCCACGACCGATCTCGGATAGAACCCTCGGCCATCGAAAATCCGCGCATTTTTGTCCAGCCATATGTGATATGCCACATATGCCTATACCACCCCCTCTATACCATATTGGGTCTCCGAGCTGAATTCCTCAACTGGTGTAGGAATGTCTCCGAAGAAGTGAAACACTGTCGATGAGCCGAGGCGAGGCCCCAAACTTGCATTGCTCGCGTGCAAGTAAACAACACATCTTGTGACCAATAGACTCCTCCTCCCCGGACAACCCTCACAGTCGACGGGTAGGCGAATCTCCCTCCGAGCCAATACCCTACTGGTAGGTAGTATGCCCTATGCCACCCTCCACAGGAATAGAGCCACCCGTGGATGGACTCGTAATCGCCAGATCCAATGGCCCTCCAACTGACGGTTGGGCCCCGAGTCCAATATAGTCTGGAGATCCCTAATTGTAATTCCCGCCCTGCCAGTCGGGCTCCATACCCTCCTGTCAACCGTCCGCTCTAAGAGTAGGGGTGTAGCCAATATGCTCTACGCTAGGGCATCACCAAAGAGAAGGTGGACTTGGTCAACATCCCATCTACTCTCTTCGGGAACCAGAAGATCACACACTCTGCAACCGGCTACTGTAGCCGGGTCGAACATGGTAGGCCATCTGGATAGCAGCAATCCAGCCATCCAACTGTCCTCAACAACATCAATCCTGCGACCATCCCTCACTGCCCACGAGATACATGGGAGCACCTGTGGGGCTCGGGCACACCATAAATCTGATCATTCATCCTATAATTCATGATCCTAGCCTTGGGTTACATCTATATCTCTTTGAACAGCTCCAAGATTTTTTTGGCAGCTTGGTCATATGTAGTATGTTCATGTGAATTTTTCATGATGATTCACTGAACAATTTCCAGTCACTAGTTATTAGTAGCTTCACATTGTCCTTTGGAGGCGCTTGTTATTCAGACCTGTTAAATAACCTTGTCTACTCCAAAAGCTTGCACCTAACATGAAGATGATGTTTCAAATAAATTGATCTTTGTCCTTTCCCGTAGAGAAGCATGCAATGCTCTGATGGAAATTAGCCTACCAAGAAGGGTGCTTCATGGCTTTTACTGCTAGTATGTCCAAATATTCTTGAAACTAGGACTAAAATACTGTTGCTCTTGAGTTTTAGTCTAAGAACATGGCCAGTTCTCCATTGTAACATGCCATATTTATTAAAGTAGGAACATGCAATATTTATCAGATTTGCTATCACAAATTTCATAGTTTTCAATACACTAGAATAGGGAGATTGAGTGCTTCCTGTTTTAGGAGGAACATAATATAAGTTAAATTAGTTAGTGTAATTTCTTGGTTGGGACTGGGAAATGACTGAAATAGTAAGAAGCTAGTTAATTCTAGTTGGGAAAGAACAGAGAAGTAGGTTCTTCCTCCTAAGTCCTAATAAATACTAAAAGAAGCCTTGTAGCAGGGAATATTTAAGACTTGGCCTTTTTTTGGAACAATGGAAGAGCTACAGAACTAATTCCAAGGATTTGTTTCTTGGCCTTCAATGTCTAGCAATGTGGGAATAAATTTGCAATGGATCATGAATTGTTTACCATCCTAGGACACATTTGTTTGCTATATTGTTTCTTGGAATAAGAGTGGTTTGGCTTTGGGTGATCTTGAGAGAAACCATGGGTGATGAGGAGCTTGGTGGCTTTCTTTGACATATCTCCTTTGTACCAGAGATAGACAAGAGACTCTTCAAGTTTGTGTAGACATCGAGGCAGAAAGTTCTGTTGAGCTGTGTTTTTGGTGTTGGCCATATAATATGAGGAGTATAGGTTATAGTTTTTTTCCTTGTCCCATAACTTCATAAGTGGACTTCATGGCTCTGTTTGGGTATTTTTTGGTCCTACCAAGACTGAAAATAGGTGAGAGTGGGGATTAGGGGACTGGGGCAAGGTGTTATTAGAATTTGGTATGTATCAAGAGTAGTAGGATGGACTGATTGCCTTGTAAAAAGATAAAATTGTTGACCAGTTTTTCTTTTAAGAGTAGAGAAGGGGTCGTTAAACATGTGATGGAAGTCTTATCCAAAACATTGGTTAAACCATTGGACTTGCATTTCTTTGTGCTGGAAACTCTGACAAAAGATATGGAAAAGCTTAAAATAACACCACAGATAGCCTAAACTAAGGAATTAGTTGCAAACCAGGATTTGTAATGTTGACTTCGGATAGTTGCAGCAAGCTTGGATTGTTGTGGTTATAATTCTCTAAGCACAATGTTATCTTAGAATTTGCTAGCTAGATTTCATTTGTTCATGTATTTGAGCTATGTGCTTCTATTTGTTTTGTGCTTGTCGAGAAGGGATGCTTCTCAAAGGCATTAAATTCAGTCTAATGGATACAAATTCTAATGATATTTGAGCACTAGCATTGTAAGGCAAGTAGTGGTTGATACACCAATCTGGATTATCTTTGATTAGATTTGAGGTAAAGTGGAGATTCGAATTTCAACTCCCTGTAGCGAGGACCCAATCTTGGTCAAGCTATTAAAACCTGAAGGTTTAGTGCATCTCTTCCAAGTAAGGGTGATTACGGGTCGTCCAGATGATGCGAACTGGCTATCTCTGTTTTTACGCACCCCTAATTGTGTGTAGTAGGTGCAAGTATAATTATCATAATTTATTATTTGTTATTTATTATTTGTCCATTCCAACATGTCACTATAGTTCTAAATGTTTGGAGTGAGATGGACATAATTGATCTAATGAACAGTCCTTTATAAACATTATAGATACCATTTATTTTGCATTTAACTTCTGAATCTCAACAAATGAGTTCTATATTTGGTGGTTATTAGAGAATCTTTGATTTAGTGGACATTTTATTTATGTCTGAAAGTCATCAGAAGAAGTCTTGAGAGTTGAGACGATTTTGATTGTTATAGATCACTAAAGGATATCTAGAATTTGAGGGATTTATTAGGGTTTATTTTATTATATTTATTGTAGTTTGTGTTACTAGAACTTTGACATAATTGATTGTATTGGAAGGAGAAAACTATTGCGTTGTGTCTTCGATGTTCTTATTCTGCAGCCATTGCTATTGTACAGGATAATTCTAAAATCAGCGGGTGTCTGTAGTCCACTTGAGCATGCTATACATTCACTGAGCTGCTCTGGAAAAGAATTGAATGAGAAAAATTTCTTAACATATTTCACTTAAATTGAAATAAATAATCTGCCATCTTGATTTGTCCTAGAGGAATTATGACACGGGCAATCTTTGAGGTGGGGCCAAGGTCAAAAGAAGAGTGAGGGTGGTTACTCCTTTTTTTGAAGCTTTCTCCTCATGGTCGAATCACTGCAGGATAAAGCAAAGGTATAGGGTCCAAGTCGAATGGAGCTAGAATAGGACTTTAGGGCCATTAGGGTGGGCCAGGTGTAGATTTTGTTGGTTTTCGATCGGCAGGATGGTGCAATAATTTAAAAAAATAACATATCAAAGGATTTAGTGTTCTTTATCATTTATTTCTCTTGTTTGTATTGTGGTTTCTGCATGCAGACTTTGAAGAGCATGCTAGTCTTTTTGCACATTGTTACTGTATCAGTTATATGATATGTTTCATCTGGGGAAGATCACAGAAGTGTACAGGTTGATCCTGCAGCACATACTGATCTGGTTATGATATTTGAGTTGCAGTTTGACACCGAATGGGAATATAAGCACTAGAGGATGATGTTCAATTTTTAGATAAAGTGATAAGTTAAAAGCATGGAATTTTTTGATGCGTAACTATTATTTGTTCAGGAATGCAATATGCTACAACCCCAGCTGTAGGACATTGTGACAATGGGATACATTGCAAAATTTTATTGGCTGTGCAATTATGGCCCACTAATACAACAGGGAAGGTGGTTATGAATAGAAAAAGAATCTTCCCAGATTCTTTTGTACCCAAACAAAGTCTGCCATGTACGAATTTTCCGCAACTTAGGGTATGTTTGGATATTCCCGCAAGAATATCCTGCAAGAATCGGGCCTGTTGGCCTGCCCAGCCCGTATTTTCTAAGGCCTGTCCAAGTCCTAGCCTAATTCCCAATCTATGGGTCTGTTTGTCTGCAAAAAGGACCATGGAGGTCTCTTTTTTCTTCTCACAGGATTCAAGCTGAGAGATGTTGGGTTGGTATAAACCATGCTTAAATAGGCAGCCTAATCTACGAATCCAGCAGGAAATTCAGCCCAATCCTACTGGATTACCCAAACAGGCCCTTGGGTTGGAGGGGATCCGTTGCCTTCATTTAAATAGTCCTTTAACTATGTGAAAGAATGTCTTTACATCGCAAATATTATAGTTACTAGCATACAAACCATTTTGTTGGGTTTTAGCCTTGAATGTCATCCTAGTATGGGGTCGAATATTGTCTTACCATAGCAGACAAATTCCTGGGAAATGTCCTGGGGAATATGTTGAATCCCAAGGGATGCTAAGAGGTAGAAATGCCTGGAGACCAGCTAATACAAGCTCTTTTTCTTGTGTTTTTTCTGATTTTCACGCACTTTTTGCTGATCTTTTCCCACTTAATTCCTGGTATTCTATCATCAATTCCAATTGTGGCAACCTCAACAAAATCTGCTTGCATTTATGCTTGTTTTCTATCGTACCTGATTGTTAATTTCAGCAGATTTACCAATGTTCATATATTTATAAAAATCTTTGACACCTGTGAGATTTTTTCCCCTTCTTTGTCATGCAGGTGGATACAGAACAGCCGTGACCGGTACATAAAGAAGCGTCTTGAGGCAATAAACAATGAGTTCAAGCCATCATTTCAAGCTATATCGCTGCCACACTATAATGAACTGTGCTTATGCCTGCCCCAAGGGATTGAACCCTGCGGAGCAAATTGAATCAATTAAAAAGCTCCAACTTCAGTAGACATTAATCGAGTAAATTTTTCATATTCCTGCATTTCTAGATTTAGATCTCCATATTGGGATGTTTTCGCCACTCTCTGAACTGCTGTCTGTGTCAGTAATAATCAAAGAATGACTGTGTCTTGCTGCAGTTCCTACTGCTTGTTTTGTACTAAAAGAAATAAAGGCTTGTAATTTTAACTGCTGCTGTCAGCTTTCAGCCGTCTCATTCGTGCTCTGTCAAATGGTTTTTCATGTTTTTCATTTAACTCACGACTTGGCAGCATGTAGTGAAATTCTTGAATCATTATTATCTGTCTGTTATCTTGATAAATTGGAGCGGATTGAGGATAAAGATTTTGGTGACCTTCGGAAAAAATCTGCTATAATGGTTGAAATTTGTCACGTTTGCTTATTAGAGTTCAATCATTTTTTAGTAGATGACCACAAAACTGTACTTGGTATCTGGTCTTTCCTGCCATTTTTGTTAGAACCAATAGTTCCAAATTTTTGATGATTGTATTTATATCATGAAGAAGCATCTTGTGTGAATCTGTGATATTCATAGAACTCTGAAAGGTCTCTTAATTAACTTTGACGAAAACTCTCCTGCTATTCTGGGTGTGCTTTTACAAGTCTGCCAATGGCATAGTCATTCAAGTTGAATCATAGTATGCTGTCCTTGAGAAAAATAATACTTTGAGGTATGTTTAGTTTCCATTCCATGTGTTGTCGATATCAGTAGTATAGATGGCTATGAAACAGTACCATGCCATGAAATTTTCTGCTGTTGTTCTTTTTCATTAGATGGCTGGACATCATTTCAGATCTGATTTGGTTGATTTGCATGCGTACCTGGGTTTTTCAGGCACAGTTTCGGGTATAGCTTAATCAAGGTTCAGGTTATACTGGTTCCAGTGCAAACCTGAAGATGAAAGATCAGTCCTCCAATCAAATTGTCCACTTTGGAATAAGAATAATAAGTTTAATTTCCAACCTAAATAACCTTATTGGGTTAGCCAAATCAAACCATTATGCCACAACCCATTCTCTGACCAAAAAGTCACTGAATCTTTGAAGAATTAAGAAGTAAAAATACAAACAACTACTTCACACCTGACCGGTGCTGCTGTTGTTTTCATTGGTATTGGACACCAGATAATAAATAGATGTCACAAGATCTATACCAGAAAACTGTTGTTTTCATTGGTACTGGATACCGGATAATAAATAGATGTCACAAGATCTATACCAGAAAATATTTTAACATGGCAAATAGGGATAAGTAGGTGAAATAGTTCTTGTTCCTTCCTAAATTCAACCTACAACATGAGACCAAAAAGAATAACAGACCTATAAATAAACCATTAAACCCGCATGATAGCCCACAGGTCAAACACCAAGTGCCTGATAATTTTCAGAAAGTGTGGTTAAGGCAGTTGCAATGAATTCATGCAGCTCAATCATTCTTCTTTTTCCTGGTTCTCAGGTCTTGCGCTGTACCAGTAAGCGTGGATTCCATCACTGCTCCCCCTAAGCGCCATTACCAAATTAAACCTCAGGAGCTTCCTGCGTCGCAGTATGTAGTCATAACTGGTAAGCAACCAAACTTCCTTCAATCCGGAAGTTCCGAATCTGCTATCTCCTTTTCAGCTTCCATTATTCTCAATAAATCCTTACCATCTAATAGGACACAATATGATTGCACCTGCTGACAAGCCAGCAAGTTTGCTGGAATTAATTAACAAATAATGCTTTCTGATCGATCATTCATGTTCCAGAACATGCAGCCTGCAAGTAAACTAATATTGTCTCATGTATGCAACACAAGGATGTGGCCACTCCCTGATATGGCAAGGGTTTTGGACCTGTACTCTAGTTGGCTTGTGCTTGCACCTTAGTAGGTGCAACTAAAGTAGGAACAACTAGGAGGAGGTGTGGGACTGAGATCTTGGCATTCTAAAGTAACTGGAAGCACCTGAGGACAAGATTTCAGCTAATTAGGTTTGAGATGGAAAAAGTATAGATAAATACAGTGGCTGATTGATTCATCATGTTAACAAGAAGCTAACATAAATGGACACTTCAGAATCTTTTTTTTACAGTAATCGATTTTTCAAACGGCGATTGAACTGAAAAATGAGAAAAAAAAAAGTTTGTGTCAAATCCAAGCAAAAAAACTCAATCACATTCCACCATCTCTTCACCCTTTGAAGTTTTATGGTCAGGTATGGTCGACTTTCCAGGCTGTCCTTGTTACCTTGGTTTGTAGGACCTCTCCTACTTGATAACTTTGTCATGGGTTTGAGGATGGGTACCTCCTTCCCCCTCAAAAAGGTAATATGAGACATCAAATAGTGGGCGAATTCCACAATTGGGGGTCCATGGCTGGTGAGCAGTCATCATAGCTCAAGCATATTTTGCATCATTTTATTTCTGACACAATAGTGCCATGTGATGAGGATTACGAGTTTGAGCTTGGTACAAAGCTACAAGCCAGGGCTCACCCCAAGCTTTGATACCTCTTTTCTTTTCAGTTCAAATAGCTGCAGGTGGGGCGCTATATGAAATGTATGTCGGTCTTAATTTAGCCCTATTGAATGTTGGAATACTTGTGTATAATCAAAGAATAAAAATTAGACACCTTGCAACTTTCCTCCTGGTTTTGATTCCTCCTCTAAAATGATATTGTATGCAATATTCTTACACTTGATTTATAATCTAAATTGCAGCATTAAAGATTCTTGCTATCTTTGTAATCTCTAATTGCATTCAGATTTCAAAAGTCCACCAAAGTTTTAAATGAAATGCTATTATAACATCATAATGGCTCTTCTTAGTACCTGGCTAATTACAGTATGGTCCCATGGATGAGGTTTTTACTATGAGAGATAAAGGCACAAGGAAAGGGAGATTGATGGAAGGAAGATTACCATATCCTGCAACAGAATCACCAACAATAAAACACTAAACCAAAGAGCTATAATTCAGTTCTAATTGATAGATAACATCATATACTCATCCGTTAAGCCAGTTACATAACAGGAGTTTTCCAATCAATATCATGAGTAGAGGCAGTTTAACTCAGCAAGTTTTTCGAGCTTGCACTGTGGCAGCCCTGTAGGTCATGTTTTATGAGATTCAAAAAGAAAGGAACAAGGGACTAGGTTTTCATAGTTGTAGTCTACAGGTGGTGCATATGCTAGATGTATATACAGATGGTACAGATACATGCAGATCAATTTGTTGCATCAATTTTACAACAAACAATGAAAACATTCCAGCACGTTATTTTTCGCTCATATCAGGCAGATCCTGTGTAACAATATACTCATCCGTCAATTTTGCTCCACCATCATGCATGGTCCTGTGGATCCTCCTGTTATGATCAATGCTTAGGTCTGCAAAAGGAACTGTTTTTCAGTTTCACCCACAAAAAAAAAAGAAATTTTCCTTAATTTTGTTTATATTAGTTAATAGGCTACAGAATGTGTCGAGGAAAACCAAGTCACATATGAATATAACTAACATGCTTTGAGTGTCAAAATGTACAGGTAAAATGATAGCTTACAAAACACTAGTTGGGTAGATGTTCATAATTTTGCTTCTTATATAATTGATTTCTGCCTTCAGTTTGCTATTACAAAATGTCCATGTAAAGATGCTGAATGTACATGAGAGAATATATCGAACTTCAATACTTAAATGCATATAGTGCGGACTAACATTTGAGCTTATCTTGCCTCATGTAGGTTGCAATAATAACTGTGATATAGCTTGCTGCTATTGTAATATCCACAAATTTCCCCCATTTTGTGAGAAGTGCTGTGTACCTTCATACAAGTGGCTATTTGATAAGCATCCAGCAAAGGGATATGCTTTTCCGCACAACACTCATTAAGATGGTCCGAATCATGATATCAATATGAAATTCCACCATCTTACTGGAACTTCCAGGTGCAGTTTTTGGGTGTTTGAAGCCTCACAGTAATGCCTATGAATGTATGACATAACCTTTTATGTAAAAGTCGCTTCACAAAAATTTTTCATTTACAAAGATTTTGTAGGTGGTATGAAGCAATCATTAAGGTTCTACTATTAGACTTGGAAAGAGTTCTAGACCAAAGGGAAAGATGAGAAAGTTTTATATAAGGAACAGCCTTTATGTTTGAGAGACTTCAGTGATGTCTTGCATAAAGCAAAAAAAAAAAGTCTAGCTGAACTAGTACATAAAAAGCTTCATCTTTAAAGCAGGGCAGACTTAATAGTTTGGAAAAAATGGGTAGAACATTAGGGTGAAATATAGAAGGGGTTGGATTTGTTTGTCCAACAACCTCTCTGCGGTAACCATATAAGGAAATACAAATAAATTGTCATGTACAGCACCAAGGACAATGATATGGATTATATTAGAAAGTTGGACCAAGATAACAATGCTTCATAATTCCCTAAACAAAAAATACCAATGACATGAGAAAAGCACTGCTGTGTAAGTGAGTATAAGTCCAGTTTAAATGGAAATGAACAGAGTAATGACAGAGTATTTACATAAATAACATATAATACAGTACATAGAAAATAGTATACAGTAGTGTTTTAAATGTAAAAGGGTCTTACCAGGAATGATATAATTATTCATTTTTCTCCTGTGGAGTGGATGTGAGGCGCCATAGGAGGCCTCCTATAAGATTGTTTAACGAATGCGAGATCATTGCAACCACAACATTTGAGGAAATAATTGTTGCTACACCATAGGCAAGGCCAACAAATGTCGCCCTGAACAATTCGCAATACAACAAGCAGTTTAAATTATTTAATTGAGCTATTGTTTGGAGGAAATTCTGTAAGTATCAGCTAGTAATTTTGAACCATAAGGAAGGGCAAGGATAAATTGGCCAGCTTAGAATTATATACTTAATGCTACTCCTGCCATTTGGTGGGAGGGGGTGAGGGTGCACAATGGGTGTGATGCAACACATGCCCATCGTGAGCTCAGCCCTGTCTTGGCCTTATCCAAGACATCAAGATTCCAGGAAGAAACTTCAGAAGGAATTTTTCATATTTCTAATTCTACCTATTGTTAATCTCTGTAGAATTGCTCTTTGAGATGCATAACTATTTACCAGACTGCATAAGAATATCTTCGGCCACTGCCCAAGTGAAGACCTCCAAAAATAGCACCAATTGCCAGGGCACTTTTCCAGTTAAGGCCAAAGAGTGGCAGCAGTGCCCCACGGAAAAGCAGCTCCTAAGATATGATAAGTTGATGTGATATGAAAATATAATATGGGTAAAGTTTAGAACCAAAAAAAATACAAGTCAATCATAGCTTCAGCTATGTATTAGAAAGTTTGCATGGAAGGACAGGAAAAATGGATTACATGGTAAAACAGATAAAAAATTATACAATTGTCAAAGATGATACATTATGAAAAGATACAAACATTGAATTGCTGATTATGGGGAAACTGAATTATTTTCTGAAAAATGACTACCTCACTGATCCCAGGCAGAAATGCCACAATAACATAATCCAAAGGCTGTAGCGGACCAAGGATCTGTAATTTAAAAATTGAAAAGCTTTAGAAAACTGAAACTTCATCAGATTTTCATGCAGTAATCAGTGAAAAGTTGAAATTCTTCTTTCTTGTTCTGTTATTTCTTTTAACGATATACAAATTTTCTGTTGTGATGTGCAAAAGTTCAGATATGTTCTTCAAAAAAATTAAATGGAAGCACTAGAGATTTCTTTATGCTTCTTTAATGGATAAATGATTAGATATTAGTATACTGGTATTAATCAATCAAGAAAGTAGTTGTGCTTTTCTAGTTTACACTTAAATGTTAACGCCAAAAAAAATAAAGAAAAAAGAAAAAGAAAGCAGAAAGGTAAATGTCATGCATACTTGTTGGTTGGCAGCTTTGCTGGATTCTGAAAAATCTGGCCATATCCTCAATAGCATGTATCGGCAAGATGATATCAATATAACCAATCCTATGATTAATTCAATATGCCACGTCTCAAAACCAACTGTAGCAAACCAAGTGGTGGAAGAAAAAGAGAGAAAACAAAAGCTCAAATAATGAAACAATCAACAATGCTGTAAAGAGTAAAATGGAAACAACAGTGTATGCAATGCCCATTTGAGCATATTAAAAAAAAAAGAAATAGAGCATAAAAACCACTGGCCTATAATTTAACCACCATACTTCATACACTTAAAGGAAGGTCAAACATTTGATGCAGCATTTTTATACCATGCAAGCATGGATATTTAAAATCTGAAGGCGCAAAGTATTCATTTCCTCAGATGTTAGTTAAACATCAAAAAAAATTAGTCACATAAACAGATATAATTTTCAAGTTAGTCAGGTAGAGGAAAAGCTTTGCACAAACAATGAACCATGGACGTGAATAAGATATGTATAGGAATAAACAAACATGATTATATATAGAACTTGAATAATCTGACAGTGATATGTATAATTAAGTGTTTGAATAGCTTAACAATGATATGTGTAAGTTGGCATGCAAAATAGATCCTATTCAGGTCAAGTCATTGTGGCCAGCATCCAGTATCTAGAAGGAAGGATGGATCAATTGACTCAGAAGTGCTTTCCTGCAAGGAAAAAAGAAAATTCGGTATAACCTTTAACATAGGTTGAATTCAGAACAGTAAAAATAATATAAAAATGGCTGTGGTAAACACAAAGCTTATGGATCGAGAGGATAGAATCCTAAGATTCATTTAACGGAGCAAGCAACTACGAGTATGGTAACGAACTGGAGTACGTGAGAAGGCAATGTGCCATCAATCTGCAAGAGAACATGAAACCTGGAATTAATCTAGTTTAGCATAGTCATGGTTTGCTCCCTACCTTAGCAACCAAATAGGCTGATGGAGCGGCATGTATCATAACTAAAACAACTAGCAGTGGTCCATTGGTGGCTTTTTAAACTAAAAAGATTGAATATGCCAAGGCGATGACAAGTCACATAAGTCATTTACAAAGAAAATGTGAGAAAATGAATATTTTTTCTTAAAATTTTCTATTGAAGGATGAAAGGGCATAAAAGCTTACATGATACTTCCGTATAGGAGTCAAAAATTGCCCACCCTTCCATAGATGCAACATGGGAGGCCTGAATGTCAAAACAGGCAAGGAAAAGTAATCGTTTACTCATAAATATAGTAAAATGTTAGACAATGCATGAACATACAGTGCCAAGTCCGGACAACTGGGTCCTATCAGTTTGCTTGTAAGATCAACTGCATGGTTGATAGCTCAGAATCATACAACTATGAACTGTTTACTAGACGAATGTATGTGGGGTCTACAGAGAGAGAGAGAGAGAGAGAGAGAGAGAGAGAGAGAGAGAGGAGAGAGAGAAAGAGAGAAGAGAGAGGTTATAGTTGCTTTTATTATTCCTTTCCTCTTGTAAGATAATATGGAGGATATTAAATTTCTTAAGCCATCACAAATTACTTTACAGTGAGGCTGGGCCTTGATGCAATGGTACGGTTGCTCCATTGTGACTGGGCATCATGCATTTAAAATATAGAAATAGCATCTCCGCATGTGGGGATAAGGCTTTGTACATCTCACCGTCCTCAGACCTCGCAGTGGTAGAAGCCTCGTGCACTGGAATGCCCCTTTTTTTATCATAGATTAGTTTAAATCACTTATCCAAAAAGAAGATTGCAAAAATCTATTGACATCTATCATACGTAGAAACCATTTTCTTATCTTTGTTCCAGTTTAGCATCACTTTTTGAAATATAAAAATCTTTTATACTAGCTTACTACTTTCAATTACTATGCATATTCTTTCATAAGTTGTCCAAAGGAATGATGACGAGCATCCCTACAGCTAATAAGTGCAGTGATTTACAACATTCTGGTACAGTGAAAAAACCACCTGTCGAATTATTGCACCCAAAGCAAGTATCAGGCCAGAGCTGACAATGCAAGCTTGAAGAACGGCACCTCTAGTACGGCGTGCAGTTAGATCATTTTCATTCAAGTTACTGCTAATTAATTCAACACTAGTGTCACAAGTATTGTCATCTCTTGTTAGAATCTTATCCGACAAATCCACAGTGTCTTCTGAAGAAAGTTGTTTACTTTGCTGCAAAGTTTTACTTTTAGTCTTGGATAACTTCAAATAGTTTCTTTCTTTCTTCTCAGATTTCCTTAATGCAAAGGCTCTAAATTGTAGCCCAAAACCCTACAAGAAGAAATGCCAAATTATTTACATTAAGAATGCTGATCAAATTGTGATAACCCAAACAAAATAGCATCAATCCAATAAAATGCAGAGTAGCACTTACACTGCACACGTTAGCAGGCAGAGATTTCCTTGTAGAAAAGAGGACATTAGACTTCCTCCCTGGTCATATACGAGTTATCCATTTAAGGAAGCAAGATCAAGACATAACGAATGATGAAAACCACTTACAATTCTTGTTTTTGCAAAATCAGAAAAGAGTTTTGAGAAAAAAAAGACCTTCAACAGTTGAAAAAAAAATTAAGATGCAGAAGCATGATAACAGGGCATCAGAACATAATTAAATGTAAATTCTCAAAACTGTGAATTGCATAAATCAAAGCCAAAAAATATGATTAAATGCAGCTCAAGTTTTATAACAGCAAACATCTGATCATGTCATAACGAAGTTAAGTTGTGATTAGGCAGCTGCAAGTAATAAAACCACTACTTTGCAAGCAAGGCCTTCAAATTGTTTTTGCTTTATCCCTAATAGAATTATGTTAATATTTTAATCTAGTGATGCAGGAATTCAAAAATCATGCTATACATGTAGAATTTCCATGGCTTCCTATTTCATATAATTACAGTCCAAAATGTACCTGAGACTTTCAAGAACTAGCATACTACCATAAGACAACTAGATACGACCAAGATATCAAAGACCAGCCTTCTGCTTCATCAAAAAATTTCATGAAATCCTAAAAGTATATGTTTCGACTACACCCTTGTCATCTAGTGATTTCTGCTCCTATTCAGTTGTTCTGTTTTCCATTTGAACTCCTGCTAGAAGTTAACAATGTGAGTCGAGGAAATTTTGGTCACAAAAAAAAAAATGTTGTCTAAGGGCTAAGGATTGTAAAGCTTTGAAAAGCCTTCAGGCTTCAGCAGTATGATCCATGTCTATTAACCACACTCATGCACAACTATATCTGGAAGAGGGAGTAAATGCGTATCCCAACCAACCATGTACCCATCCGATATTCAATAAACCTATAAAGCAACGAAGTGTAGGAGTTCTGTAGAGCAAGAAGTATATGTATGTGTCAGTAATTGTTGCTTTCCATTTAACATATATCTAGCCGACACAACATGAAAAATCATTCCTAAATTATGCTGGTACTACTGAAACTGGCAAGTTATTGTTCCTGATACAAGAATTCAACTAGAACTTTTCAATTTTTAGTTTCTATGGGTAGGATCAATCAATTTGAATTCTTTGCATCATTATACAAGAGTTTGGACTTCATGTCAAATCGCCAGGTTTTATCTTTATATAACTTGGCAGCAGTTCAATATTGCACTACTTGAAGGCATTGTGGCCAGACAAGCGATATGCAGAGTCTCATTTATTGGTGGTAACCCTTTCTTTTGCTGCTAACAGCCAGCCTCTGGCTGGTATTTGTTACTGAAATTTCCATCCAATACTTGTATACCTTGCTAGAATTCATAGGATTTTTCTCTAATATAAAAACAAGAAAGATTTTACACTTCCAATCCCAACAAAGCAGGATCCATGTCTCAAGTCCAATTAAGGGAAGACACTGCGAAATGGCACAGTTCTTGCTATATGAAAGTCTGAAAGCCCATAGCTTAACAAAAACAGAGTCCTTTCAACAAATTCATCGCAAATAATAGCAAAACTGATACTCTTATCAATTTTTACAAAGCTGCTTCAGAATACACAGGACATAATTCAAGTCTCTACGATAATAGCTGCATCAAAAATTTTACGTGCCGTTGGCCAAAGGAACAAAGAAAAAGAAAGAATGGAATCCAGCAAGCAGCTGTGGGAGTTCCAAAGAAGGAAACAAAAGCCATCTAAGCTAAGACAAACGTTCCTTCAAAATAACTTGCTTCAAAATAAACAGCACCGTTGAAATATTGCGATCAAAAAGCAAAGTCGCTCCTTGAATCAATTGTGTATGATGGTGGAGAAAAATTTTGTGAGTATTTGAGCTCAAGCGAGCGACAAACCTTGATGCGACGATAACAACTGATGGCTCCACAGAAAAGCAGTCCCGTGTCTCAGCAATGTATTCACTACAATCATTCTCGTGAACTCTAAATTTCTGCCTTGATTTTTTAAGCTTCGCAAGCTCTACGAGCTCTGCAGTTCAGCCCCGCTATCCACCGCAAGCCAGATGAATGGAGGAGAAGGGGGAGAGGGAGAGGGGTCTGATCGTCAGATGGACCAGGCCCAGTGGACCAGTCCAATAGTCGCTCGCCACATCACCGCTTTCTAGGGAGTGCCTCTCATCGACCTCGCCGTCCCAGTCTAGGAAGCAAGCCCAAAGTACTTATCTACGTCTCTTTGTCATACTAGCATGTAGGTATATAAGATTCATGTTTAGTATAGAAAATAAAAATATAAATAATATATATATATATAGAATAATGGATTAAAAATATTTATTGGTTATAAAAAAAATAAAAAAATTTGAAATTAAGTTTTATTATATGACAAATATTTTTGACATTTTGTCAAATGATTGTTTCATGTAGTTATTGTGCATTCGTTAATGTTTGGCTATATTAAGTAGAAAAGTAAAATTACAAGTATTAACTAGATAGAGTACAAATATAAAATAATACATACCAAGAATTAATTTTATCATAAAAGTTGATGAAAGGTATGAATAAATACAGTTATCCATTTATCCTCTTTCATTTTAATTTCAAATAGTTTATCTATTCAGGAGATAAATTAAAACTTTTTTATTTGTTTTTTCCTTTCGTTTCCAATCAGCCTCATAAAATAATCCCTTGATTTGTAAGAATAATTAGATAGGTGAGAAAAAATCCAATTTCAAGTCTGCTTGCTTAATTTACTCATGTTATAACTATCATATAATAAAGTTTTTCCATAAAATTAATTAATATTTTTTTGGCAAATTCAAAAGACTCCCAAATGCTCTTTTAATGTAGCATTAATTTGTCTTTTTCATATGAAAACTTAAAAATTGTGTAAGATCTTTTCTATTAAAATTCTTTTGCACGTATAGATGGCAACAGAAAATATATTTATGAAAAGTTTCATTTTTGGAATTTAGCTTTGTGTGATTCAATATAGATGTTTCATTTATATATAGTAGATATAGTAGATAATTGTAGATTGTTCTCAATCTAATTTATATTAAAAAGGAGAACTAATAATAAATGGTTGTAATCTCTAATTCAATTAATTTTAGGATAGGGTAAAGATACTCTTAATTTTTGAAGCATGCATTTTTATTATTTCTCTTTCTATAAGTAAGAATATGACTCTAGGTACATATTTTCCATGTTAAAATTATGAGTAGATTTGCAGAGATAGTATATGACACTATCAGTAATATTATTGGATATGATTGATATACCATGAAGTGAAAATACTTTACGGCACCAATTTAGTGCATGAAAAACCTTCCCTATGCCCACTAAATTAATATGACTCAACTTGACATTCAACTAGCCCCCTATGTCTCATGAATTCCTATATTTACACCATTTTCCTCATATTATTAGGGCTGCAAATGAGCAAGGCTGGCTCCTGAGATAATTTAGACCCAATTTGATTAGACTTGTCTTGATCTATTCCTTAAAATGAAAACATCCAAGCAAAGAATGTCTATAAATTGAACAGTGCTCGTATTTTAACTTTCTGAAATGCAAAGACGATCCATTACCATCAACAAATCAAAAAAATGTAAAACGTTCCAGCTCTAGTTTGTGAGAGTGCATTCTCTCCAAAGAGAGTTCCATTGAACCAAGAAATCCCTAGCCTACTTGACAAAGAAAGTTGGATGGATCATAGCTCGGAACGGGGCACGGACTAAGATCCAAAAATTAGAGCAAGTGATAGGCAAAACAGTCAGCTAAAAATCTTAGGTTGAGATAAAAAAATTAAAGGTTGAAAATCAGCTTAGGCCTGCATTGTATAATTTCTGACCTAACTTGGCCCAAATTGCAAATAATTTTGTCCTTTTGGGACTAATAAAGGATATATCCAAACCAACTTAGACGAAATCATATTAAAACAAGCTCATCTTTCTCTCTAAACATCTTTCCCCATTAATTGATTAAACTTCATGTAAACCAATCCATATATCCCTTCACCCCAGAGGCTGAACCTTTAAACCTTCTCTCTCTCACTAGGTTGTGTTAAGAATTTACTTTTTGTCCACATGAGCTTATTTATAATGTTCTCAGATATATTGATTATTTATTATTTTACATGAATATTATTTATTTTATTAAAATTGTAATTTGCAAACTTGATTATTGAATATGTTCATTTGTTGGATCAAATTTATAAGTTCTATTTGAATGAAAAATTCATGTTTAAGTTAACGTTTGTTTAATTTTATTTAAAGTCTTTACTGATTTTATATTTGATAACAAATTATTATATTTTTCTAGCTATAAAAGGATTGCTAAATGCTTCACCCAAACTATAGATCTGTCATGATCCCGATCTAGACTCGAACATTTTGGTTGGGTCTAGGTCATGCATCACCCCAATTAGATGAAATGACCTATTGGGTCTACAATTTTCCTCATGTGCCCGACTTGACCTATCAAGACAACACGTTGGGTTTGGGTTCAAAATCAATATCCAAAAAATAACCTGTGTCAGGTTGTGGTAAAGTCCAACCTGACTCATTTGCATCCTTATGGTAAGAGAACTTTTCATGCCAAGGAAATGGAACAACCCTTCCCACCACCTGCTCCATCCCCAATAATGGTATGATGATGTATGGCTGGGTAAAATTCGTCCTATGTCCGGCACAAAGCCTTTAAGCCAACACATTACAAGGAAGCTCAACCTGGCCTCCATGTAAACCTCACCCAATAACAGAAGGAAAACAAATGACAGAGTATCAAGAAGACTAATAATCTAAAGGAATGATTAACTACATAAAGTTGATGCAAACAGCAACTAGTTTCATAAATTCCAGTAAAGTTCGAGCTGGTTTGACCTGGTCCAAATAAGTTCATATTTAGATTGTTTTTCTTTGTTTTTTTTTTTTTGATCCAGTTCTGACCGAAACGACTTTGGTTTGGACTGGACCAGATTATTTTTCAGTTCAGATTCCGGATATGAAACAATTCAGTCCAATTCACTTGAAGCCTGACCTAGAGGATTCAGATAGGTATAGAAACCCCAAACCTGTTTCAACCTGTTTTAGAGTTTACCTCTCTACATGCTTGCATTGAGAAGCAGTCCATTTGCCTGACCCTTTTAAGTCAAAGATCTGCTCAAGACATCTGTGACTGAACTCGGCGGAGCTGGAAAAACCTGATACATAGAGACCTTATCTCGCATGTTATCCATCTGGTATCGGTCCATGCCGAGATATGTGTCCAGATATTTGACTTCAGCATCAGGTAGAGTGGTTGCCAGAACCGTGACTAGCTCACCATTAGATCAAACCAAAGCAATGCATCCCCAACTTGAATGTACCCAAAAGTGATATTATTCTTATGGACTTATATCCTTGACTTGTATGATATCCAATGAATGACCGAATACAGATTTAAGCGGATGAGGGAAAAATGAATGACTTATAGATCATATGTAAAAATAAAATAAAATAAAAATAAAACATTCTATGGTACAATTTGCGAGTTGTAAGCGGTGGCTACTACTTTGCAATGTTACAGAATGGTGCCCAACAGCCATAGATGCAAGAAGATCCAATATGCTATGAGACCTAGCCTTGCTCCTGGGCGACTCATTAATATCCGACCTCCAGAAACCCTGCAAAAGCACCAAATGCAGAATAGAATAACTTCATCTGCTTAAATTTAGAAAAGCTGATGATCTTCAGCCATAAATAAGGGCCTATTTCGATGCCCGATCACCTATATGTAAGATGTCATGTTGGGAGCTATGTTGCCAGGTCCATTAGATTTAGAAATTGAAAGGATGCAACAGATGGAAAAATACCAGCACCTGAGACATGAACCCGAGTCCATGTAACATAAGGTGGGAATAGCAACCCAGGGAAAGGGAAGAAAGAGAAGTAGGATGGACTAGAATGTCTCCCATTCTAGATGGGGCCTCCAAGACAGAAGAGAGACAGGAGGAACCAGAACTCATCCTACCCCGTTCCAAGTTGTTTGGGACATTGAAATCCACCCAAACAGGTAATTCTGGAATCCAAAAAAAATAAAGGGTTCGCAGGACTCCAATGATCCCCATCCCATTTTTATCCTTCTTTCTCATGTCTCCACCTTCCCCCTTGGTGGATACTAACAGGTAAGCTAGTTGGCAAGCCAAATAGATCTACTTGTTGATACTTGATACAGATGTAAATCCTAAACAAAGGCAGCTTTATCTTTATATCTACGTTTGGTTTTATCAAACTAATATTCAAAAGAAAAAATGGGTGGACAATCTTATTGCAGAACTGATTCCCAAATATCTGAATAAATAAAATTTTGTTTTGTAGATTTACTACTCAAGGATCAATCATTGCATGAATGTAAAAACAAGTAGAAAGCATAAGCATCAGTGAAGTTAAAAGATGACAAATTTACCAGATACCATCAACCCGATCTGCAATCAACTTTCCTTGCCTTGGAATGAGACCAGATGTGTTCAGAGATTTGAAAACATGACCTGACATGAAAGGAATTGATATTCCATCAGGAAGGTACTGCACATAGAACTACAGTAAGATCACAGAGGCTGTCAATATCAAACCTTTATCATCAGTTTCCTGGGCCGCAATTAACCGATCGGACTCAGAATCAATACTAAGAACCAGATGTTCATTTGAGCCCTTCCGCATTGTTCTCACATGTGCAGCAGTGGTGACAGGTGATATTGAGTTCTTTCCAATTGGCCCCTGCATATATGCATAAGCAAGTTCAGGATCTCCAGTATGAATAATTAAAATTGCATGCACGTTAGTATTTCAATGATAAAATACTATGTTGCAATTTGGTTTCATAAATCTGATGATCTATGATGTACTGGATAAACTGATACTGGCCCAATAAAGATACTATCAGCATAGAGACAATGACAACAGCTGCTAATTTTGGGAAGTGCTCGGATGCATAGAGGGATGGGAAGGCAGAGAAGATGAAAGAAATGAGACGGTTTGAGTTGAAAGAAGAGATTAAGACTTAATTGGAACAAACAGCAAAGGATTAGTCTTGCTTGTTATGGTTTTGTGGTTATATTTAATTTGTCTGTGTTGTGTTTGGAAACAAGAAAATGTAGATCAAAGCGTAACTAAGAACTTGAAAAGGCTTGGTATGATTATGAATGTAGCCATAAGCTCTAAATTTCCATGGAAATGGACAAGCACAGAATAAGCCTTCTTCGTTACATCTTTATGACTATGAATATTGTTATCCCTGCATACTCTGAACGTGACTAGAGACGCATGCTTTCAGCGCACATGTTTACTACTTGCATGGAAGAGGACATGTTTATAAGTTATAACCTTCATCCTGAACTCATCCAAACCCAACACTCTCCCTCCATCAGAAGTTAAGGGCAAGTGGCAGTTCTAGAGTCACTTCACTGATGACCCTCTGCAGTTCCAACGGTCCACTGCCTACTCGAGAGTCTCTGGCAGCCCAAACAACAGTTACCTGACTGCTCAAAAGCCCTGGACAGGTATTTTTCCATCCCATTTCCACAAGATTCTACCTCTTTTTCATCCCCTTCTTCATTCTTCTTTCTTTGCTCTTTTATCCTCCTCTTATTTAATCCTTTGTTGTCTCTTTTCCTATCCCTCTTTAATTCTTGTCATTTCTTTTACCCTCCCCCAACATCCCACCATCTCCCATACAACCTGCCTTCTTTCGTTCTTTATACTCCTAGTTCATCCCCCCACAGCTATATGTTCTCCACCCCCACCCCTCTTTTCTGTAAATCTGTTTTTATGCTCCCTTTACTCATATGCTTTCCTCTGTTGTTTTTCGCCTCTTCCCAAGTTGCACGCTTCTTTTATCTCCATTCTTCTTCTGTTGTATTTTCTGTTTTTCTCACTTCATCTATGTTTTCCCATACTTGTTTTTTCATCCTACCACAATAGCTCTCTGTTTTTACTTTTTTAGCATGTGTCTACATTTCATGAAAGACTAATGAGTTGACATGCTGATTATGCTGATTGTTTTGAGTTGTTCTCTACCTGTTAGTTGTTACAATTCAAATTGCATACCAAGCCGATAATTCAATCTCAAATTATAATGGTTTTATTTAGTTATTTATATGTATGACATGAAAAAATATAAGTTAACAGTGTTAATTTCCAAGCTTTTGTTGGTCTTTTGCCTTTCCATTGAGATGGATTGGCTAAGTCATTAAGCAGTCCACTTTGGAGCATAGGTGCCCTTCGGCAGTCAAGGAATTCATTCATACGCCTTTGATAATCTCAGGAGAAATTGATACAAGATGCATTCTGGTCATTTTCTTAGAGATTGGAAGCATCAGTACCATTTCTTAATAAAATTGCAAGCTTCAAATCCAGGCAATTTCACCTATTCTTGCTTTCTCCTCTTTTAGCACTTCCCCATCCATCAGACTCTCTAAACATACATTACCTCTGCAGATTCTGGAGTACAGCAGAATCTTTTCATATCAAACTTTCAGAATAGACAAAAGATACCAAGGATGTGAAATGCAGTTGTAACTTCATCAGGGAGACACAATAAAGCAATATTTACTAAAGAAGTGGTAACAGGTAATAATACATGTAGTCATGATAACATACAGCCCCTCATAAGTGTATCTAAAAATAACTTGCAAATAGCTAATTCCTACTTACTAATAACCACTCTTTGTGCTCAACAGCCTCCCGCTTAAGTGCTCTGCATAGCCTATCTGTTGAAATCACAAGAAATTCTTTCATTTCTTGAGACTTCTTACATCTTATGCCAGAATCTAATACATTAACGTACAACCTCATAAAACAATATTTCACACTCCCTCCCCCCTCTCGTGAACTCCAAGAATTCTTCTAGTGGATATCAAAGACATGATGGTTGGTGATATGGATCTTCACAAAGGGATCTAAAAGCTCTCAATCGATTGGATGTTCTGAAACTATTCTGTAGATGATAAACATGGAGAGCTGAGTGATAATAAAACTCCATTTGTTTTACATGTTGCCAAAATCCAGACTCGAGCTCTTAAAAAAGCATTATGATGCACACGGTAAAAGTAGGAAAATGAACGATAATAGTCACCATACCTAGGTTATGAGAAAATCAAGCCAAACAGCTTCTCTAATGATATTGAGCATTGCTCCATACTTGGCCACAATTGTGACGAGAAGCTATATACAGCTTCTTGCCTATCTGGGAGATGAGAATCTCCAAGACATGAAATGCAATGTCTAGAAATAGGGTTTTCATTAATAGACTCACTAGCCGCAACATCAATTAGAGGCTTTGAACTTGCATAAGGAGGTCAAAGAGAGAATATAAGAAGTTATGTTTCCTTAAAGGCAACCAAGAAAGCGCAAGGTCCACCAAACAAGAAACATGAACAGGATAGCCACCACATCAATTATATGAGCATTTACAAAACTGCAAACAGATCTGAACACTCACCAATTGAAAATATGCACCAGGAATATGTAAGGGGTTTATTATCAACAACATGAAACTTCAGGTAACCATCAAATCAATAGAAGGTGCATACTCCAAATAGATGCATGCTATTAATCCAGTTGGGAACACAGCAGTTGCATTCTATTGTGGCAACACCATCCACAAGTTTGAGAAACCTCAACATCCAAGTAGGGAAGGGCTCAAAGTCCATCCATCTATTGCTTTTGAAGGGCAATGAGAATAAAATGATGGCATCTACTTACGAGAGCAGTTTAGAATGCTAAGGGGAGTATCAAATCAGGATAAAATGTCCATGACAGCTTTTGGTAAAGGGGAGGGTTACAAATGGATTCCATGGGAGATTAACGAAACACAGCTTTTTGTGCCAATCAAAAATAGAGGAGTTAATTATACACAGCAGTCAATGAGCATAGTGGTCAACTTTATCACAAGGCAATGTAATAGCATAAATGATGTCAAGAATTCAAGTGGGAATATGCATAAAACAAACAACCCATGCAGTGCTCCACTAAACCATCTGAATGGGTTGCTCAACTGAAACATCTGAATGGGTCTTGCTTTGGTAACTCACCTTGAATCTAATAGTGACCTTCTATGAGGAGGATGAGACAAAATTAGGTTCACTAAAGAGCATATAGCTCCAGTACCATGGTGACCTGCCCCTCTAAATGTTTAACTTCTTCATAAGATTGGAGTTCATGATGGCCACTAATGATTAAAGGACCAAATTTTTCACAGCTACAAGTTAAACATAAGAAAGCCGAGACATAAATTGTGTGTAAAGGATTACAATTGCGCAGGACATGGGTCACCGTATATGTGAGATGAGGCAATGGGTGAAGGATGCATCAGACTATCAGAGAACATTAACAAATGGAGGGATCAGAATATAGGAAATGGTAGTAAATGCTTAAGCTCGACATAAAATAACATGCACAATAATGGTTGAATATCAGATAAGAGGATGGAAAGGCCAAGGATGTGTGGAATGACACAGAAAGGGAAAAAAAATATGGAACCTAAATGGAGAACAATAAAGATTCAGCAATGATATTCAAGGCAGTCTAAATTTAATAGGTATGGACTAGTCATCTGAAAAAATAAATGGAAAATCAAATGAACCAAAACCAATATTTGTAAGGGGACAAAAGAAATTGCATTGAGTTGTTGAAAGGAAAGGATATCTCATGGACAAGATTCATAGGAGATCCCATAGGTAAGGACAAAGAATCAAAATGGTTCCAACAACTCCATATATAGCACCATACTAACTTGGATTGAAGCCAGCAATAGAAAACGGATAAACCTATTACTGATAGACGAACAACAAGGGTTAAATAGCCATACTCCTAAAGTAACATGATGATATAACAACATGTATGTTGAGCTGCTTGATAAGACAGGTCAAATCCCTATGGCTTCAAGCTGTTATAATCTTTTTATAAACAAAAATGTTATTTTTAGAAAACTTAAGATTTAATGAAATTTCAGTTGATTTCATCAATATGGAAAATATGCAGATTAATTTTTTGGGTTTAAAGGTTGGCCAATCTCCCCATCCTTGATCAATTAAAGAGTCCGATTTGTTCACCTCTGAGGTGTGATCATTGAAGACCAGTTCGTATTCCACTCAATCTATGCTGCCTCCTAGTTTGTGTTTCCAATCCAACGTACCAATACACAAATCAGCTTTCTTCCAAAAGTAATTAATCTATATCTCATGTTTCCATTTTTAATCATCCTTGACTTAATCAGTAACCAACAAGCTCCACCCCAACAATATAGAATCTACTTTGTCAATCATTTCTACTGCTACAAGCTTTATAATAGCCAAATTTACCATTAATTTCTACAGCATTTCCTCCATGCAACTTTAGGTCTTCCTCCTTTCTAAAACTTGTTACATGTCAAACCACGTTCTTGTCACAAACACATCCTCAGACAGGATACACCTATATAACACCAATTAGAACTCAATTACTCATTGTCATCTCACATGCCCTTTAGTATACTCCTTTTGTAAATGTATCCTTTCTTATGTTAATACACATCCAATCCAGCATTCCCAACTTTCCACACAACCGTATGTACTTAGAACATGGTTACTATATTGCTGAACATGTTGATCCATGATTTGTTGGCCTATCTTTTAATTTCTTGAATTACCACCCAAGTATAAATGGCATACGAGGATTACATAATACTGTAGAATGACCCCTCTGGTTCATCCAACCTATTCTTTTCCTATAAGATATCTATCCCTCCATTCTTTCCTATAATCAGATAAGTCTTGTCATATATAGTTGTCTTTATTGAGAATAACCCTTCCTATGTCTACCCATCTACCCCCTACATATATAATGACAGAAATCAAATAGAATATGCTTAATTGCTAATAAAGCTGGCTGGTGCATTCCCCTACAAGCACAGCACAGTAAAACTCAAACTCTCTTCCCTTACAGGGTCAGCTTTCAGGAGGAACCAGAACTACCCCTAATCTGAAACCATAATGCTCAGGTCAGTTATGGTTGGTACCAGCTGGCTACAGGTAATTAAAAATAGATCTTTCCATGATTTGTACACTCTAATGGAATATATTTGAAGAATATGGAGACAAGGGATAAGAGGAGAAAAGAAGGCGATTGCAAAATAAATATCCATCTCCTTTTGTAAGTCATATGTGACATTTCTTGTCCGGTGGCAAAGGAAAACAATTTACAACATAAAAACAACTTCAGTCTATTGCTTTCAAGGACGTTGAATAGCAATCTAATACACGTGCACTAACTTTTGTTGGATCTATGCATGTATGATTTAATTTTTTATTTACAATCTTGAAGTTTAATTCTCATTCAAAAAGTTCATGATTGAAAAATATATAAGGCATCAATATAGGATTTATGATGTGAACAAATTTATGCATTCAATATGCAGAACTATACATGAGAATTCCACAGCATACACTTTCAGTGCAAGCTTCTATCCTCATTAAGTCATTTTTCTGCCTTGACTTTTAGATTTTAGATTTATGAATGCAAGGTTTGTTGTCTCGGTACCGGATCCCGTACCGGTGCCACACTAGCACAGTGTCGGTATGGTACGATACAAAAATTTTTTGGCGTACTGAGTGTCGGTACGCCACCCATATCGGGCACCAGTACCGAACTGGTACGGTACGGTACCTCCGTACCGTCCAGTACGACATACTTAATGAATGTATAATCTCAACACAATTCTAGTTTCTTTCACTCCATATATTTTCAGAGTTAAACATGCTCAATTATATTCGAAGAAATAGATAGCATAACTTTATGAACTCAAGTATTAACGACTACTCATTAACTGTTTTTAACATCTGTTTTATGTTCAGAACTTCAGATACTTAGTGAGTTCTAAACTTTTTATTGATTTTTATATATTTAACATCTTTCTTTTGAGAGGAACCTAGTTCATTGTGCAGCAACCAGTATATCACTCAGAATTGGTCTTGTACCCTTATCAGCTTTGGCCAACAAATCAAGTAAAAGGACTTTGATCCCTCAAGATAAAACATTTTAATTTTGTTCCTACCCATTTAAATTCTTGCAAGGATGCAATAATCCCTAATCTGAGGCATGCCTCCATCAACTCTAATAATTAAACATACTCAATAGTAAAGATAAAATATTCCTCTCCAGCTGAAAACAGAAAGGACATAAAAATGAATCGTACCACATCTTCAATCTCAGATATCTCTGATCCTGTTGCTGCTGGAGATGCTTCAAAGGCAGTCCTTTCTTTTACAATGTCAGTCTGTGCAGGGCGAGAATGAAATGACTCTTCAAGCATCTTAATTTTTGCTGTCAATTCATCCACAGCCTTTTCCTTTGCCTGCAACTTAGCTCCCAGTTCCTGTATCCTTGACTTGGAATTTTCAGAATCCACACTTGAAGCTATTGCCAGTCTTTCCAAAACAGTTACAAGGGCTTTTGCCTTAGGTTTCTGATCTTCAATTGAATCACTTCCTCCCAACATCTGTATAACTTTTTCCAGACCAACAGTCAACTCAAATAACTCTGACCTCTTTGACTCAAATTCCTGATAATTAGTACCAATGGCCTCAGCAGCCTTTTTCAATTGTTCAATTTCGTGAACATGCGATGCATGAATCAACTGCATATCCTCATTCTCATCAGTGAGGATATCCAACCTATGCAGCAGCTCACTGAATTTATCTATAATATAAAAGAGCTTGTCAACAGGACTTGAGAAATGAAATTCTTCACTCTGTGTTTCCAACTCGCTGAAAGGAATCTCCATGTTATTGATTTTATGAATAAGGGTTTCCAGTTGGTCTTGTGAGAACAGCTGATCATCTATCCGTGAAAAGACAAAAGAAGTACAAAAAAGATGAGAACTGAATATGCTAGCAAGGACAAATGTCTAGGGAAAACAAAAATGCTGGTTTGCACTTACCTCTTTCTTTTTCAGTTAGAGTGCGTTGTAGAGACAAAAGTTCTTCTTCTTTATTCCTCAACATCTTCTCTATAGCCTGATAATTCTCTATCTGAGAGTTCATTTCATTGCAGGTAGCTTGCAGTGCTTCAAGATCCCTCTCCAATGTAGAAACTCTTTCTTGGCTCAGATGCCGATCTTGAATGGCAGTGTCAACAGTCAACTCAGCTTGTTTCAATTTATCTTTCAGATCATCTATGGTTGTCACCCAGACTTCCTTGACATTGCCTAATTGTTGACACTGAATTTTGACTCTCCTGGCAGCATGTAATAAATCATCTGCTGCCTTAGCATAATCATCAGCATACCCCCCTTCTACCCCACCTGAAACAGCTTGTCTGAATCTTGAGTCCAGGCTAGAATTCATTATGTCCTCCTCTGTGTTAGAGTCTAAATTCATTAAATAATGGAATTCAATTTGAAGTTCTTGGGTAGCATCCACGCATGCTGAAAAAAGTGCCGTCACCGCTCTTTGTAAAGAAACAATTTTAGCTTCTTGAGACTGGTTATGAGCTTCCAACTTAACCAAATCTGAGTTCAAAGATTCTCCAAGATCAAGCAAATGAATGAATTCACCTCTTGTTGCTTGCAGACCATGCAACACAAGTGCAAGATGGTCATCCATATATTTAGACAAACCTCCAAATCTGACACGGAGAAGTTTTGCTTGAGCATGAAGTCCTTCTATGATTGAAGTCAAGGATGGAACATCACCTAGGTCAGGTGTGCTTGTCATGTTATGAAGTATGTTATCACTGAGAAAATCCTCAAATCTTGACAGGGAGAAAAGCTTTGTAAACTCATGATCATGCTGCAGATTTCCACATCGGTAGATCAATCAGATGGGAATTCAATGGTATGAGACTGTTTAAAAATAAATACAGAGGAATGAAATAAATGGGATTGTTAATATGTCACAGTTTAAGATAAAAAAAGAGAAACAAAAATTTGAAAAGTACTTGAACATCTCTAAAGTTTCTAAACAAGAAAAATGAGATCATGATATTTTTAGCTGAAAGACAGAAAGGCCTAAAAAAATCATCAGATCAACCTAGTGATTGCTTTCAGCAATATAATACAATACTTTTGAAAATCAGGACTTAGACTGCCTATATAATTGTGGAAATACTCTGTCATGTTCCTTTATAACTTGAATAAACCAATAAGTAACTCTGTTAATGCCAGCCTCATGTCCAGCTATAAAGAAGTGCTGGCATCTAGTCAGGTGTGGATCATAAACATTTCGCCAAAATGTAATTTTTGACCCCTAAAGAAAAATGATGCTATGAACTTATACAATAAAATATCTTCCCAAATTATAAACATAAACCAAAAAAATCAGCGGGACACTCTTTTTTGCCATCATCTTTGATTGTAGCCCTCATCTTTCACTTTTATTTTCACTAATTCCTATTCCAAAAACAACTTTGTGGAGCCAAGACAAAGCAAAAAAAGGAAGGTGAGAATGTGACATTGTTAGTAGCTATAAATATATGATCAGTTACTGTATAATGATCATATCCATGACAAGATAACCATACGAGAAATATATGATGGCCAAAAATGAAGCTCTAAAGAAGCAATTATCATGCAAGAGCCATATTACAATGTGATGTAGTGGTAACACTAACACATGACAAAAGGCGCACAAACCACTTGCTGAAAATAGCATAATTAAATGCATGGAACTGACATCATACTTTGGATGGATGTCTATACCCTTCAAGTGCACACACTTATAAGTGCATAACTTTTATTCATTAGATCAGTTGAATACAACCTACCAAGGATAACAAAGAGAAAAGCATGGTGGAAAAATATGGCCACGTGGCCAGTTCAAAATATTGTTTTAATGATAAAGGAAAATAAAGATTCCTTTAAAAATAATTTTCATGTATATTTCCCTCTTTACAAGTGATGTAACAAATCAATAGTTTATCCATGGAGAATCAAGTTCATATCTTATTCCATAAAATCACATTTATAAAAGATATATTCAATCAAACAGTTGAATTACATTATCTCTCTTTGTTTTATGACACTCAGCAGTAAGTTGTAATAAACCAAAAAAGATCAGAAAATCAAAAGAATATGGGTTGTCTTGTCCCATAACATGACAAGATATTAAGTCTAAATTAAAGAAACAAAAGTACAAAAGAAAAGAAACCAAACAGGTAACTACTGAATAAATTTTCCCCTACAAGATTAAGATTACATCACTAAGGATGGGAAAGTGGCTTCATAAACCTAGCAAAAGATGAAAGACCAGCCCTTTCACCATCTGCCTGGCATCTTATATATTATTATATATTGTTATTCTTTTCTCTCCTGAAAAGAATAACTGAACAATCTGATGGTGCACAATGAATCAGTACCAACCATGCTTATGAGTTCCAGCATAATTTACCAAAGAAGAACCAAGAACTTTCAGTACATTTTTCCAATATGGAAAGGTCACATCTGCCGAGGACAATGTGTGAAGTCTCCGACCAAATGCACATGCACAGTAGAAGAAAATTCAAGATAAATTGAATGCATGGGTTCATAATCAACTTAAGCATGGTTTAAGTTGGTCTGAATAATCTAATTCATTGATTGATATGGCACAGCCACAAGTGCATGGCCCATGCTTGCCACGCTGTGGTGCCCATGTGTGCCTACCAATATGGCACAGCTTGGTATGTACCTGCCAATATTAGGCTGGCACAGCAACATGAGATATGTCATTCCTTGAAGAAACCTTGCTGTCAAGTTTGAGAATTGCTTTGTAGACTGGCATGAGTTTTGTATGCATAAAGAAACTAAAGATGCACTAAATGATGAAGGGTTGGCATTTTAGTAGACTTCAGCTTCCAAAAGATTTGAGCATTTCAAATATGGTAGGATCAGTTTATTGTACATTTAGTATAGGCTGAATAACCTACAAGAGGCTGGTCATTCCTAAATTTAGTAATAAAAAGTTCCACTAAATCCACAAGAACATGTACCTGAGCTTTCCTCAACCATTTAGTCACTTATCAATTCCTCATGCTCACATGACATGTCATAGTGTGTAGGCTGATTTGTCAAGCGCTCATGCATATGCAGAACTTCTCTTTGTATAGATATATTGTGGGACAAGATTAATTTTAGAAAATTCTATGAAGAGCACTTCTCACCCTGCCGATTCTGTGTTCATGGCTCATGGAAAAACTGACTTATTGCGATTCAACCAACCCCAAGTGAATCATAACAATTCCCTCATGCCACGTCAGGACGAGGAATTGATAGATGACTAAATGGTGCCATATAGCATTATGCTCAATAAAGATTTAAAATCTCAGTCCTAAAATTGGTATTGATCAGGGACTAGGATGGTGCAATATTTAATGATATCATACTTTTAGTTGGGACGGCCTGGTGTCCTAGTAATTCAATGGGATGTCATTTTTCTCCTTTCTGTTGTTTTTAATGACTTTTTAAAGGATTTTTTCAGGGTTTGGCATAATTTAAGGTTTTGAGCTTATGAGTTGCTCTATGGTGTTGGTACTAGTATCGTCACCAATATGGCATTATTTCTATTTTCTATTTTTTAAGTGTTTATTTGGATTGACTAGTGCTATTTGGGATACAATTTTTCAGTTTATTTGTTTCTTACATTGTGTTACAAGTTTTTACAGTTGTTTGTTAGGTTTCTTGTCCCTTTCTTTCCTCCTCTCGAATGTGTTTAAGGAAAAGAAAGAGATTTGTGCAACTCATTTTGATGCATCACCAACTGGTGTCGGTTACCACTCCAATTCATAATGCCCAATACCAACTAGGACAACCTAGGATCTGTGCTGGAGTCACAAACCAAACCCAGCACTCATCAATTTGATTCGAAACAATAGGGATAGGCCAACATGTTCTAGGTATTCAATCCTTGCTCTTGATTATATTCCAAATCTTGTGGGTCGGATATCTAGATTTAGTAAAAATCTAGAGATGCAGACATCTTATTTTAATCATAAAATAATATATCAAATTTAATTTAGAAAGTAGTGACTTGCTGTAGTTATGTAATTTTGGTAAAATATTCTAGAATTCTATGTAAGGGAAAAGATGTGGTTCCTAGATGAGCTGGTCATCTCAGTTAATGATGATTGCATAAGTTACTAAAAAATGGAAAGAAAAGATATTTCATGGTTGGATTTTTGAATGAATGACAACAATTGTTAAGTTTAGTTTCCATCTTTTTCTATCATTTCTAAACCAAGAATTGTGGACTAGTTTTTTTTTCCACTAGTATCAATGTATTATTAGTAAGGAGCAAGGTATGCGGTACCACTACCAGCACCCGTACTAGTTGGCCGCATTACGGTATCGTGCCATGCCATTCTGGCACGTATCGACAAAGGAAAACTGCAGGAGGGGGAAAGGAAGGAGAGAGAGGAGAAAGAGAGGAAGAGGAAGGGAGGAGAGGGAGAGGGAGGGGGAGGAAGAGACGTCGAGAGAGGTGGAGCAAGGGCAGAATCATGCCAGTTCGCCTTGGTACGGTTTGGAACATCCTAAATCGGATGGTTTGGGATGGTACCGTGTTTCTTGGTTGGGAGTGAGATTTAATCCCCACCAACCAGCAACCCCAAGCTGAAATAAGGAAAAGATGCAGAGGTGGAGAAAGAAGGCCAATAGGATTTTGGCACTTATGACAAGGGTTTAAATCTCGATGCTAAGACTCATCCCGGTCTAGGGCTGTTCTGGGGTCAAATCGATATGGTACTAGGATAATACTGAAAAGGAATAGAACCACTATCTACAAAAAAGAACAAAGACAAAAAAATAAAAAAAACAAAATTAAATTTAAAAATTGGTGTCCATGGGATAACAAGTTGTCCCAAATGTCGAGACGCAACTATCCCAATCCATCCCAACTGGGACAAATTGGGATAACCTACTCTAGAGAGACTTGAAATCCCAGATGCATCGCAAGACCTAGTGTCCTAATTATATATGGTACAATCAGCATAGTCCGGGTCCTATAGTCGATTTCCTCAAAACAAAAACACCATAATTGTTCATTATAATGGAGGCTAACTTGAAGTCTAATTGAAGCTAACCCCATAAAGATGCGATAAGGTTAGCAATTATAGTAAGGTTAAACAATTAGAAACATTATGAGAGAAACTTGATCCTTCTCGCCAATTGCAAGATCCCTTTTTCATGTATGAATGGGGGCAAGTGAATATCTTAAATTTTGTTGGTGTGCCACCCTAAGTGGAAGATCCTTGCTGGTAAACCAAACCTCTATTCACTATAATGAACTTAATCACTCCATCAAAATTTTCATTGAATTAGACAAACATTCTTGCTCTTGTGAATTTTTAATAATTCTTTGAAGTCATTCAGACTTCCATTTCTACAACATAATCATTCTCCTCTCAAAATGTGGTGATGAAATTTAAAATGTTATTAGCATAAATCCATTGAAATCCTTTGATATGTCTCCATTGAAGTTAGGTAATTTCTCAACCCTTCATCATGAAGTGCTTCCCTAGTAGCTACATTATCCAATATCAATCACCCTCTATTGGAAAAATTCTAGGCTTTAACAAGACGACATGTGTATGTTGTTTATAGACAATCATTCATCATCTCCAAGTCATCTATTAGCCATAAGATTTTGATCAAAAGGTGACGATGCGGTAATTCAAGCTGGGAAATAATTGAGTCGCCAAAATTTATTGTGTGTAAATGCCACTTTGTTTGTGGTTGCAAAGGTTCATCAAGGATGAGTTTTGAATTGTTGAATTTGCTTTGTTTGAAGAGCAGAAAACCAGTCATCATCAGCACAAATGCTTACATTTGTTGTTCAAGGTTAGAATTGAAGAAAAAGTTTCAGAAGTGTCAGCCATCGTCAGCAGAAATACTTACATTTGTTGTTTAAGGTTAGAATTGAAGAAAAAGCTGTGGAAGTGTCCAGGTTGCCCATGACCTAAGCTTTGCGGGGTTATTAAAGAACTGGATCCTTTGCGTTTGTGTGGCAGCAGTGGAAGTCCAGCATGTAAATCATCTAGCTTGAAGTAACAGTCGGATCATTGATTTATTAGGACCTATTGTTCTATACCTAAGGAGAGGATATAGACCACTAGATTATATTTTGAAAGGCTCATTGACATCTTTCAATTTGTTTCTTAAAACCTTCCAAGAACCTGCACTACTAATTCAAATTGGCTAGAAGGCTTGGACGTTGCTCATCAACCACTAATGGAGCAACATTCAATAAGGTCTACATTTATTTCAAACTAGTAGCACTAGCAGAGAGCAGGACCCGATGCCCTTTGTACACATATGACATTTTCTTTTCTTACTCCTTCCATTGTATGTTAAAATATACTAGGTTTTATAGTTGATTAGTATATGATGCATTAGATGCTTCCTCCCCAATATATATATATATATAAATGGTAAGAGAGCCCTCTCAAGCCACAGTTGATGCTTCCAAGCCCAAAATTTGTTGATTTAGGCCAAAGATAAACTCTACGTTGGATAAGTTTGAGACTTCATTAGAAACACCAGAGCATCAATTTTTGACTATGTCACTTCGTTTTATTAAAATTGTTCTGCACATATAAAACCATAGGTTGAACCTATGGTGAACTATTGAGACAGTCGTAACAATTATAATGCTTTAAAAATTCAAAATTATATTCCAAAAAAGAAAAGTTTGATCCATTATAATGATTGCTATCAAACATTATACAACAACAATAGCAAAAAAGATGCTTTAACCCATTAAGATGTGGTCCACTATGAAGAGGAACTCAAATCAAAGGCTCCACATTAGACTTACGAACCTACTATCTAGCAAATTTCAATCTACCCATGAATTTGGCTAACATTCTAGATTGTGCCATAAGGCAATTGTGAGAAAGAAACATCAAAGAATGTTGAGAAAAGGGGATGAGCAGGGGAAGGACAAAAGGAAAACTACATGGAAAAAAAATGAGAGACCAGAATAGTAAATTAGAAATATTAAGGGATATAATCTGCCTACCCCCTACTACTATGCAACATCTTCCTATCATCAGGTTAGCATGGATATGTGTGTCAAACCACAAGATGGACACAAGCATGAAAATAGCAGCTTCATGAAACCATATTTACAGTAACAAGTTTACTTTTCTTTGGAAAAAAGAAGCAAAAAAAAAAAAAAAAAACTATAATCATAGTAGGTTTCATTACAAGAACAACAAGATCAACATACTAACCAATCACCTATAGAGCATCACATTTACTAATTTAACCACTGGATTATTAGAATAAGTTTCAATTCCATCATAACTTTTAAAACCGATATTTTTTCCTAGCACTAAGGACATAAACTCAAGCCATAAATTGTTCTAGTACTTGCTTTGTTTGTATATGAATATAGACTACGTGCCATAGAAGTATCATATGGTGTTGTCGTTCTTCAAAGGCTCCACATGACATTTATGACCCTACTATCTAGCAAATGTCAATCTACCCATGACTTTGGCCAACATTCTAGATTGTGCCATATGGCAATTGTGAGAAAGAAACCTCAAAGAAAGGGGATGAGCAGGGGAAGGACAAAAAGAAAACACCATAGAAGAATGAGAGACCGGAACAGAAGTATTAAAAGATACAATCTGCCTACCATCCACTACTATGCAACATCTTTCTATCATCGGGTAAAGCATGGATACATGTGTCAAATCACAATATGGACACAAACACGAAAATGGCAGATTCTTAAAATTTAGTTTGCCTTGGTAACATGTTTAAAGTAACAAGTTTACTTTTCTTCAGAAAAAAAGAAGCATAAATTAAAAAAAAACTATAATCATAAAGTAAAGTTTTAGGTTTAATAACAAGAACAACAAAATCAACATACTAACCAATCATCTATAAGACATCACATTTACTAACTTGACCACTGGATTATTGGAATAGTAAGTTTCAATTCCATCAAAACTTTAAAAACCGATATCTTTTCCTAGCACTAAAGACATCATCACTCAAGCTATAAATTGTTTTCGTGCTTGCTTTTTCACTTGCTTTGTTTGCATATGAATATAGACTACGTGCCAGAAAAGTATCATAAGGTGTTGTCGATATATGTGAAAAATTTTAAATCTACATCTTATATCCAGAGAATATACTAGATTGCAAATAGTATGTCGCAAAAAGAGATAAAGATGGACCACTTGTGATTTATGAAATATTTATCATGGGTCAAACCAGAAATAAGCACAATACACCTTACAGGCACAATTTATCAATCAGAATGTATTTCCATATGGACCCCTAGCTAGTTCTATGTCTAAGAGACGTGCATGGTGTTTCTTAACGATGCTCTAGTTAGATATCAATTAGTTTTCGACGAAATATCTTGAATTTTATAAAGTTCTTCGATTAGGTTCTGCAAAATCATGATCCTTTGTTTAGAGACCAATGAATCCTACATTTATTGATCCTCATGCAGTTGTCAGTACTCTCCAATACTAACACCTCAACCACGTAGAAGAATCCATCTAACAATAAAGCACCCTCTTAACTTCCGTCAATGACCTTCACGTGAAACTATGAAACACCTCTGCACATTCATTTTCTAGGTTATAACCATGTGAGAGGTCCATCCACCTATTCAAGAACTGCCTAGGCAAGAAGAGAAATGAACCAAGTAACAAATTGGTTAGGAAATTGTAAATAACAGGTGGATGTGTTACCTGTTGAACTGCAAGCTCTAATAAGGGTTGACTGTATTCCAATACCCTATATCAGATAATGATAGCCTTAGAGCTCTTTGAAAAAAGAAAGAAAGGAGCCCATGCAAGAAATTGCCTTTTTACTCAATTGGCTTGGCAGAAAACCAAATTTGTCCCATGAAATGCTTATCAGCTATACCATTCTTTTCTCTACCACCCTTTGCATAATCTGGTAACAATGCTTGCTTTATTTTTGAAAATTATGTACATTTCTAGATCACCTCTATAAATACAACAGGATACTACTACAATTCTCTGTAATATACATGTTAGGAATCTTCTTTGGTTTTAAAATTTTCAAAAATTTTGTTAGCCAAACTTGTTCTAGTTCAACCATAATATTCTGCACTTTATCGTAGTACCCATTATTCTTACATTCATAACTCTTCCATGCCTTTCAAAGTCTTTCATTACTTTTGGTTGTGCTATCTATCAATTTTCATCTGGCACCTAGCAAAAATTATCTTAATAGAGATCTCAAATAATGGGAACCATAGTATGCTGAACCGACCGGAACCGGTCGTTCAGCCCGTACCGGACCAGTACCGATAGGCACCGGTCCGATATAGCCCTTGAAATCGGTTCCAACCCTATCTGGGTCAGAACCTATCAGTTCCAACTCCATACTAGTGCGAACCGGCTCAGTTCATGTTAGTACATACCCGTACGGGTGCGAACCGGCTCGGTTCGCATCGGTACGGGTTAAATATTAAATTTGCTGCACGCCGGGGCCGAAACCTAGCCGAACTAGCCTAACCGGTACGGTACCGGTTAGGTTCAGTACGGTACTAGTACCGTACCAATGCCCACCGGTACGTCGGTACGGTCAGTACGCAGACCTTAATAGGAACTGATGTGAGTCTTGTTGCTTCCAGCATACTATGGCATATCCTCTCTATCCTTTTCTTTTTCCAATTTGTGCTCATCAAAATAATCAACAATGATCCAAAACCAACTCATGTAAATATGAGATCTTTGAGAAGAGAAAATAAACAAACATATAAAAAGATCTAATAACTATAGCAGAAAATTGTAGCAATAGACAGTAAGCCAAAAAAAGGGATGCCCAAAAAGCCAATCATAGACAAGTCAATATAAGAAACAGCCTGGCCTGTACAACTATCCTTACACTTTTCTTTTTGTAGATGCAACAAGAGTTTATCAGTTCCTCAGCAACTGAGTGAGTCCAACAAAACAAGTAGCCAGAATAAGTCAAAAACAGTTGCTTCCTATATAATTTAAGCTTACTTGATGACTCCAGCATAATCTTAAATCATTTTGCAAATAGTAATATAACTGCAATTAATTCTCCTATCAGTGCGGGGTTTTCTAAAATTGCAATAACTGTCACTAGCCATTGTAGAAGCATGTATTGTCTTATAACAGTTATAGAACTTCATATGAACTTTTAGTAAATAACTATATGTTACATATGCATCAAAAAACTCATATAAGAAAATGCTAAATATGGAGAAACCACAAATGATTCATTACAGTCATTATGAATAATGACTTTAGCACACATTAGACACTCATAGCATAATAAAGGGCACCTGGAAACATAAAATGTCATTGTATATGCCAAGTAGTACAACCTAACAGGGATCTCTGCTGACAACAACCAAGTCAGCCATCAAAGATTGGTCTAAAACTTTAGCTAACTGGGTTTTAGTAGACATCAGATCATCTCTTTTTTTTTAAAGAAAACATTTTTAAAAAAATTTCTCGACTGTATGAACTAATCCAACAAGAGAGGAAAAAGGAAATCCTAAAGAAATAATCGTTGGATGGTTAGGTTGGTAACTGTTTTGGTCTGGGTTGATGCATTTGGGAAGTAAATTAGGAAACTAAATTCTTGTACATGTTTCCTCTCTTCTGCTCCATATCTATATTAGATGGCCATTAAAACCATAACAAACTTTCAACAATTTAAGTTGTTCTAGTGTACTAAATGCTACTTTCTTCAATAAAGCATGCACATTCAGTGTTGAAAAATGATGAGGAGTGACTGTATTCTTGGTCTTCTGTTTCACTAAGTTCTCTCAAAGATTTGGCAGAAAAAGAAACTAGAGACTTTAACCATTTACTTAACAACAATGTTCTTGCAGTGGATCCGGTTGTGTTATTATCTATATATGCTATATTTGAAGCCTGTGTGAGGCTCCTTCCTGATGTCTTCAAAGCAGACATAACGTGACTCGATGTATCAAAAGTTTTCCCATTTAGTAATTAGGAATATAAGCTCCATCATATCATAAAATGATATAACTGCATTCCTTTTGGAGTTCCCATCAATCTCAATCTAGGTCTATATCATGATGCGTGAAATCTAAATCCAGCAATAGAAAGCTAAGCCACATAATTATACAACATGATAATGTCTATACTCTATAGTATTATTTTCCTGCCATTTGCTGTATATTCCTATCCTGTCTCTTCATCCCTTGGGCCTGCTTATGTAAATTCAATTCCTACTAACATACGGATACCTTACATTCTTTTCTATCTTTATTATATTCATTTGCTTATAAGTTTAAAAAAGAAGAAATTATTTAGAACAAAGACCGGTAACAATAAAGATCATGGACAAAAATAATGAGAGATAACATGTCAAATATAAGTAATTAAAATGGTCATAGCTAATGAAAACAACCACAACTAGCTCCAGATCAAGATGAGTATGTAATCCTCTCAAAGAACACTTTCATGCAAATTCTGAACAGAAGGTTCCTATATCTCAAGCCCTCAATCTTCCCTATGTTTTTCGGTCATTAGATCAAACAAAAAAAAGGATTTTCTTTCTATTTCGTGTGTATTCCTATTGTGCCTTTTGCTTCTCCCTTGGGCCTCCGCATACCAGTTTGGTATGAAATTGCTTCCTATCCCATGGGGCTTTTAGGTAGTCTTCTACCTTTATTGCTTCATTTGCTTTATGGTTTGACTATGAAAATAAATCATTGAGTACTAGTCACCAATGGTGATACTAGTAGCCATACTGGTTGGAGATGGGGGCAGTATGGTAGTGCTGCATACCGTACCAACATGGTATGCTAGTTGGTGCTGACACAACAAAAAGTGGCACTAACTACAATGTGTCAGTAAGGTATGGTACCAAGGGACATACCTGGTACCAGTCCTCTACGGATACAATATAGCACTGCTGGGACAGACTGGTACATACTTCAACCCTTGACAGCAACCAAAAGCGATAGAGACAAACTGATGAAAAAATAACATCTGACAAACACAAATAACAACTACCTCAGGATGAAGATGTAGTCCCTTCTCAGCAAACTGCTCATGCATATTGTGAATTAGAAGTCCCATACTTCTCAAATTTTCAACCTTTTTCCTGAACTCTTCAGTCATTAAGGATAGTAGGCCTTCATCCTTCACAAGCATCTGAAAATGTCCTAAGTGGCTATTCAGCTGAGCTGAATAGTTTTCTAAACTGCCATGAGTTCCTGCCAACTCTTCCATGCACTCAGCTAGTTTGGCATTCAGTGCAATGATCTCCTCTTTGCTTTTTGATTCTGCTTCAGTCTTTTCAGCAACCAGTAGAGAACCGTTTCTTTCTGCCTGTGATAAGGCATCTTCCAAAGATTTTATAGTTGCATAAGCATCTGCTAACTTGCTAGCCTGCATATAATGTTCCTCTCTCATTTTCTCCAACTCTTGCTCTATAGAAGCTCTACCAAGTTGCAGGTCCTTTTTTTCGTCAGCAATGAAAGAAATATGCTTTTCTGCATCAGCTAATCTGTCCTCTAGTGATTTTATAGTTGCTGAGGCATCAGCAAACCTGTTAGAATACAAGGTAGCTTCCTCTTTAACTTTATCTAGCTCTTTCTGCATATGAGCCTCAGCAACTTGTAATTTTTTAATGTGCTCTGCAATCCAGTTCAGCTTTTCTACGGGCCCCACAAAGATATCATCTGTAGGAAGGACAATGTTTTCTATAGAATCAACTAATCTTTGCAATGTACTATTGCTTTTCTGCAAGATCTGTTCACTTTGATCTCTTTGATTTTTCAAGGAAGCAATATCTGACTCTAGCTTCTGAATGTGCTCTGGGAGCCCAGATAAACTGTTGATCTGCTCCTGGTAATCATGGATAGCAGAATCTTTTAGCTGCAGGTCATGTTTTAGCTTCTCGATTTCAGAACTTTTTTCATCCAGAGAGTGTTTAAATCCTTCACGTTCTTGCACCAAACCCTTTCCTTTCTTTACAGCCATGGACAACTTTTCCCTAAGAAGAGAAGATTTTTCTTCCGCTCGCTCAAGCTCTTTTTGCAAGGAGTCTTTATCACTTCTCAAAGCAACCAGTTCCTCTGACACTCTTCCCAACTCATCTGATAGCCTCATCATTGTGGACCTATCAATCAGATCTTCTTCCAGAATCATCTCACAAAGCTTCAGCTCCTGACTGCTTAGATACAATAAACTTTGCACCCTTTCTATCTGTTCACTCTCAGCAAACGAGATTTTGATCCTTTCTCTGATTTTAGCCATGCATTTCTCTATCATCACATTCATGTCAACAGATGGTTGATCATCCAGCGTGATTTCAGAGACCTCTAGTAATACCTTCATTAACCCATCCTTCTCAGAAGAAAGAATAGACAACTTTTCAGCTATCTCTTCATATTTGCATCTGAGGTTTTTGTGCTCGTTCTGTAGATATTCCTTTGCTTGTTTCTCTTCCAAGATAGACTTAGTCAGGTGATCTATTTCCCTGTGTGTTTCCGAGAATTCTGATTCATGTGATGCTACAGCGAGCTGGGTGCTAGCAATTTCTTCCTGGAGCTTGATAATATCATCTTTAGCCTGGGTGAATGAGTTCACTAGCCAATTGATTTGAGAGTTCAATTCACTTGATGAAATGCTTTCTGGTAGCCCAATCAAGGACAAGGCATCTTTAGCTTTGTGATTTTCCAGGAAGATGATATCTGCAAGCCTTTTTTGATTTACAAACCACCTTACCCTATCTATGGCCTCCATGGAATGCAGCTCTTGTGTGGAATCAGTTGACATAATTTCTTCTATTTCCCGAAGAACCATGTCTCTTTGTGAGAGTGACTCTCTTAGGGAACTAACCAAACTGTGTGTTTCACTCAGTTCCTGAGTTCTAGCATTAACAGTCTCTAAGGCATCAGATTTTTGTCGCAACTCTGCCAAGCACTTCTCGAGCTCACTGGTCTTGTCCGCTAGTAACTGCTTTAACTCCTCAGCAGTGGCTTCTGCAGTTTGTAATGTATCAGATTTTTGTTGCAACTCTGTCAAGCAATTCTCAAGCTCACTTGACTTTTTGGCCAATAACTGCTTCAATTCCTCAGCAGTGGCCTCGGTACTTTGCAAATCATCATACTTTTGTTGCAAATCATGCAAGCACCTCTCAAGTTCACTTGTCTTCTCCGCTAATAACAGCTTCAACTCATCAGCACTGGCTTCTGCAGCTTGTAAGGCATCAGACTTTTGTTGCAACTCCCGCATGCACCCCTCAAGCTCACTTGTCCTCTGAGCTACCAACTGCTTCAGCTCATTGGCACTGACTTCACTAGCTTGTAAGGCATCAGACTTCTGTTGCAGCTCCAGCATCCACCCCTCGAGCTCAGCCATCTTCTCAGCTACTAACTGCTTCAGCTCATTAGCACTGGCTTCACTAGCTTGTAAGGCATCAGACTTCTGTTGCAACTCCTGCATGCAGCTCTCAAGCTCACTCGTCTTCTCAGCCAATGACTGCTTCAAGGAATCACGATGTTGAACCAATGATTTTCCCTTCGACACAGCAATGCTAAGCTTCTCTCTGGCTGCTGCCAACCTGTTCTCTGTCTGCTCAAGTTCCATCTTAGTTTTGCTTGTTTCTGCATTTGCCTCTCCTAAACTTTCTTTCATCTTCTTGACCTCTTGAGCCAGTTTCCCATTTTCTTCCTCGAGCTTAATCATCCTCTCCTGAAGAAAAGCTTCCTTTCTCTTGCTTTCAAGCAACTCTTCGCGAGCGACACTAAAGACAATACCTGATTCATTCTCTGGTGAATTTGCAAAGTCAGGCCTGATCTCTGCCAAACACTGCCCAACTTGTTGGATTTCTGATAAGAACTGCATGTGCTTCTCTATCAACAACAAGGTCTTCTTCTCAATAAGAGAAATTCCATCAACAGCAGAATCTTCCAAAGAGCCATGTTCTCGTCCAACTACAGATGAAAGGGAAGCTAACAACCTATTGGAAACAACATCAGATGACTCTTTCAAAGACTCAGACCATGCCTCCCGAAGTGCATCCAAGTAAGAAAGGATGACATCACGAGACATCAAAGATTCTGAGGCTTTCACATTGAGGTCTTCGATCTCTTGATCTTTGACATAAAGAACAGAACGAAGCTCCTTGACTGTGCTATCATAATTTAACTGCTCACCAAGAATGCCTTTCAAATGATGGATAAACTTGGAGCAATCACCTAACATCCTGTGTAATGGAGTGGGAGATGACAATGCTTTGTCCTCCTCGCGTTCCTCTGTCTCCAGCTGGTGAAGATGTTCGACCAATTCAGCATTGTTTACAGCAAGTACTGATTGTTGATTAATCATATCTTGAAGTTGTTGGCGTAGACTGACAACTTGCCTCCCAAACAACTCCCTCTCTTCCTGAATCAAATCTACTCCTTGATGAATAAAAATCAAAAATCATTTGTTTTTTCTAGGTGAACAGAAGGGGCACCTCACCTTATACTTTCTGCATTCGGCCATGGTGTCCTCAAGCCGAGCCCGCACCCTGGCAAGATCGCTGGTAGCCAATCTCCCCGGGGAACTCTCCCCAGTCTCAATTACGGCCATTGACTCCTCGAGCCCGCTGCTCCGACTGCCCACGACGCCCAGCTGGTCGGACGCATCCTCGAAAGTCTCCTCCTTCCCCGCATCCTCCCTCCGGTCCACCTCGTCCGGCGGCTCCTGCATCGATCCATCGATATTTACCAGAATGCCACTGTCACGATTCCCCCGCAACCCTCTGGATTCCTGTATTCCGAGTTCTTCAGCATCAATTCAACAAGAGAACCAAATCTGAACCCACAAAAAATCCCATCTTTAACCAAAAAAGAGACAACCTACCTGATCTGGATTGCCCGGGAGCTCGACCAGCACTCCATCGCTGCTCCCGCTCTCATCAGACGATTGCTGGCCGGTGCTCGGGGATTCGGGATCAGCGTACGCGCTCGGATCCTCGCCGGCCTTGGCCGGCGTCCGGATTGCGCCAATCGGCTTCTCCTCCTCGCCGCCGGAATTGGAATCAGAACTGCTCGAAGCCTTCGGACTGGAATCGGTATCCGAGTGATCCGCCATTGGCGATCAAGAAGAACTCCAGAACTCCAGCCACTTTCAACTCAAATCAGAAGCGGCAATTGAAACAAACAGCGAAAAAATAGAGCTGGAATCGACCGGACTATCTGCAGAAACCCTAGATCCAACGGATTCGATCGAATTCGAGCTGGAACCGATGGATCAAAGAATCGAACAAATTAAGAAATTACGAGATTTGGAACCGAGAAACAATATCGAAGAGAGGAAAAGAAACGAACAGGGAGTACAGAGAGACTTGGGGATGCGTTAGGATTATACAACGGATGGAGATATACGAGCGTTGCACGAATCGCGGAGGTGAGGCGAGAGATACGGTTCTCCTCGGCTGAGAGTTAACTTTATGTGGGGCCCGCGTATTTGACGGGAGGGGCTGGGATTTTGTGGTCCGGACGGAGGGAAGTCGGCGTCCGGGGTGGTGGGGCCCGGCCGCGCGGGGTGCACTTGGAGTGCGGTGGCGAGTGGGATGACGCCATAAGTGCATGAAAGCTGGTTAAAGCTCTGGCCCAGTTTGGCACAATGGATCATTAAATTGGCAGTTAGCATCTTAGTTTATTTGTGTCGCTATTATATTTTTTAAAATAAATTAAAAACAAAAATCTTTTTTATTTTTTTAAAATTTTGTAAATAAAAATATAAAAATTTTTTTAGGCCGGCATTAGCCAATGATAAGAGAAAGGAAGGAAGGATGGAGCCGGCAATATGGAGCCAGCAATATGGGTGAGAATAAGAAAGAGCTCGATGTCAGGTGGAGAGCAGCAAAGAAAAAAAAAGCATTAGATTGGTAACATGGCCAGACACTTGAGAACGAACAATGAAGCTAACGGTGAGATTGGGACCATTGGGTGAAAGAAGGGAAGTTGGAAGGAGGAAGGTGCTGAACTAAAAAATTAAAAATAAAAATTTTTTAAATATAAGTTTTTTAAAAATAATGAAAGTTATTTAAAAAATGAATAAATAAATAGAATAACCAAATATTTTTTCTATGTTGGTTATATATAAAAAAAAACAAAAAAAATACAATACCAGACGGATCCTAAGCTGATACTTTATTATTTTTATTTGTACTTTTTATATTGCTCTTGATTCACAATTGGCACGTATGAAGAGTGCAACGTTAGGAAAGGTGGGTTGAACGGCAGTCCTTCAAATTGGCTCTAATCCTGGAATGTACATGTCTGATTGACAGAAAGACTAATTTATAAAAAAGATGTGATTTCTATCAATTGGCGAAGCCATGAATTTTTTTTTCTTCCACATGTATATGAATTAACAAACGCGCCGTTACGTTTCATTGGTGTAATATAAAACTATAACCAATTATTACCTTAGTAGATGTGGCATCATGAAATTATATCGACATGGCTAATAGCAGTGGAAAATTTGGCATAAAGTCCTATGATATTAGATCCATGCATGAACTATGCATTTCTATTTATTAACCTAAATATGATGATGATCATCGATCTATGCCCAATCTTGAATAGTATTCTTTTGACTAAAATATAATTTGATTACACGTAAAAAATATTTTGGCAAAAAATCTTAAATTTTTTATTATTTGGTAGGATCAGAAACGTCCTTCATTGTATTTCTTCCAAAATATCCATAAACCAAACATTTAAGATGAATCAAGTTGCCGTAGAAAAATAAAGAAAATAAAAGGCTATGAGAAAAGAAAACAATTAGGAAAAAAAGTTGTCGATAAGTATAAGTGAAATAGGCTTAATTAAAAGGCATGGTTTAAAATAACATCAATAAAACAACACTCATTTTCCACTGCATTATATATCATATAATAGGCAAAAGGATAATGACAATTATGATAAGTTATTTAATACTATAATGACTTATTATGATACAAATAACAGTCATCGTTTAGCAATTGCATCCATTATCATTCCATCATCGAGGCACTAACTATACTCATAACTTATTCTAAACTGCCACCACAAAGTCAATATTTTTTTTAACTCAAAAAATAATATGATGAATGATCGATCATTTCTTGTCAATTTTCATTATTTTGATATAATTAAAATTGAAAGTACCTAATTTTTGAGATGATTTTTTTGTATTAGGTAACTTCTTTTTATGATTTTATATGTACAACTCTTTTTCGTATATATTTTTGAGATAAACGGGCATGGAGCTCAGGACCCATCTCACCAAAGTCAACCTTCCCACCATAGATAACGAGGCAACTCTCCAACCCTCAAATCGCTCCAAGATGCGTTGCATTACAGAGGCACTCAATCATCCGCAGTCTCCTCCCAGTGATGGGAACACCTATGTAACTCTACGACCCCTTCTGCTCCCTCATACCAAGGAGTTTCCTAATAGCTTGCTTCACCTGCAACTTAGTTTTCGAATTGAAATAGATAGTGGACTTATGAAGGTTCACTTTTTGACCTAATGCCTTGCAGTAGTCCTCCAAGACGCCTCTAAGGGTCAATGCATCGTTCGTTCTCGCTCTAACTAACAGAAGACAGTCATCTACAAATAGAAAATGAGAGATCGATCGGGGACTGGCACATAAGCGTCCATCACCCGCTCTCGACATGCAGCCCGTAGGAGTCGAGATAACATATCAGCACACATAATAAACAGGTAAGAGGACAAGGGACAACCTTGATGTAGCCCGATAGTGGAGTCGAAAAAAAGCGATGGCGTCCCATTGCTCAGGATGGAGAAGGACGACCTCTGCACACGGCCTAGAACTCAGTTGATCCAGGTCTCGTAGAAGCCAAAACTCTCCAATGCAAATTTGAAAAAGTCCCAGCAAACTCTATTATAAGCTCTGTCTATATCCAGCTTCAATGGTATGTAACTTCATCGACTTAGGTCTCACTGCATATCCTACATCATCTCTTAGGCAACTAGGATGTTGTCGGCAATGCTATAGCTCCCCACTAACGCCCTTACTCCTGGCTGATGAGTCTAGGCAGCAACATCTTCATCCTCCCTACCATAATTTTTGTCACTATCTTACAAAGTGTAGTGCAAAGACTGATCGATCTGAAGTGGCTAGGCTCCATCACTTCCTGACGTTTCGAAATAAGAGCGACGTAAGTTTCCTTCTAAGTATCTGACATCGAAGTCGTACTGAAGAACAACTGGACTACCTCCACTATTGCCCTCCGGATGGTGCACCCTTCTAAAGAAGAACGGGGGAAAGTTATCTAGCCTTTGTCCTCCACCAAGGCCCAAAGTGCCCCTCGCACCTCACTCTTAGAGACCGGCCCAATGAGGCCCGCGTTTTCCACCATCCCAACTCTAACGTCTAGATGCAGAAAGTGGGGGCTACCCCTAGGTTGCTGTCCTCTGTCCATATGGAACTGAAGAAGTCAAACAAAATCTTTCTTACACTATTCTCCTCCTACACTCTTTGCCCATTCTCATCTCTCAAGGATCAGATCATGTTCCTCTACCTCCTGATGATGGTCGACTGGGGGAAGAAGCAAGTGTTCCTATTCCCTTCTCTGATCCACTAGACTCTGGGCTTCTATCTCCAAAAGACCTCCTACTGGCCAGCTTCCGATGAAGAACAGCCACATCAGCCTCCAATAGCTCGCCACTACCATCCTCTCTTCCTTGAATGTCAACAATGGAAGCTTCCACCTCATCCAAGCGTCTGAAGATGTCACCCACCACCTCTCGATTCTATTTTCTCGGCCTACGTTTGGTAAGCTCCAACTTGCAGGTGACTCTCTATATGGCATCCCCTTACACCGGGGTCCCCCAAGCCCCCTAGACAATATCCCAAAATTGGAGTACGACAGTCATACCTTCTCAAACTAGAAAGGGTTGTGGTGGTTGGAGCTAGAGATAGGGCTAATCAAAAGAGGGCAGTGATCCGAAGTGATTCGGAGAGGGTGGCAAATCTAATAGGTGGGGAAGCACTGGACCCAGTAGGCTGACACAACAGTCTTGTCGATGCTCTCCCATACTCTAGCACGATCTGAACGATTGTTGTACCATGTGAATCTCGGTCCAAAGAACCTAAGATCCACCAACCCATTAGCTGTCAAAAAGTCACGAAACTTCCTTCTTTCTATCTTGTCTAATATAGGCCTTGCCTCCTCTCTTCTTGTGGGCCCTTAGATGCAGTTGAAATCACTAGCAACCATGGTCGGAATCCCCTGTATAACAAGATTGGTAACCTCTCTCCAGAAGACCCTCCTCACCCTACAATCAGTGCTAGCATTCACTCTCGACATAATTTAAGGTGTTTCATTAAGTTCCAAAATTACCATTACAACTTGCTGGGGATAGTTATGGAATATATCCACAGTGGTGGCACCCCACTTCTACAAAACAATGATGCCCCCACAAACCCTGGGACTCAATAGCATAGAACTTCCAAGTGGCTGAAAAGCGACACTGAGCTCGGCGGAGTCAATCTCCAGAAAGCCACGTCTCACACAAGAAACAAATATCTAGGCCATTCACCTGAATCAATCTCCTGAATGAGGTAGTGAATGAGGTAGTGAAGGAGGGCATACCCGCTCCTCTGCAGTTTCCCACAAAAATCTTCATTCTGCGACATGCAACAAATCAGGACCCTGCTTCTCGCCTCATGGGCCCCCACTTCCTTGATCTCCTAGTTGGGTTGGCCCACCTCCATCTCCATCTTCAACTTTCCTTCCCGCAACACCCCCCAAAACAATAGCCTTGGCCCTCCTCACCATTACTTGCTGATTCACTCTCACAGCAGGTGGGCCCGAGTCCGGCTAGCCACCCACCAGAGCCCCACCGTCGGACGCCTTCCCGGCTGCCAGCATCGCCGCCTCCCTAGCCGAGCAAGGGACCGACGCCATCAGATCAGGACCAACAAGAGCACCGCCACCAAAAATGGCAAGAGCTTAATCGGCCCCAAAGGTCAGAGTCTACGAAGCCCTTAGTAGTGTCGGAGAAGAGCCGGGGTTTGCTAGAGCAGGAGACACCATCATCGGGGAGGACATCAACGCTTAGGTGGAGGGGGGCGGCAACCAGCTCCCGCTCACTAGGGCCCCATTCGATCCCAGCTTTCCACTCAGGAGCCTTGGGCGAGCTAGGCCCATCCGCCCGAGTAGCCCAGTCCGCACCATCGGGCCGGCCCAAATCTTTCGGGCCCAGGCCCACACCAACCAACCTAGTCCCTGGGCTCCTGGGCCTCTTATTCAACTAGGCCATGCCCATGTCCACCATAGTCACCTCTGGGCTGGTCTGCATAGTATCCGACCCAACTCCACTTGAGTCATCCGCCGAGTCGACCAGGTTGTTCAGTAGGTTGAAGCTTGACCCAGTTCGTCGGCTTCCCTGAGTCGCCCCAAACCTAGATCCCGAGTCGGCACCCTCACTGGCCTACCGGTCCTTCGGGGGAGATGGCCGCCATGCCATCTTTGCCGACTTCTTCCACCTGTCCAAGTTCAACAAACCAGGGGAGTTCGACCGGTTAGGAGGGACCACGACCTTAAGGACGACGACCCTGGGGTTGACTGAGCCGTCTTCCTTGGTTGCGGCAGCCCCTTCACGGCTCACAGCGGTCGGATCTTCATGGCCTCCAACCAAGGGTCGATGATCGGCCGCCGGGCTATCTTGTCAAAGCTCAAATCCGGCTCCCCACCTCCTTCCAAGTCTCCACCTGCCTTAACTACCATGGGAGCAGGGGACTTTGTTTGATCCTGCACATCGCCCTCCACCATTGGGGCCGGGAACTTGCACACCACTTCAGCGTGCCCGATTTGCCTGCAACCGTAGCAGAAATTAGGCACATTTTCATATACAAAGGGTTGCCAGAGAACCTTGGACTTGCCTTTGATCTGGACTCCGGGCCGTAATGGACTGGTGGCATCGATGACCACCTTGACCCTTGCAAATCCTATCATCTTCTGCTGCTTCGTGATGCCATCGACGACCAGTAGCCGGCCGACAACCGTGACAATTTTGCAGGATGGTCTCACTCGCCTAGTACTCCACCGGGGAGCTTCGGCATCCGAATCTAGACCATCGTCGTCTTCTTCGTGTCCGACCTCATGACGAAGTCGGGAGCCCATGGCTTCATGGCTAGCAACTGCTCCACCACCACCCAAGGATCGCCGGTGAGGGCGATGTCTCAGTCAGCCGCCGTCTTGAAGCGAAGGGCCAAGTAATTCTCGGCAAGTGGCATAGCCTCCATCTCATGCACAGCCCCCAGAACCGGGCGGCCAAGACTCCAAATGACCATCGCCCAGTTTTCTCAAGCCTTCCTCAAGGCTTCAATCCACTCCTCCGGTAGTTCGAGAACCACTGTGAAATGTCGCCAAAGATTCTCCATCGCCTCTTCTGAGATTTGGCGCGTAGCCCATCCCTTCGGCTTCACCCAGCCTTCCTTCTCCTCGCCCGTACCGTCAGTCCCTAAGTCCCACCGACGGCTGAACTGTCCGCTGCCTTACCCACTATCTCAGCCATTACCGATCGCACACGAATATTGATGCAATCACTAACTTGAGCGAACTAACTTCTAAAAATGTTCTTAAGCCTTTAGGTAGAATATGATAATTTTTTTTGTTAAAAATATAATAAATATTTTATATATTTTTTCCAAAAAATAAATCCTAAACCAAACGTAAGCTATTTTCAAATATATTATTTTTTAAATATATTAAACAAAAATTATTTTTTAAAATATTATATATTCAAATATAAGTTTTTTTAATATTTTAGCATGAAAAATTATCCCTGCAGGCCAAACAAGTCCAACCTATCAGGCGGGACAAAATGAGTTGGTGGGTATTTTCTCTCGTTCTTTCCTGCCTCTCTTGACTCCGCCTCACGAGGAAGGGCAACCGCCGTGGCTCTGCCAGCGGAAGCGAGGACTGCAGCATCCCCCCTCCCCGAGACACCTTCAGACCCAAGAGCAGGTACCCTCTTCCCTTTTCCTTTGTTCCAATCAGTACTCCACCCCGGAAAGAACTCTTATGCAACCCGAATCCCTAATAAATCACAGACTCCTTTAATCTTTCCCCTAAATCTTTGTTCTTGATCTCATCATCTTCTTGCCAAGTCTCCGGAAATGTTGGTACGAGTGGCAGATTATTTCATCTCACCATCTTTTTGCTCCGATGGAAGAGCAAATTTGTTCTAGTCAATGCCATTGTTCGCACCCGTGTTTCATGTTTGTTATCGCCGTCCATGTTTAAAACTTTAATCTTTAGGTTTATGAGATAAGCTTAGCATCAATCTTGTGCTCAAGAGGGGCTTCTCATGAAAGAGTTGGTGGGAACAAAATTTTGGGAATAAAATTTGATCAGAAAAGAAACTGCAGAAGGATTTTTAGACCTGAACCGAAGCTTATCGAGTCATGCTTGTTTTTTAGGGCATGTTGAGAAGAAGGCATCAAAAACTTTTTTTGCATGGGAAAATGATTATTCTGGTTGTTTAACTTACAGAAAGGCATGTGATAACAAAACAAGCGGCAATTTTTGTTTTCTTTCTCAATTTTCGGATATGTAAAATTTGACCACCCCCACCCGAAAAAAAAGAAGGGAAAGGAAACTGTGGATTTAGGGCGTGGAGAAACCTTTTTTTTCTTTTGACGAAGCAATGGGTACTGTGTTGAAAGAATTTTATTAAAAGAGGCGTAGAGAACTACTTCTGTTCAAATACTGACTTTTTAACTGGACTAATTTGTTGAAAAACCGAATTTCCCTTTTATTTCCAGGAGAATAAAAAAAAGGTTACCTAACTGAACTTTGATATGCATGGATCTGGTATGGCAGTGTAAATGGGAACAAAATTGGAGCAAATACCTCAATATTTTCAACTCTATCATCGGGGTGGTCAATTATTCTGCTTAGGTCCCAAATGGCCCCTTATTATGATTTTGCCACTTAGCCTAGAAGCTCCCATGTCTTAGTTAGTTGATTAGATTCCAAGCATAAAAGGGAACATCAGAGGAAGGATTGGTCTTGGGTGGGTAAAATGCAGTTTTGAAAGGCAGGTCATAATACGTTGCAGGTTTGCTTCTTTTTGTGTGATAACTGCTGAATGAGCAACACATGGGAGGAGAAATTAAGTGGACTCTTTTGCATGGGCAACTACTGGGATGTGGAAAGTAGTCTTCTAGTGGATGGTGGATGATGATGCTTCAAAGAGTTCCTTCATTATTGCTCTGACTTTTATATTGTAACTTGGAGATGAATTTGATTTCTTATGTCAAACCCAGTCATTTGCTTGTTTAAACTCATTCCTAGCCTTGGGAATTCTTTTTTACTTGCTTTCTAGAGGCATATGTTTAATTGTGTCATCAACAAGGTTGGCCTTTCTGCTGCTAACTATGCTTTATGTTTCAGGCTAATGTCTCTCTCTTTTCTACAGCTGCCACTGTTGATAATTCAAAACCAATTCATGGTTGGTGGGAATTAATTCATAACATCTCGATTCTTAGATGGATAATATTTTAATTGATATAATGACCCTATCATCTGAGGCAAGACCTGGTGGCAAAGTGGCTGCATGCTATTTATAGGATTGATGAATACTCTATTGTCCATCTGTTGCAGTTTGACACCAATTATCTCTGGCATATACTCTATATTTTTCTTACATGATATTCAGCTCATTTTCAGACCAAGCCATATAGTTAAGCTCTAGAGCTGTAGAAAATATGTTAAGGTGTTCCATTGACAACTTTATTTGTTATACTTATTCATAGCAGATACCTTGGAATAAGGGTTTACAAAATGAGATGCCTTGAAACAACATATATCTATCATTAACCTTAAGTTGTTTTCTTCAGAATTAAAAGTTTCACTTAACTTATTCATAGCAACATCAGATAACCTGTGACAACCAACGGGAACTATCATGCTCAGCTTGGTTTCTTAGTCACTCACTGCTTTTTGTTAATAGTCGCTTTTCAGACCCCTGCTTTTTGTTAATAGTCACTGCATCAAAGGCAGGCAGTGATCATAATATGCTCAAGGCCATCTCTTTAATTCACTGTCCAGTCTGATTTTGTTATAGATGCCTTTTTCATCTCTGCATTTGATAATGGAATAAAGTAACAATAGTTGTTTTTTTCCCCTTGGTAGCTGTTATAATTGCAGTCACAAAATTTGTGTTGTTAGTTATGAATGAGAATGATTGCACCATTTGGTCAATTTAAAATTTGGCCCATGTTCTTTAGCATTCCCATTGTAAATCCAAATTGGCGTTCCCTCCTCCTCTAGTCTTATCATTTATTGCTATCACATATACAAGTTATATGCATTAGTGTGCCCTCCCTTGAACAGCAACAGTTAGTGCATTAATATTTTTCTTTTTGCTTTTTTCTTTTTTTTTGGTAGAGAGATAGAAGAGTTAGGCTGAAGCCTAACTCAAATTTATTGCAACTAAAATTGAACTAGGTCAGCAGGGGCTAACCGACCAAAGGAGAGGAGTTAAATAGGAAATATGAAAGAGTATGGTGGAAGAGATTAAGGTAATAAGGTAAGAACAGGGTCCATCTTCCTTCTCATTTTATCAATGCAAAACCTTGTCAATCTTCCTTCTCATTTTAGCAGTGCAAAACCTAGTCCAGTCCCTATCAGGAAGTAGATGTTGTCATAGACTATTGGGATGTTCTACTATTGCTTCTAGAAACTATTGAATTCCTTTCCAATCATAGACACCAGTTTGTAACTGAGATGATAACATCCCATCCAACCCTCTTTTTCTTGATCTCCAATCAGTCCACAGCTCTCATATTGTTGTAGGGAAGTCCATGACTCCAAACAAAGATCCAAGCTGAGCCTGGATATCATTGAAGTAGATGCAAACCAGAAATAGATGATCTGTCAACTCCTCATGGTTCTAAGAAAAGGGCATGTTGCCAGATGACTTCAATTTCATTTTCTTTAGTTTCATGCAGATATCTTATTAAGAATTAGAGGCCAGTTGAACAACCTGACCTTCTAAAAGAACAGGACACTTCCATATCTTCGATGGATGCCTTTCTTGAACTCCTTGGTTATTTAAAATTCTGTATGCCTTATTAACAGAAACTATTTAGCCACATGTCATTCCAATATGTAGGTCCATCATCAACTAAAAGACATCCTCTTGTAGTGGATGCCAGTATCTCTGATAAAAGAAGCTGGGAAACCCATTCAACCCTGGAGCCTTGTCAGTAGGCAAATCAAGAACAGCGTTCTTCAGTTCCTTTGTCAAAATGTCTTCCAGTGAGTATAGATCCACTTTCTCTTCTACGTACAGATTACCCAATCAGCAACAACGCTACTCTGTTGAAGAATGCCAAACGACTTTGAAAAGGAGTGGAATTGATCTTCTATTACTTTCTGCTCATCCACAATATTGCCATCTGTGTCCAGATCATTTATCTTGGAAAAAAGGTTTTTTTTCCTTCTCATGTTAGAAGCGGACCTATGAAAAGAGGATGTATTTTTATCACCCTCTTTGACCAAGTCATGCGTAAGGTTTCCTCCTTCTTAAGTACATCTTTTAGTTCTACTTTGAGATTATACTACCTTTAATATCTTTCCTCCAGGGATACAAGGTGCTCATCTTCTTCACAGTCTAGCCATCTAATTTAGGAGGGAGTTTCTTTTCTTTTTTTTTGTGGCTTCATTATGTAAGCCTAGTAATTAGAAATCAATGCTTAGCCACCAGCCTAGCTGCTGGTGAGTCCAGATTTTGTCCTTCATTCAACCATTTCTCAATTAGTTGATCAAAATGTGGATATTCTAGCCATAGCTCAAATTTGAAATTTTTGCTGAGCTTCTCGATGGGGATCATTCTGAGCATCAGCAGTGCATGGATGAATGAGGAATTGGGTAAAAGGAATTGCCTGAGAGATAGTAAAAATATCATGCTGCTCTAAGGATACTAGGAATTGATCTAATTTGGTGAAACTAGGGTCCTCTCTTTTGTTTGACAAGGTAAAATTTATCCCTACCAAAGGAACATCTATTAGATTCCACTGCTTAACAAAGTTATTACACTAAAATTTGCTAATTCTGCCACTAGCTATGCCCTTCCACTCATTGCTGAATCTAGCACTATTGAAGTCACCGGCATATACCAAGGACCGGCCCATAAGGATTACACAGCCCCCAATTCCTCCTAGAAAGTATCAAATTGAGATCTCGTATAGGGTCCATAAACATTTTAACAACTCAGGCTTGATTGGTAGACTTAGAAGCAGACTGATAGAGAGAAAACACCTTTCTGAAGACAAGCACCATTCAAACTCTGAGTCTCAGCAAGTCAATATAATATACCATCTGAAGAATTTCTTTCTCATCCTGCAAATGAACTAGAGTGCTTGATTCCTCTGCAACACATGCATTTGAGTGCATTTTGGTAGGTAGTTATGTAATGTCCTGACTCCAATAGAGAAGAGACCAGGTAAGGACACCTCACAATTGCTAGAAGCCTCTCCTTTAAGAGAAGAAATGTTGAGGCAATAAAGGACCCACCTTGGTTTGTGGAGTTTTTTTGTTTGTTTTTGGGTAAAACAAGTTGTTGAAGTTCAACCTGTCGGTTAATAACTCCCTTAAAAGCAGAGTAAATGGGTGAGGAAGGGGACTTGATATCTTCAGTAGAAAGAGGATGGATATTCCTTCTTGCAACATGCCTGCTTGGTGGGGATCCAGAGAGAATAAATTTGAAGGGCTGAACGTTACATTACTGATCTCTTCAGAATAGTTATGGGATAGTGGTTTTAATAGCTATCTAGCTGTTCCCCTGCAATTATGGTGCCCTTCAAACTACACTTGTGACAGCTGCTATGGATATCTCCAAATTGACCTAGTAAGGTGCTTTGATTTCTTGCTAACCCCCCAATCCTCATTAAAATAAATAAATATTGTAATTTCCTTCTGTGTCCAGATCCTGACTGTGATGGATTTTTATTTAATAGTAATAAGGTCTTCTCCAGTATATTTGTACATATCCAATCATCTCTATCTATAGGAGCAAAGATAGGCTGTAATTGTTAGTTGAAGCAAAATTTTTGATTCTTTGTTGTCCACATACTTGTTGGAAGGTTGGGAAATTAACTGCAGCAGTGTTGCTTTTTAACTGGCGGGCAGGATCTGCACTCTGGAAATTGAAACCATGTTGAGAGTTCGAAAATAGAATTTATATGCCATAGCTGATGCAAGACCATGGTGCAATATTCTTTCTCCTACTCTTCACTCTCTACCTTTACTCCTAGAACACCCATTGCTATACATTCTCAGTTTGTCTAATTGTTTGTATATTATTTTCATCGGTAATAGTTCAATCAGAATTGTGTAACTTGGGAATTTCTTTCTATGTGATGATGAAAACCAAAAGTGTTTAGTCTTCAACACAATCAACTTAGTTTGCCATCTAATTTTCTTGATCTTGATAGCTTTAGATGTTGGGATTACCTTGTAAGATTGTAATAATTTTATCCTTCACCTGACCATGAAATATATTGAAGCAGGTCGTACGGAAAGGAACTGTGCATATATTCTAAAATCTCAGCAAGACTATTGGCAGAATAGACAGTGCTTTCACATGTTTGATATACATAGTCTTTCTGCAACATTTTAAAAAGACTGCTCTAACTGTATGATATCTCGCTATGGATTTATATTGTTCAATGACCGGTTCCTTGCTATATTTTCTGGTTTCTCTTTAGCACAACTTCCTAAGAGGAACTGATGGCTGTGGAGGCATCATCAGAACATACAGTGCAAGAGGGTGCACAGCATGTTAAACCACGGATTCTCCTGGCTGCTACTGGAAGTGTAGCTGCTATTAAATTTGAAAGTCTTTGTCGTAGTTTTTCTGAGTGGGCAGAAGTGAGAGCAGTAGCTACAAAGTCATCCTTATATTTTTTAGATAAAGCATCGTTTCCAAGGGATGTGACTCTTTATACAGATGATGATGAATGGTCTAGTTGGAATAAAATTGGAGATGGAGTGTTGCACATTGAATTACGAAAATGGGCAGATATTATGGTAATCGCCCCATTATCAGCAAATACCCTAGCCAAGGTATGTTTGATATAATCCATTAAACTGCTTCTTTGGACTTAAATGGCTCCATAAATCTGTGTCAAGGGGGATTTTGAAGTGTTTGAACGCATATTCATGTAGTAAGGCAATGCAAAAAGAATTTGTTGTTGATTTCTGTTGATCATTATGTCTTTCTTCACTGAAGTACTAGCAATTCCATAGTCTCTGCTACTGTAGTTTTACTTGATACGTTGCTTTATATGGTGTTGATTCATTTTCTTCTTCCCTTGAGTAGATTGCAGGAGGACTGTGTGGCAACCTACTAACATGCATTGTGCGAGCCTGGGATTACAGCAAGCCTTTGTATGTTGCTCCTGCCATGAACACCTTCATGTGGCATAACCCCTTCACAAAACACCATCTGGAAGCAATCAACGAACTTGGTATAGTCTTGATCCCTCCCATCACGAAGAGGTTAGCTTGTGGAGATTATGGAAATGGGGCAATGGCTGAACCTTCCATGATCTATAACACAGTGAGGCTTTCTTACAAACCATCACCTGTAAATGGATCTGGGTGACACTTAAATGTTCTTAGGTGTCAATCAAGTTTTCATCCTAACATTTTCTCTGCAGCTGCCTTGTTATGTTTTGTATAATGAAATATTTTATTTTAAAAAAAATGCTTTTGGTGTTTGAAGTTTCAACTTGTTAGATTTTAGGTTATCCTCACAGGAATGTGGTTCTTTTTTGTTGCTTCTAACTGGAGTGACTTTGTAAGTAGAGCTGTTGAATACTTCAAAAATCTTCTGTAACCTTGAAGGGCTGTGATATGCAGGAACGAAATGGACTGCAATCGATCTGTGATCCCAATTTTAATGTGAGTAGATAGATATCAAGATAGTTGGAATACTCGTTTGGTTTACTGTTCTCTATAATAGTCTTTAACACGGACCTGTAATTAGGAATCGCTTGACAGGTTGACAGAATTTTTCCAGTCACACTCTCTGAGCTTTGCCTATTGATTGATTAGATTCTGTATGGATGAAGAACGATTGTCTAAGGGCTGTGAGGAAGAAGTAGGATTTAACCAAATCCAGTAGATCACTAGAACAGTCGTGGACTGCTCTGGCATCCCTGGATAGGCTCGGAGAGGGTTTTTGAGCAAGATACATCATATTTGAAGGCTAATTTCAACTTCTTAATTTTTGGTGTCTCAAGCATTAAAACTAAGCTCTCCATAAGTATTATGGGAATATGTTTTTCCCCTAATCTTCAATAAAATAGGTTAGTCAAGATAAAAGGTTTTTTTTCAGGTGAAATTTTGATCGGCTGTGATTCATAATTCGGGAGGAAGTGGGAGACAAAATTGATATACGAGTCAAAGATTTAACTTCATAAAAATTATATATTTTTTTATGATTATAGTCACTAGTTATAACTATTTGAGGAAAATTGTGATTCCTTCCAACTATAAGGGAATCTGATATGGATTTTGTAAGGGTTGATCTTTTTAGTATGAATAGAGACATTATAATAAAAGAAAAGGAGATTTAGATCCTTATTTTTATATTTTTGTTATTTTATTTTAAGAAAATCGAGTTGAACAAGTTAAGAATTTTTTTTTTAATTAGATCACTGTCCAGTTGCACTATATATTTATGGAGATAAAAGAACATGTTCAAAATTATTGGCTTTTTTTATTATTTTATTCTAGAATGCAAATTGAGCAAGTCAAAGAAAATCATTTCTTCTTCTTGATTGGATCGCAATCCAGTTGTATCATATATTTATGGAGACAAAAGAGCATGTCCAAAATCATTGGTTGTTGGATACATACATACATGTAGTGTGAGGTTCAAGTTACATCTAATATAACTTTTGTAGAATTGCATCTTTTGAATTGGATGATAAAGATTCTACATTGACGATGTAAGCTATTGAATATGATCTACTACCTCTAAACTACTTAAACATCAAATATCATTTGATTTAAAGATTTCTAGCTTATACATCAAGTGGTCAACAATTGAACAATTTAAATAATACAAAACGTTTTGACAAATTAACACATTGTAAGGAGTTTCCAAATTACATGAATTTTAGTGTGTGAGTAACTAAGATAGTAGATCTCATTTAATGGTTCAGATCATCAATGCAAGACCTTCATCATCCAATTCAAAAAAAGGTATAACTTGATCCTTACCTATATATAGGTCTCTCTCTCTCTCTCTCTCTCTCTCTCTCTCTCTCTCTATATATATATATATATATATATATATATATATATATATATATATATATATATATATATGAGATAATTTATAAGGGTATACACATAAGTAACAAAATTGTAAGGATATTCACATAATTTTAAATATTAAGGATATACATGCAAAAACCCTTATAAAATAAATACATCTTAAAAATAAAATTAAATTACTACAAATGAACATCACATAATCATGTAATATTGATAATTAGAGTAACATAGTTAATCTAAATTATACCAAAACATTAGATATGCAATAAATTATCGTGACAGGTAAATAGACATTACATATCTTAGTAAAATTAAATGCTAAATAAAGATGGACAGCATATAATTATTTATATACATATATAAGATCATTTTAATCTATATACTCAAATTTATTCTAATTTTAGAATTACATTAAATGATGAGCATAAATATTTTTTGCAAAATAAAATCATTTTAACTAAGGATTATTTGTTTACATCATGAAATGTTAAAAAAAAAGTTGCACTTTTATTCAATTGGGCATAAATACAAGGACATACAGATAGTTAATGAAGAGCAAAACGAAACAAAAAAAAAATTATATTATTTATAGGTCATATCAACATTATTCTTTTCTTTATTGATATTTTTTCAATCGGCAGGATGAGAAGTGGTTTACTGTATGCACCCTTTTTGAAAAAGTCCTTGACTTTATGCTTTCCCCCATGAATTTTTGCAATAGACTAACGAACACTTAAAAAAGCTTGATATAATACTGGTGGAGAAATTTGATAGATAATATTGTCACATTATATATAGGGATTAGAAGGGTGATCTTGAAAAGTTGGATGGCTAAACCGACAGAAGTCGTGATGGAAATAATAATCATATTTGGAGCTAAATTCTCTTACAAACATTCTTGTTCTATAGCTCATTATCTACCGGCTCCTTCTATCAATATTTTTTTTTTAAAATAACGGATGCTAAAACATCAATTTAACAAATTAATTCTATTTTCACAAAGGTTTAGGGTATTAGAAGTATTTGGATATCGAATCCTCCAAGTTTGGAGGATTAAGTATATGTAGAGAAGGGATACCTCCCACATGAATTTAACAAATTAATCCTAATTTCACCAAGGTTTGGGGTATTTGAGGTATTTGTGTATCAAATCCTCCAAGTTACAAGATGGCAGCCATTGTAACAAGTTCATTTGGCACAAATAAGAACTATTAATTATAACCTTGGTAAAATAACATCTCTCTTCAAAATTTAAAATTTTAAGAATTTTCTCTCCAAATTTTGTACCACCTTAATATACATAACTTTTGATCATGTAAACAGTGATTTGGATAATAATGCCTGCTATTATCTGTTATTTTCCATTTCAATGCTGCTATAACAGTTATTATTTTAATATCATATAGTTTCAGATGCCATAGAATGGGACAAATACAGGTTATTATAAACATCATAACAATCAATAATAATTTTACAGTAAAATATATATATTTTTTTATCTTACCATATAATGTTAATTCTTGTGATGTGCCGCTGTAGGTGTTCCCCACTTCATTCATTTTTCTTTTCGTGAGAATCTGTGCGGTTATATATTTAGTCCTACATCAGTTATTTGCTGGAAGATTTTAAGTATTTATACAAAGCTAAATAATTTAAAATATACCTTTTGACTATTTTTTTATATATGAGATTTTAAGTTACGACAAATAGTATAAAAGCCGATCCATCCGATAGCCTATATGGACTAGGGATACTACAATACGAATTCATTAAGGCTGATCATGAATCGATAATTATACTTATGATTAGATTTAAATAGATTTGGACCTTTAGCCTAAGAGAACGTCAAAGCTTCAACAGAGAAGGATGTGAGAACCGTGCGACATATATTTAGTCCGATATCGATTATTTGCCGAAAAGACCTTGGATACTTATATAAGCCTAAAAAAGCCAAAAATCTGTGCGGCATGTGTTAAATCCCATCTCAGTTATTCATTAAGGACACCTTAAGTATTTATATAAGACTAACGGGTCCAAAATATATTTTTTGACTTTTTTTTTTTTAATGCGGTGCCAAGCAGTGTTACGTTTTCTCATTCCTATCTCATCAAAATTAAATTGACGTGTAATCACAAATTCTAAAATCCATCTTTTTCTTATAATAATTATTTATTTTATGTAAATAAATCTTTTTACTATTTTTTTATAATATAATCAGACCTTGTTCTACATGTGTGTAGTATTTATTATTTTATTTTTAATACAAAACGCATGAATCTCACTTTCCCAGCGGTTATTGAAATCGTGAACCAGATAAACTTTCTTAAAAGTCACCTCCAGTTGGTGCAAACGCGTCCACATTCATCTCCACGACGCACTTGTCCTACGTTCCAAACCAGCTTCATCCAAACCCCGCATACATCGTAAAACTCCAACATCAGCTTTCCGGAAATACCTCTCTTTTCAGCAACAATAACACTTCCTACCGATATGGTTCCTCCGTAAATAATATTCAAATCTAAGGGCCTTATTTCCGACAGTTGGCCACGTTAGTTCTTCCTGTTATTAAGTATCGAAGGGGAGAAAAAGAGAGAAAAATTCGTAAAAAGAGAGAAAAATTCGTAAAAAGAGGGGAAAAAAATGGCTTCTTGGAATTCTATACACCTTGAGGTTACCTATGAGGTTCTTGGATGGATCGCATTCGTCTCATGGTCATTTAGCTTCTACCCTCAAGTCATCCTCAATTACAGGCGAAAAAGGTTCGATTTTTTGTGACTCTTGTTGTAATTTTAGCCTCAAATTCCGTTTTCTGGCGGAAAGATTGAATTTTTATGGTGTATTTTGATTGTTTTTTGTGCTTTTCTTGGGTTTTGGTTGCTGTTAATTGACATTATTTGGCTTTATTGGTCGGGCATTGCAGTGTGGTTGGGCTGAATTTTGATTTCTTGGTGCTGAACATGACGAAGCACTCGTCGTATCTTGTATACAATGCGGTGATGTTCTTCAGCCCCACAGTTCAAAGGCAGTATCATGAGAAGTATGGATTTAAAGAGGTAGGTGGTCATTAATATGTGTTTGTGTTTCTGTGGATTGGAGCACTTTAGCTGATTGCTTAGTGTGGAAGTGTGTGTGTCTTTGGAGCTGGAAAACAAAACTCCATGCAAACATAAAATCTATATGACTCTTTCTATTGCTGCCGAATCCGGGCTGAGGTCGAAGCGGAGCTCGATCCTAAGGTCGGCTGGAGATGAGTTGAGTGGGTTGGTCGAGGTACTAGGGGTGGATCTCCTCCGTGTGTGGTCTGCAAAAAGTTTGCTTGCCGGAGAGTTTTTGATAGAGGATCCTCCGATACCTAAGTCAGAATAACGAGGCAACAGCATAGAAGGGAGAGAATTTCAGCAGAATGTAGTCTCTGTGAATAATATTGCATGCGTATCTAAGGTCCTTTGGGCTCCCTCTTAATATAAGGGTGCCCACGTTGTCTTTATCTAGCCTGACATGGGGTGCAATAATGACCACGTAACAACTGGTAGTATGGTCGCGGCATAGGAGCAAGTCCACTAGGCGGCGGGCAGTCAATTAGTAGTTCAAACAGGGGTTCTTGAGAGTTAATATTCCATGCTATTTAAGAATATTAGTAAGAAAATGCAGATATGGATATCATTCTCCATAATTACATGATATGGAGGTTCTGTATTCACCATGTTCACAAGTATAAAAATAAAATATTGTAAACAGTAACACAAGTCTCCTCAAAGACATATGTTAGTAAGATACCTTGTTACCAATAATACACCTTTCATGAGGATTGTCATATGAGACCTCATTAGTTTTGGTGCATTGGCTAGTTCATTCTTGTTTGCCACTTTTGCAATTTTTTGATGCGTTTGCTTTAAAACTGGGCCAAAGTGTTTTGGTATCTGGTCAAACTAGAACTGAAACTTTAAAATTTATGAGGGTTTAGTTGCATGCACATTCAATCCTTTGCATAGTGTTTTGGGCTTTCTTCATGGTGTATATATATTTATATATTTTAATTCCAATAGGAAGTGACGTATGTGGATCATACTCAAATCTGAAAATTTGGTTGACTTAAAATTAGTAATAAAATGATTTATTTTTGCTATTTTAAATGCAGTCTAGAATACACATAGATTCTGCTTTTGTATTTTAAATTTGGAGGTTGACCAGTCACTCCTCGCTTAAAAAGAAACAAGGCTGAACGGTATATTTCACATTGTATTTATATTAAATTTAGTCTATGTAATGAGATGTGATCCAATAGGCTATGCTGTTTCTAATTCAACGTTTTCATATCTCTAGAATCTGTTTTTGGGCCACTTTAAAACGATAATGACTATTTATGGTGATGCTGATAGTTGATCATGACATTACCGTAGATTTTTGGTTACAAGTATTTCCAACCTAAACACAGTATGTAGTGATAATACATGTAAATAGTTCATCTATACATCTTTTCTTTCCCCCATCATGGCAGATGATTCCTGTGGCTGCAAATGATGTCGCTTTTTCAGTACATGCTGTTGCATTGACAGCTTTCACTTTGTTCCAAGTTTTAATCTATGAAGTAAGTGATCCTATCTTAAACTAACTAAGCCTTTTGGCTTCTAGATTAAGTGACAACCCAATCCCTCATTGTAAGTACTCACTTTTCACCTTGTTTTTATGTCTGTTTACAAATGCAGCATGGCAATCAAAAGGTCTCAAAAACTTGTATTGCAATCACTACAGCTATTCTGGTTTCTGCTGTGGTCTGTGTGATCATAGCCTCGCCGAAACATTCGTGGCTCTGGCTCATCTCTGTATTCAAGTAATTCTTTATAGTTACCTGAAGAGAAACATTTATAGTGGCTCACTGTTGTGATTTTTGTTTGGAGGGCAAAGAAAAAAGAAATAAGTTATCACAAATATTTCTTCAATTTTTTTTGTTGCAATAATCTGATAATGTGATTAATCTTTCCTTATTACCATGTGTGTTTTAGCGCAATACAAGTAATCATGACAGCGATCAAGTACATTCCACAGGTAAAGATACTTCTGTAGTTTAATAAATTTTCTATTTCCTGTCGATTGTTCTTGGTTTTTAAAATATTATCATATTTTAGTGTGCAATTGTAGGAATACGATAAAATTGGCTTTTTCATCGGAAACTTGCAAAGCGTAAGTTGATGAAGTATAAAGTTAACCTTGATTGACTAATTCAAGCTTTATGAGAGACATTCTAATGTGATTACCAATCTGAAAATAGAGCAATCATATATTAGAAGTTAGAATTCTGAAGTTTCCTCTCTCTAATAGCTAATTCCATTCAATTCCAAATTTGGCCCGCATAAACACAAAATAGGAAAAACATATATTTAAGGAAAATAAAGGATGAGATAGAAGCATTTTACCCTATGCATTGTGAATAACTCATCTCCCACTTAAGTTTCTATCCCAATTCTACATTGGAAATGCACCAGTATGTTAGCTTATGCTTTTTTCAGCATTCATATCTGAATGGTCTTTATTGGATTGAGTTCTACTTACGAAAGAAACTACTTCCATTTGTAATGGTTAATTTTTTGAAGATGAAGGCTAGGTGGCCAACTTAGGTGATTTCAAGTCTAGAAAGCACTCTTTTTAACTTAGAATATAATTGCTTTTCGAGTTAGGAGATTTGAATTCCCTATAACCTCAACAGAAAGATATGTAAACAATTCTGAAGTTAATCAAAATAACTTTCTCTCTTTCTCTACCAACTAGCCTTAGCTCAGCTGGCTGTCATCCCTCTCCACGTAGGAGAGGTCCAGGATTCAAACCCTGGTGGTGGCATCCCTAATTTTATAAAACTCTAGGTCTTCTTTTGTACAACTGTCAACCAATAAGTACAGCAGGTTGTCAAAAAAACTGGCTGGAAAAAATAAGATTTATAAGGATGCCAACTAGAGAATAAAAGAACTCGGATCATATTTCACTTAAGGGCATATTCCTTGGGAAGGAACTTTAAGTGACCCAAGCACTGGTGCTTCAAGTTGGATGCTTTATTTGGTAAACCCTTAGGGATCACCACGTATTGATGTCACCATAATAATGTGGAGTTGAACAACAACAATGGATCAAATTTTTTACTTGTGATATTGATGGCTATAAATTTAAAGTTATATATTTGAATCCCTTACCTCATTTTAATACTATATGAGTCAGAAGATCCATTTTCATTAAGAACGGATAGCCTGGTTCTTCTAAACTTAGGGAATTGGTAGTTTTCCATCCAGGTAATGTACAGGAATAGGATGTACTAGGTTTTATGGAGCCAAATTATCATGTCAAGCAAACAAGGTGCTTATTAAGTGCTCAGATTTGAAATTTGGCTGGAGTAAGGTTTTACATAGATGAAGGAAACAAATTTTGGTTCAAGTTATCCAATGGGAAAAGAATATTTAATTTAAGCATAATGATATTAGTGTATGGGAGTATCCATGGTAAATTAGGTTGTAAATCTGAGGGTTTGAGAAATTTATGTAGCTTTGAAGATCATAATATGTAAGAAAGAGTTGGTAGGAAGAAAGTTGACCAATTTAGATGAACAACCAGGAAAGTGATAACTATAAGAACCTTTTAGAAGTAGAGATGATATCTGGTGTTGCTGGAACACCTTAATACCTAGACATTGTAACTTGACTTTTAAGGCATCATGCCTTCTTTACAAGCACATTTAATTAGGTAACGGTTGCTAAAAATATCTGGGCAAAATTTCTTCAAAGTCAATTACTTGAGTAATATGCAACTATTTGGTGAGTTGAAGGTCATTAGCATCAGAGTCTGCTTTGGATTCTCCCAATTTGCAGAATTTCTGTCGGTGGAACTCAAACAGGTTGATGTCAAAATTTCAGTGGGTATCACCACATGTGTATCAAAATATATTAGGTTGCTTTCAAGCTTTAAGGAATCCAACTGTTCCTCTGACTTAGTCAAAGTCCGGAAAAGTGTTTTCTGTGGAAGTCCTTCAATATAGGAGCAGAGCCCCTCATTTAGGTTCTAGAGGTTTCTGTCTTTACATGTTAAGGTCTAATGAGGATGTACTTATTTTGAGAAATAGATTAAAAAAATCTCCATTTTGTCACTTGTGTTGGTCAAACCCATCTACTTGATATGATTTTGCTGGCTACATATTACCTAACCTAATCTTAGAAGAAAGAATCAAGGGAAGGAAGTGGTGAAACTTCCCATGGGTCTATCCTAGCATACAATGACACTTTTTCCTCTGTATGAAGTCCCAATCCATGACTTGGAAAAAAAAGAGAAGAGACACTAACCCCCCCCCCCCCCCCCCCCCCCCCCCCCCCCCGCCCCGCGGGAGCCAATCACCTAAGTTCTGCTGAATCTATCATCGGCTGCATCAGATGCTCAAGAAGAAGATAAAGTAGGTTCTCTTAAGATTGCACAATAATCTTATTGTGGATGGATGATGAGCTTGGTAAAAGAAGGATATCAGAATATATATTTTTCTTAAGAAAGTGTATCTTAATGAGAGTGCTAGAAAGCTGGTGATTGATGAGCTTGAATAGTGAATTATCAGTGATCATCTATAAGCAGTGGAAGAGAGATAAGGGCAGATAAGGCCTCCAAATTTCTGAGTGTCCTTGCAAGAGGTTGTTAACAATATCTTTATGTAATTGCTTGGTAAGTTATTCAATACAAAGCTTCATAAGAAATTTGCCCTTACTGTCGTATTTGTTTCATAAGGGGGGAATGTAGGAGTTTCAGCATATTAGCGTCGCAAATGGTATTCATATTATTTTCGCTATTATTTTAGCAAATTAAACAACTTTCTAAATGATTTGATGTTAATGGAATACTGTTGTGGGGCACGGAATCATAGATTTTGCCTTAATGGTTTAGTAGCGGTTAAATTCTAGAATCTAGATTGAGAAAGTTCTGGGTTTTGTTTCAAAATTGATATGAAAAAGAATTATGTAAGAATAGTACATTTGACAGAGGAAAGTAGGTCTATGACTTTGAACTTCTTCTTGATTCTCTGTCGCTCTAGTATCTCTTCTTAAGAACACCACTTAGAGGCATCATGACTTCATGGCAGCAATTTTCATTTCTCTTTCTTTCATTTCTCTAGTATCAATAGCAAAAACAAATAAATATCTTCGTCTAATGGCCTAATGTCCACCCATCTCTCAAACTTTCCGACGAATCCTAAAGATCCTAAAACTTAAGCTCGATCAGACTATTTCAAACACAATCCCTAGGAATCTGAAACCTGAGCTCTGATACCACCAAATCTGTCATACCCCGAGCCCGAGGCGCGGCAGACGCCGCACGCCTGCACGGCGGGCCGCACAGGCGTGCAAGGCATCGGAACATATCGGAACAATCACAGATGTTCAAAATTGACATAAATTTTGAAAGTCATCCAAAAGCAGTCTTACAAAACTCCAAAATAACATATGCTTACGTAAGTCAAATGTCCAAACTAAACTAACTAAAATGCCAATAACTGAAGAATCATCGGAAACTCTAACGCACTCCCCAATCCCGTGCGATCAAGCCTCTGGATCTGAAAAATGGAGAAAACAGAATAATGAGCTACACTAGCCCAATAAGCAACAAAATATCCCAGAGTGGGGTCAGAGCATATCAGATCAAAAATACAGGATAATGTCTGGAATAAATCACAAATAATATCATTTTTCTCTTTTCAAAACTTATTATCATTTTTCCAAAAATCTGATACCAGAATCTCAACATGATAGGCTACGACCATGTAACACAGTGGCATGGGTTGCACAAAGTGCCAAATCCACTATTTTTATCCACCGATGGCAGCCGGTGTTGCACAAAAGTGCCAAATCCACTATATTTACCCACCGATGGCAGCCGGTGTCCAAAAATCACTATTCTAATCACCGGTGGCGCGGTGTCGGAACCGGTTCCTCACAGATTACAAGTCGACAGGTCCAACGTATAATCCCCATTGGCGGGGCCAGAACAGAATAGAATAGATCATAGCCATGCTGAGAATACATATATATAAAAACAGATTTCATAAATTTTTCAGTCATAGTTTACGGATTTCAAAGCATAATTTTCAAATGAAATTTAACATGCCAGACCCATTTTACTAAATACAAAACATATTTCAGAATTTAATCTATTTATCAAATAATTTGGAAATCACACTCGAAGTATTAAGTTACTTACCTCTTCTCGCTTAATTCCTACTTCAGGTAGGCGGATCAGGTTCACCTGTTAACATTTAATTAATTCCTTGTTAATTTCAGAGTTAAGCAAAATTCAGAAATAATACTACTGGGTACGGCCCAACAGGTCCTAGAGTTGGCCCATAATGGGCATAGCCTGATAGGGCCCACATCGGACATGGCCCAATGGGCCCGCATAGACTCGGTCCAATAGGGCCCCCAAGGTTGGCCTCTAATTCATTTATAAGATTCATTTCAGGGACCAATATCTAATTACAGAGTACTGTTCCGTAATAAAACTTGGATAAAAGGACCATAGAATTATATTTGAGGACCTTTATATAATAAATCTTTCTTTTAGGGATCGAACATAAATTTCAGAAGATCCTTTTGTGAAATAACATACTGTCAAGGGCTTAACTGCAAAATTCTATTTATTGGCCAAATGGGTTCGGGTTTCGGGTCTGAATTGGGTTTCGGGTTTCGGGTCTGAACTGGGTTTCGGGTTTCGGGTCTAAACTGGGTTTCGGGTTTCGAGTCTGAACTGGGTTTCGGGTTTCGGATTTCGGATTCAGATTTCGGGTTTCGGATTTCGGATTTAGATTGGGCCCAAGTTGGGCCCACCGTGAATTGGGCCCAAGTTGGGCCCACCATGAACTGGGCCCAATCTTGGCCCAGTTCGGCCCATAACGGGCCTTCTTCCTTCCCAATCTCCCCACGGACAGGGGAGATGGGAAAATAGGGGAGGAAGGGGGGGCCGGCCTAGGTGGCCGGACAGTGGCCCGGCCGGCGGCTCGCGAGGGACACGGCCGTCGGTAGGGCGGTCGTGGCCGGCGGCAGAGTGCCACGGCAGCTCGGCCGTGGAGGGAGGATCCGAGGATGACCTCGGTTTGGGGCTTGAACAGAAAAAAAAAAATGAAATACAGGGCAAGAGAAGGCTTACCGGCGGTCGACGGAGGCGACGGGAGGAAGATCTCGGCCGCGGCTGTTCGATCCGGCGGTCAAGCGACGGTGGTGTTCGAAACCGAGAGAATGGATCTTGGAACAGGGGATGGCCGCGAGGGGGATCCGGACGGCGCTCGGTCGGGAAGAGGACGCCGGTCACTCGGGAGGCAAGAACAAAGGAAGAAGAGGGAGGAGAGGGAGAGGAGGAGACGGAGGAGAGGGAGGAGGAAAGGGGGGTTTTATAACCCCATTTCAACAGCTCTCCGCCGCGAAAATCGCGGCGGTGGGGTGAAATCAACGGCCGCTCGTGCGGCCGTGGGGTGGCTGCGGAATGACCGCGGGGCTGCCGCGTAACGCCCGCGGCGCCCCGCCCTCGCTGCGCCCGAAGAAGCCGGAGGGGATCGCGTCTGCGATCCCCTGCTCTGGCTCCTTCCAAAAAAGGAAAACGGGGCTGAAGTCGGCTGGGGCTGCCGACTTCAGCCCGTATCTCACATTCTCTCCCCCTTAAAAAAATTTCGTCCTCAAAATTTAAGAGATCTAGGCCTTTCAGATGCTCAGCCCATTGAGTAATATAAATCCAAGATCTCATTCTCCTCGATCAAAATCAGTGTGATAGATAGCTTTGGATCAACTATCAAAAATTCATAAAATTCGCAAGATTAACACTAGATAAGTGATTGACTAAAATCTCATATTGAAATTATCATCTTGATGCATGTTCACTAGAGATTGGATCAGGATCGATTCACAACAGGATTGATTAAAATTAGTTGTGTTTGGGATAGAACTTGAAATGAAATAGATCTCATACACTTATCATGGTAGTGTGCTGATCCCTCAAAGGATAATGACCATCCTTAGAGTCAATCATTATATAGCTAAGAATGTAATTCACAAAATGAACATGTACTGATGATCATTAGATAGCAACAGTCTATCTCAAAAATAATTTGCATCAAATCACAAGAGCAGGTCTGAGAAGGCAAAGTATTGATACCATGATTCAAAATGCCACAAAGCTTTTAACTTAAACTTATAAATCATAAGATGAGAGCAGATAATGCATGGTTTATTCAGATACTTAACAAATTAGACCATATTTGGTCAACAATCAACTAACCCGAGTCATGATACGCTCAATTATTATTATTATTATTTTCTTAGCATACCCAAAAATAGCAAATTCTATCCAAGAGATAACATAATCATATCATGATTGACCTGAGAATCAATAGTATACACCTTCCCTTATTAACAAAATCTTTCATTATTGAATAACATAGTCTTTCATAATAACATGTTACCAAAACATAGTCAATATTTTTGATCAGTTTAAATTGACTCAGTCCATCATACTTTCGCTGCGCAACTCTGATCAATATTCTCCAAAATTTCTTAATGATCCCAGATCATCAACATTTTTTTTTTTAATAATATCCAAGCAAAATTTTATCCTTGCTTTCCAAGTACACTAGGTCATGATTAACCCTTGAGATAGTTGTCGTATTTGTACCATCATATAATCAAGTAATCATATTCTAGATCCAAATTTGAACTAAGCCAATTCTAGTTTCCCTTGACAATTCCATTATACAAGTTGATATTTATTCTAAGCTTCGATAATTAAAAGATTCTAGATTAACTTACTCAGGAGCTTACTTAATCATTCTGAATCTTTTCTTTTAGGCTAAACTTATTTGGGCCTCTCATGAAATCCCACTTGCATTTCTTATATGGTGATACAAAATCCATAATCAACTCATGGCCTTGATTTATAAATATTTAATTCACAAGAATCTAATAATCTAGTTCAAAGATTTACAAAAAATTTCCACCAAGATATAAGCTCTATGATTTTACATTGAGATCAACACCTCAAATAAGTAAAATATTTTTATTTGCAGTACTGCAAACATTTCGGGATCTTGTAAATCTACTAGACTTAGAGAATCTACTAATAACACAATGATATCCATATCGATCAAAATCAAAAGAACTATACTTTCCAACGATCTTTTTTTTTTTTTTTTTTTAAACAAGGAAAAGCATCAAGAACTTTTCCAAATCAAACAAGTCCTATTTTCGACCAACCCAAAAACATTTTAATCCGCCAATATTCTCAAGATTTACTAATTGACTTTCCATCAAAATATCAATCTTAATTGTTTCAAGTCTCAAGTAGAGCCAAATAAAAATTCTTAAGTCTCATCCCCAAGTATATTTTCCTTCTATATACGAGTTCCATGCATGATCCACATACAGATTTCAATAAATATTTTTTAGTCCAAGCTTAAAACATCTTTTTATAGATGAATCTTAATTTGCCACCAAAATAATTAACTTCAACTAGAAGCAATATCCACAGTGCCTGATATCAAGTTAAACTTTCAAAATAATTATATTGCACGATAATATCTCATGATTAATATTCCTTCACTTAATTTAGTCAAAATCTAATTAATCATAACTTGAAATACAAATTGCTCTACCAAGAAAACTACCAGAATAACTTATTCACACTTTGGTTACAGCCATAATTAGGTTGCATTCTAATTTTAGCATTTCAAAATTCTGATAAAATAATATAAATTTATCAATAGCAAAAGCAAATAAATATCTTCGTCTAATGGCCTAATGTCCACCCATCTCTCAAACTTTCCGACGAATCCTAAAGATCCTAAAACTTAAGCTCCATCAGACTATTTCAAACACAATCCCTAGGAATCCGAAATCTGAGCTCTGATACCACCAAATCTGTCATGCCCCGAGCCCGAGGCGCGGCAGACGCCGCACGCCCGCACGGCGGGCCGCACAGGCGTGCAAGGCATCGGAACATATCGGAACAATCACAGATGTTCAAAATTGACATAAATTTTGAAAGTCATCCAAAAGCAGTCTTACAAAACTCCAAAATAACATATGCTTACGTAAGTCAAATGTCCAAACTAAACTAACTAAAATGCCAATAACTGAAGAATCATCGGAAACTCTAACGCACTCCCCAATCCCGTGCGATCAAGCCTCTGGATCTGAAAAATGGAGAAAACAGAATAATGAGCTACACTAGCCCAGTAAGCAACAAAATACCCCAGAGTGGGGTCAGAGCATATCAGATCAAAAATACAGGATAATGTCTGGAATAAATCACAAATAATATCATTTTTCTCTTTTCAAAACTTATTATCATTTTTCCAAAAATCTGATACCAGAATCTCAACATGATAGGCTACGACCACGTAACCCAGTGGCATGGGTTGCACAAAGTGCCAAATCCACTATTTTTATCCACCGATGGCAGCCGGTGTTGCACAAAAGTGCCAAATCCACTATATTTACCCACCGATGGCAGCCGGTGTCCAGAAACCACTATTCTAATCACCGGTGGCGCGGTGTCGGAACCGGTTCCTCACAGATTACAAGTCGACAGGTCCAACGTATAATCCCCATTGGCGGGGCCAGAACAGAACAGAACAGATCATAGCCATGCTGAGAATACATATATATAAAAGCAGATTTCATAAATTTTCCAGTCATAGTTTACGGATTTCAAAGCATAATTTTCAAATGAAATTTAACATGCCAGACCCATTTTACTAAATACAAAACATATTTCAGAATTTAATCTATTTATCAAATAATTTGGAAATCACACTCGAAGTATTAAGTTACTTACCTCTTCTCGCTTAATTCCTACTTCAGGTAGGCAGATCAGGTTCACCTGTTAACATTTAATTAATTCCTTGTTAATTTCAGAGTTAAGCAAAATTCAGAAATAATACTACTGGGTACGGCCCAACAGGTCCTAGAGTTGGCCCATAATGGGCATGGCCCGATAGGGCCCACATCGGACACGGCCCAATGGGCCCGCATAGACTCGGTCCAATAGGGCCCCCAAGGTTGGCCTCTAATTTATTTATAAGATTCATTTCAGGGACCAATATCTAATTACAGAGTACTGTTCCGTAATAAAACTTGGATAAAAGGACCATAGAATTATATTTGAGGACCTTTATATAATAAATCTTTCTTTTAGGGATCGAACATAAATTTCAGAAGACCCTTTTGTGAAATAACATACTGTCAAGGGCTTAACTGCAAAATTCTATTTATTGGCCAAATGGGTTCGGGTTTCGGGTCTGAATTGGGTTTCGGGTTTCGGGTCTGAACTGGGTTTCGGGTTTCGGGTCTAAACTGGGTTTCGGGTTTCGGATTTCGGATTCAGATTTCGGGTTTCGGATTTCGGATTTAGATTTCGGATTTCGGATTTTCGGATTTCGGATTTAGACTGGGCCCAAGTTGGGCCCACCGTGAACTGGGCCCAAGTTGGGCCCACCATGAACTGGGCCCAATCTTGGCCCAGTTCGGCCCATAACGGGCCTTCTTCCTTCCCAATCTCCCCACAGACAGGGGAGATGGGAAAATAGGGGAGGAAGGGGGGGCCGGCCTAGGTGGTCGGACAGTGGCCCGGCCGGCGGCTCGCGAGGGACACGGCCGTCGGTAGGGCGGTCGTGGCCGGCGGCAGAGTGCCATGGCAACTCGGCCGTGGAGGGAGGATCCGAGGATGACCTCGGTTTGGGGCTTGAACAGAAAAAAAAAATATGAAATACAGGGCAAGAGAAGGCTTACCGGCGGTCGACGGAGGCGACGGGAGGAAGATCTCGGCCGCGGCTGTTCGATCCGGCGGTCAAGCGACGGTGGCGTTCGAAACCGAGAGAATGGATCTCGGAACAGGGGATGGCCGCGAGGGGGATCCGGACGGCGCTCGGTCGGGAAGAGGACGCCGGTCACTCGGGAGGCAAGAACAAAGGAAGAAGAGGGAGGAGAGGGAGAGGAGGAGACGGAGGAGAGGGAGGAGGAAAGGGGGGTTTTATAACCCCATTTCAACAGCTCTCCGCCGTGAAAATCGCGGCGGTGGGGTGAAATCAACGGCCGCTCGTGCAGCCGTGGGGTGGCTGTGGAATGACCGCGGGGCTGCCGCGTAACGCCCGCGGCGCCCCGCCCTCGCTGCGCCCGAAGAAGCCGGAGGGAATCGCGTCTGCGATCCCCTGCTTTGGCTCCTTCCAAAAAAGGAAAACGGGGCTGAAGTCGGCTGGGGCTGCCGACTTCAGCCCGTATCTCACAGATGGTGAATCAAGATGTGAAGCTCTCTGCATAGTCTTGAACTGTTTGGCAACTCTTTTAATTATTAATCTGGTTTATCATTCACACATTGATTTTCGTAATGCTTTTCCTGAACAAACTAGTTGTGTTTATTCTACACTCTTATGTTCTACGCTATCCATTACCCGAGGTTATGTTTCTGTAAATTGATCATGCTGGTAGTAATAGTGGAGGCAGACCTAACTTGAAGGATGAGTAATTCATAGAGAAAATAGACATTGAGACATGTAGACAAAGATATGCAATTAACCTGTAAGACTATCTTTCTTTAGGTAGGGAGGTGATATTAAATAAAAGATATCTTCTCTCCTCATTACAACATAAGCATGCATTCTATTCTTTGTCGAAATTTTTATGGTTATGTTATATTTCATCTAACATAACAACTATTTTACCAGTTAGAGTAAAAGACTGCAAAATACATAATTAGACATTAAAAAAATTGATGTTCTAGTTGTTATGATTTTCTTACATCAATACCAACATACTCCTATTGATGAAATGCAAAACCATTCATAAATCAAGGCTTAGTTGGGCATATGAAATTAGTGAAGGTCACTGTAGGTAAGATTATTTTCTGGAACTTCATATTAATATTCAAGTAGGGCCACATATGAAACATTGTTTTCTTTCCTTTATAGGAAAAAACACGTTATGTTATTGATAAAGATTTTTGGCTTATTTAGTGGAAAACAAATATTCTATCTGGTCTCTATGTCTATCCTATTTGTTATATTCAGCTCATTGATTCTTTACTTAGGTTTATTTACTTTCTTTCTGAATAGTTCTTATTTATGGATATTACCTAGCTCTCTTTGTTAGGCTGTAATGAACTTTAGGCGCAAGAGCACAGTTGGCTGGAGCATTGGCAACATTTTACTTGATTTGTTGGGAGGCATGCTGAATTTTGCTCAGATGGGTGTGCAATCTATAGACCAGGGTGAGTTCCGTGTTTCTTACATGAAGTTCTCCATATGACGTACAATTTTTTTCCATTTTCTTGATCAAACTCATCATTGGGCAGATACATGGGTAAACTTCTATGGTAACTTTGGGAAAACACTGCTTTCATTGGTTAGTGCTATACTGTTCTCAACTCTTAGTCTAATTTTTTGTATGAAGGAAGATAATGGAAGTTTTTGTTTTTTCTACAGCTGTACTGGTAATGCATTTTTCAAGTTCTAGAGTCTTTCCTTTTCCATTATTATATCTCTTGTTATATACAGCAGTTTTTGACATATAACATGCATATTTTTGGTAGAGCATATAATAAGCTTTTGATTCATTCCATGCACATAGAGTTCGCTATACCTGTGATAGTGAATTTGGTTGGGAAGGAAGCAATTCCACTGATTGTTATTCATAATGCTAGAGGTTAAAGAAGTCTAATGGGTAGGATGACAGTGTTAGGTCATGTTTAATTGAGTCAACCTATAAAGTTGCCTATCAACACTACTTCTTCTCAAAGTGTCTGCAATTCCATAAGCTGAATAAATTCAAAGGATGAAGGTTGTATTGCACTAAGATGAATTATGGACCCTCATGAGAAAGCCGCCTTATCTTTATCTGTGTATGATGATTGTGCGAAAAAGAGCAACTCTTTTAGTGAGAAAATGAGTAGTTTGGTTTGAATCATTTCTTAAGGCTTCGTGCTTGTTTTTAGCAAAACTTAGTTAAGCAGTCAACAGTCTTGCAGGAAAATACTAGAAGAGGCAAAAGCTACAAAATTCGTAATGATCTATTATTATCTGAACTGAAATCTATTATTATCTGACTGAAAGATGCATGAATGGTGGTTCCTAGCTTAAGTCTGTTGTTGATTTAGGTACTATTGATCTTATGAGATCTAGATTTTTGCTTCTGCTTTAAGTTTAAGCCAATTGATTTCACCATAGGAGTATCTCGCTAAGGAGTAAGGACATTACTGTATGTAATTTGATGGCCTGCCAGAAATCTTTGGTCTTGTCAATGAAGTTGGCTCTTCTCAATGGTCTAATTATTCAACTTATCAATTCAACCCTTTTTACACAATAAAATAATCATGTTGTTGGATGCTCCCTTGTTGGTGTAAGGTTGTCTTTTGTAGAAAGAATCTTGTTGATACCATTCCCATGAAAAAGAAAAAGAAAAACTAAAGAAAAAAAATAAAAAAAGAAGTCTACTTATTCTCTTTACATGAGCAATATAGAAGGGCTAGGTTGAAGGTTGATTCCCTGGCCTTTATCGTCTCCAAGGCTACCAGGCAATCGAAAAAAAGAGGAAGAAAATCAAGCTTGTGTCAGGCAGGTGAACTATTTCTATGCGTGTCATTTAGGATTACCCTCATAGGCCATAATCTGTAGAAGGAAAATAGATTTTTAAATGTTTGATTTCCATTCCCCAATTTATTGGACTTCTGCACATAAATACATCACCATAAAACCCTTTTGAATGTAATTAAACCCCCAACTTCTTAATTCTTCACGGATTCTTATGCATTGATGCTAAAGTCCTCCTTGCTTCAGTATAAGGCATTGTATTCTACCAAGACTTTGATCAGATGCAAATATTAGTTGAATTCCTTTGTTATATGAAAATGCTGTGGATATATTTTAATGTAAGTGGATACCTATGCAATCATATTTTGCTTGCACTGAAAGCACTGATAGTAGAATATGTTGAGTATTGCTTGATGAGCTGATTACATGAGAATTACGCCTAAAATATCTTTATCTCAGTCCTAACATAATCCTTGAGTGTCCAAAATTTGATAGCTTCAAAATTGGTCGCTGAGGTCAATTTTCTTTCAATAAATATGATTTTTTAAACTGAAATATATAAATTCTTTTCTTCAGGAAGTTGTATTTTTCGACCTTCTCTTTATCTTCCAGCATTATATACTCTATCCTGCCAAAAAGGAAGAAAGAAATCAGACAATTGTGCAAGAGAGAATCGGCCCACTTACCAAGTCTCCAAACAATTCTGTATCAACAAATGTATAAAGGGATATCTTGGCTTTTTAATGTTTTCTTTTTATTTTGTGAATAGAATGGAGGGGAAATTCCTCCAGAAAACATCTTTTCATTTGATGTGGTAAAACTAGTCATGTGCAGATGCGCTTATCTATATGCCATCAGATAGCATTCCTTATTTACAACACAGAATTCAGGTGATAATAAATAGACTAATTTATAATCATGCAGTTTCATGAAAGCGAAATGCATGGATGCTCTTTTAGCATTTATGGAGGTGATGGTGGAATAATTTACATGGATAAGATTGGCTGACGTTGATCTGATAGAACTTGTATGATATTGTTTCATTATTTTTTTTAGAGTTCCATCAAAGAAACCTTGATCGAGCAGCATATAGAGAAGGATAATGACATGAGAGTCTTCAAGTGTTCTCTCCGGAAGAAGAAAATCTTGAGAATTTGACTCTCTCTCTCTCTCTCTCTCTCTCTCTCTCTCTAGGGGGAAAAGCCATCTTTCTGTAGGAGAAAAAAAATCACTTCAATCATGGTATAGAATTTCCTTCTGTGTCTAATTTGAGTGTGTTATGGAAAAAGTAGCCTCATTATTCACCTATTGGTCACAAGATTCATGTAGACCTGCATTTCTTGGAAGCTCGTCTAAGTTCATCTCTGTTATTCTGACCAAGCTCCCATGTAATATGACAATCTCCCATGTTTGCCTGGTTGCAGTGCATCCTCTAGGATCAGTTGGAGCAAAGTGCAGGTCCGGACTGATATTAGATGCAATTTCATGGTCAATAATTTTTAGTCTGAAATATCAATAGTTGTGTCGTGGATCACTGCATGAAATTTATGAATGATTTGAAATCGACTATTTTGACAATAAAAAGAAATTAATTTCGATTTTTATTGTTGGTTTGTAATGTTATTACCGACGTATGACCTGAATTTGTTACATTATTTTAAACATATACATGACTATATGTACTTCTGGGATTACTATTAAAACTAGAACTATTAGAGTTCATCAAACAGAAACTAAAATGTAATATGTTTTGGATAAGATACTCAAGTAATATCTTTGCTTTATTTTAGCTGTTTAGAAAATTATGCTGCAATTTAATTTTATGGGCATCTAATGCTGCTGCTATAATATGCAATTGGGACAACACAAAACCCAATATGTCAATCCAAGCCATAACCTCATCTTAAGCTTGATTTAAGTTGGGTTAGATTGATGACAGGTTGGAATTTGGCTCGAGTTGTCTTGGGATGATTGAGTTTAATAGAGGTTAAAACTCTCTCACCACCATATCATTATGCATCATCCCACCCCAATTAGCAGATTGGACCGAGAGGATTTAAAGTTGTCCTAGTTGTAGCCACATTAAAGATTTCAAACATTTCAAAATGTGTGTTCCATGAAATTTTTGATTTTATAACCCATCCAATTGGGTGTCAAACATGAACTTAAGTACTTCTTTGGAACCGGATTCATAGCAAATTTAGTAGTAATTGACTCATTAAAAGTTTATGTAAGGTATAGATAGATAAAGGAATTTGAAATTCCACTTAGGGTTGGGCTTGGCATGCTTTATTGAGGTTGACAATTATATATTTATATTTCATATTTGGGCCATATACTGTGGACTGAACTGTTATTTTGAAGCTGAATGTTCTACTGAAACTAAGATGATGCAATGATTGAGTCCAAGACATGCCTTGATTAGATCTGGCGGCCTAGGTTTATACTTTGTGAATCTTCATAAAAAATCTTCAATTTATGATTGATAGCAGCTTTAAGCTAGCTCACACCAAGTTTAGCTTTTAATTGTCCGTGATTGGGATTAAATAATCTTTGTTATAATAAATGAGATCAAACCAAGATTGGGTAAAACCGTGAAAAATATTTTTCCAAAATATAATTGATATAATTAGATTAGGCTTTCAAACTAGGTTTTAGGAAGACGCTTCTAGGCTGAGGCTTTCGAAACTAGGCTTTCCAGGCTACTAACGGAAAGCGCCATAGTGCTTCTTAACGTAGCGAGCCTACACAGGCGGGTGCTTTCGCGTTGCTGCCATGGCCAACACAGGATATTCCTCTAACTCGTTGTTCCCACGCGCGTGTCATCAGTGCAAATTTCGAAATCATCTTACGCATAACTCTTCACTCTGCTTGGGAAGTGTTCGGAGTAGCACGAATATCCTATGAAGGGGTCGATCGCTTCGCCAATGGGACAGCTAACTACGTACTCAATTTGTTCTTGAATAAGATGTCCTCCTACTTCGAGATGTTAATAGCAGCTCATATTGGCTCAAAATTCCACTTAAAAGAGATTTGCCTGGTGGAAGCAATTTAACAAGCCAACTATCAGTCATAATTTGAGCACAGATTGAAAACAAGGCGAGCATAAGTTGGTCCTAGGTAACTCATGTCCAATTCAATATGACTCTAAATAAAAATAAATAAATATTAATTTATTAACTTTGTGTTTATAATTCATATATTTTGACTTTTTCTTATTTAAAACCTCCTTAACTGGCATATTTGGTTCTAATGGTTGGGATGGCATAGAGACCGTGCGTCCATATTGAAAGATAAATTGATCGATTGCTTTGATCGACTCTATTGCCGCTGAATCCTGGATTGAGGTCAGAGCGCAGCTGGCTGACCCTGAGGTCGGCTGGAACCGAATTGAATCGGCTGGTAGAAGTGTGGGAAAGTAGATCTCCTCCGAGGATAGCCGGCAAAAAGTCCACTTGCCATATAGTTTCTGGCGGAGAACCTTTTGATGCCTAAGTCAGAATAGAGAGGCAACAGTATGGAAGGAAGAGATTTCAATAAAGTGTAGTTTTCCGTGAGTAAGTAGTATTGTCTTGCGTTGTGTACTTAAAGTCCTCGGGATCATCCCTTTATATAGAAGAGTCCATTTGGTCGAGGGCGGCATGATGTGCACCAGTTGCCAGGCAACGACTGGTAGTACGACTATGGTGTGGGTAGCATATGACACTGATCGTGTGCCGAATATAGAGTTGCCACAACTGCCAGTTGCTTTCATGACGACCGATTGCCAGAACTGTCAGTCCTTGTCGACACGTGTTGATTGGCTTCTTGATCGGAGACGAAGTCGCTCATCTCGGTTGGTTGGCTCATCGACTGGGGTTGAAGTTGTCCACCGCGGTCTGTACCGAGGTTGTTAAGGCGGTTTGGTCCGAGGTCAAGGTGTCCAGTATTACCCCCATCACTTGCCCCCCACTTCCAAGGTCGAGTTGCATTTCAATTCGGGCAACAAAAGTCACGTCGTCATCTCGATCAAGGACAGGACTTTTGTCAGGGGCAATAAAGGCATTGTTTGGTCTTTTCAAAGCATCACTGAATGTGGGGTATCCTGGGGCACCATTAATGTAGGGCTATCTTGAGGCGTCATTACTGTGGCGATATTGGTGAACCGCTCGTACCGTACCCTGAGTTGACAAGTGTTTCGATTTACCCGGGTAGCCGAACTAGCTCTTCAATCAGGGACATCTATGGCTCTATATAAGGGTGGCCCCTCCCTTCTGTTTATATTTCTTTCTTCATTTGCTCCTCCACCTGCGTGCTCAAGTGTCCAAGCTTCTTGGTGGTGCTCTGGCAAATTTTTGTTTCTCCGGCACTAACATCCTCCATGCTTCTCCATTTTCGGTAGGTTTCCGTTCCTTGGATGCTTGGCCTCTTCCCTTTTTCTTCTTCTTGGCTTGCTCGTCTTCCTCTTCACCTTTTTCTTCATCTCCTCTACTATCATGAGTGGAGCCAAGGTTAACGCTTCGGAGGAGAGTTGGTCATCCGACCACTCTTCTCGAGCTTGACAGCCATCACCCCCGAGTGAGGCTGAGCCCGAGGTATGGTCGAGGCCGGATTATGAGATATATGTCCTTACCCAAGAGAAAATAGATCTCATCCGAGCTCAGCATTTCATACCCCATGAGTTCACTTTTGAGCTCACCAGTCCCCATGCTGGGTAACCAGTCCTCGTCCTTCTCGATTCAGCCTGTATGAGGAGACTTTGAGGGCCAGGCTGAGACTCCCTCTCCACCCCTTCTTTGTCCAGTTGATGAGGTCCTACAGCCTCGTCCCAACCTAACTGGTCCGAACTCCTAGTAGGTCCACATCGGCTTTCTTTCTTTTTGTTTCCTTTGGAGCATCTAAGCCTTGGTTTTTCATTTTTAGGGATGCTTCACTCTAAAGAGGCATCCTCGAGACAGCAACTAGTAGTACTTTTCTCCTCAAAAAGGCCGCTAGTTGCTCCGAGGTATTCCCTCTTCCATCTATGGATGGAAAAGGAGAGTTTTTTTTCATTTCTTCCAAGCAGCCATGGCAGTTTGAGACCATAAGGAAGACACCTCGGAGAGATTTAAATCGGCCCCTGAGGTCGTCTAGACAAACTTCTACAATCTTAATCTAAGATTTCTGCCTTGCAGGAGTTGTTGTCTGAGGCGATGCTGATCAACGCCGATCTAAGTCCAGCTGACCCTTAGGGTAAGCTTCTTCTGAATTTTCTCTAACTTTTCACCTTGTCACATTTCTTTTTGACTTTGTCCTCGATTTTGCAGCTCTTGTCGCCATGAAGATTGACCTTACGATGATTCGTCAAAGAAGGAAGATGAAGAAGAGGTCGACCGTGGATGCCGAGGGTGAGGCCCCCTAGAGGACAAGGTTGAGGGGGGATTCCTCCTCGGCTCCTGCTGCCGAAGCTACCATTGAGGTCGCTGTCGAGGCCTCGGTTTCTGAAGTCTCCCCTTGTAATAACCCCAAAATTTTTTTTTATATAAAAAGGGATAGAATAGTCCTTTAAAATTGATATAAGGGGTAAAATTGGAAGGAATCAAAAGATAATGGCATAGTTGTAGATATGTTGAAGTGTTAGGGGCAAAATGGGAATTTAATAATATTAAACAAAGGTGAATAGTGCTTTGATGTGATTTAAATGGGGTGGTTGGTGGCTCACGGGAATGAAACCGAGAGAGAGTCACAGAGAGGGGGTTCTCAGGCGTGGAGGAAAAGAAGGAAAGAAAAGGAGAAGATTAAGAAGAAGAAAGAAGAAGAGGAAGGGGATTCGAGGAGGAGGGGGATCCCGGTTGCACTTTCAGCTGAAGGAAAAAACGTAGATCTCCTTCCCCTCTACGCAAGGACCTCGATTTCCAAAAAGAAAAAGGTAAATATCCGTCCCTATCTAGTCTTTTGATGACATTAGGCTATACAAAGGGTGGATATAGTCTAGAGGGGTCGGATAAGGGTTGTAGAGGTGGTTAAAAGAGGAAGAATCGGATTTTAACAAATTTTTCCGGCACTACGGAAAAACTGTGTCGAAGTCCCAACTTCGGCGAATTATTTAGGGGGTCAAACGGCCTCCGATGATGATGCATGTTATCTCTTTGGAATCCTCTATGAGTGTAGAATATTAGGTAAAAATTTCATCAAATTTGGAGTCCTGAAAGTGGATCAAAACCGGGATGAAGTAACCCACTGTCAGATCGGGTTACTGTTTATCCGGGTGGAAAATAAGGGATTTCATGCCATAATAGGGTATTAAGCCTAGATTAGGCTAAGGGAGACCTTGTACTCGTGCAAGGGAGTCCCTAATACACATAAATGATGAGTTAATTAATAGAAAAAGAAAAAGAGAAAGAAAAGAAAAGATTTAGGGAACGGAGGAGTTGAATCAATTAAAGTTTCCTATATTATAATTGGCACGTAGATTATGACCTTGATACAAGACTAAATGTATGGTAAATGCATGTCACAGTTAGGCAAGAAGCTAGGGAACGAGAGGAAGAAGTTCTCCACTGCCTGCTGTAGAATTCTAGAGGCGTATCGAGGCCGTGCCGGATTGGCAGGTGAGTGGGAGTTATGTACTTTGCACCATGAGCATCCTTAATTCATTTTCATGAATGTCGCCAAGTGTGAATTGATTCCACTTGAGCATATTGATTGATATTGTAGTAGATTCCTCTATAATCTTGATTCTCCATGCTTGATTATTCTGTACATGCATTTGAGGGAACATTGAGAGGAATTACGAGGGGTTGATGAGTAATCAAATTGATTCCGAATTGTGAAATGATTTCTTTTGTAAATTGATTTCATTTCCTCTATTTTAAAGACTTGTGAGTCGTAGCTTGATTATACTCTTTTATGAGTAATTAAATTGGTTCCAAATTGTGAAATAACTTCTTTTGTAAATTGATTTCATTTCCTCTATTTTAAAGACTTGTGAGTCGTAGCTTGATTATACTCTTTTATGAGTAATTAAATTGGTTCTGTTGCTGGTGGTCCAAATCGAGAACGATTGGCACAGCGGTGTGAACGGGGTTCCCTTTGAGTTGCTTTGGTTGCGCTCCGCCCTCCGCCGTGAAACCTGCAAGCAAGCCTCGCACCACCACCGGGGTAGTGGGGGCCCTCCGACGATCAAGTCAGAGGAGATCGAAGGAGAAGGAGAAGGAGAAGGTAGCAGGTGAGATGATACTCTGGAAGATATATCTTACCCTCCCCCTTCCCCCCCAGCCTCATATATATCAGGCTGGGGGGTTTTTCCGGGGATTCGTCATCGTGTGGCACGATGGGGCTGCCACTGACATGGCCGTTACAGGGCGTCGTGGGGCAGCGCTGGGTACAGCCATGGCAGGGCATAGTGGAGCTCCGCTTTGTACGGCTGTTACAGGGGATCGTGGGGCAGCGCCGGATACGGCCGTTGCAGGGAGTAGTGGAGCAGGGGGCCGCGGCGTGCCTCAGAGGAACAGTCTGTTGTTGTCGAGAGATTGCCGACTCGGGTCCGGATTGCTGGATCAAGGGGCAGCCGACTCGGGGTCGGGCTGCGGAGCCGAAGATATCCGACCCGAGGTCGGATTGCTGGATCAAGGGGCAGCCGACTCGGGGTCGGGCTGCGGAGCCGAAGATATCCGATCCGAGGTCGGATTGCTGGATCAAGGGGCAGCCGTAGTCTTCCTGGGCGCGCGTGCCGGTCACGTGGGGCATGGTGCCTAAGTTCCCCCGTAACAGTAGCCCCCCACTCCCGAGCCTGGAACCAGGAGGGGAACGGGTGAAGGGAGTGATGCTTCGAGATTGCCGCCATCCCTCGGAAAGGCGCGCGCGCTCCGAGCTTCCCGCCTTCTTTATGGCGTATGGCAGTTGTCGCTGATCTGGCGGTCTGCGGATTTCAGCGGACATCCTTCCTTAATGGCGTCGATTCGCCTTTGGGGCGAGAACGATCCTTCGGTAGCCAGGCGTCCTCTGGCGTCACCGAGGCGTCACCCGCCTTTCTGCCTATTTAACCGGGGGCCCTCCCCCGTCCGCCTTTCTCTTCACAGGCATCCTCGAGTTTCTCCCTTGTGCTGTTGCCGTTGCCGTCGGACTGTTCGTTCGCTCATCCTTTTAACTCTTGGTAGCGTCTCGCCGACTCCTGATTCTTGAAGTTCCTCCGGCACTAGGCCAGGCATCCGAGGGTTAGGCCTCAGGAAATTCTTCCGGCGCTTAGGCCAGGCATCCGAGGGTTAGGCCTCAGGAAATTCTTCCGGCGCTAGGCCAGGCATCCGAGGGTTAGGCCTCAGGAAATTCTTCCGGCGCTAGGCCAGGCATCCGAGGGTTAGGCCTCAGGAAATTCATCCGGCGCTAGGCCAGGCATCCGAGGGTTAGGCCTCAGGAAATTCATCCGGCGCTAGGCCAGGCATCCGAGGGTTAGGCCTCAGGAAATTCATCCGGCGCTAGGCCAGGCATCCGAGGGTTAGGCCTCAGGAAATTCATCCGGCGCTAGGCCAGGCATCCGAGGGTTAGGCCTCAGGAAATTCTTCCGGCGCTAGGCCAGGCATCCGAGGGTTAGGCCTCAGGAAATTCTTCCGGCGCTAGGCCAGGCATCCGAGGGTTAGGCCTCAGGAAATTCTTCTGGCGCTAGGCCAGGCATCCGAGGGTTAGGCCTCAGGAAATTCTTCCGGCGCTAGGCCAGGCATTCAAGGGTTAGGCCTCAGGAAATTCTTCCGGCGCTAGGCCAGGCATCCGAGGGTTAGGCCTCAGGAAATTCTTCCGGCGCTAGGCCAGGCATCCGAGGGTTAGGCCTCAGGAAATTCCGCTCATTGGTCGGCCAAGGCTGGCGCAAGCCGAGGCGACCGGTCGGGGCTTCAGGCTAGTCTGCTCCCAGGATGATCATCGGGTTAGCCTGGCATCCGAGGGCCGAGCCTCGGGGAATTTCGCTTGTTGGTCGGCCAAGGCTGGCGCAAGCCGAGGCGACCGGTCGGGGCTTCAGGCTAGTCTGCTCCCGGGATGATCATCGGGTTAGCCTGGCATCCGAGGACCGAGCCTCGGGGAATTCCGCTCGTTGGTCGGCCAAGGCTGGCGCAGGCCGAGGCGACCGGTCGGGGCTTCAGGCTAGTCTGCTCCCGGGATGATCATCGGGTTAGCCTGGCATCCGAGGACCGAGCCTCGGGGAATTCCGCTCGTTGGTCGGCCAAGGCTGGCGCAAGCCGAGGCGACCGGTCGGGGCTTCAGGCTAGTCTGCTCCCGGGATGATCATCGGGTTAGCCTGGCATCCGAGGACTGAGCCTCGGGAAATTCCGCTCGTTGGTCGGCCAAGGCTGGCGCAAGCCGAGGCGACCGGTCGGGGCTTCAGGCTAGTCTGCTCCCGGGATGATCATCGGGTTAGCCTGGCATCCGAGGGCCGAGCCTCGGGGAATTCCGCTCGTTGGCCACGCGCCTGTCGCTTGCCGCTCGACGGGATTTCTCCGTGGCCAGCTACGATCGTGTTTCTCCTATTCTCCAAGCGTCGCCTGGGGAACACCAGAAGGGTATTAAATGCTAATTGAGGCGTTACCTGGGAAATCGGATCGCCAGTTGCTGCTTGCAAGGAGTGTCAGTTAAGCGGCCGCGATACGCGCGCTCTTCGAGGCGGATGCGGCCTGGGCGCGAGCGGAGATACGTGGGCCGTGGGATACACACCGCCCGGAGTGTCCTGCATGAAGAATGCAATTAAGGAGAACGACGCTTATGAGGTCGTGGGAGGATACGCCTCGAGAGCCGGAACGGCTCCGGATTCGATGCGCCCGCATTTATTGGAGCCACCCGCATCGGAACGACCGGGGGGGCACAGTTTGGCTATAAATATAAGGGCAGGTGCGGTGATCGGTGCCAAGGGGACAGAAGGGACTCTCTGGACGTTGGCGTGGCGCTGGCAGGCGTCGCATTTCCGTACGTGATCCTTTGAGTCCTCCAACAAGGTAGGCCAATAATAGCCTTGCCTCATGATCTTGTGCGCCAAGGACCTAGCCCCCGAGTGCGATCCGCAGACGCCCTCATGGACTTCGCCGAGGACGTAGGCCGCCTCCGAGGGGCGGAGGCACCTTAAGAGGGGGGCGGTAAACGAGGTCCGATACAGCCTCCCTTCATAGAGTACGTAGTGGGCGGACTTCTTGACGAGTCGCCGAGCTTGATCTTCGTCCTCAGGGAGGATCCCTTCGGCGAGGTAGGCGACGAGCGGGTCCATCCAAGACGGCTCCGGATCAATCGCCATCACCGCTCCAGCCTCGCCGATGCTCGGGGCATCCAGGGTCTCCAGGTAGATTGCCCTCGACAAGTTGTGCGCCTCTGCGCCCACTAAGCGGGACAACCTGTCGGCCCTGGCATTTTCACTTCTGGGGACTTGCTGGATGTCGACACTGCCGAGGTCGGAAATGAGTGCTCGCACCTTCCGGACGTAGTTCTGCATGGTCTGGCTCCGGGCCTCGAACTCCCCACGGACCTGCCCGACCACCAGCTGGGAGTCGGTGAAGACCTTCAAACGCCGGATGCCGAGCTCCCCGGTGAGTTTGAGTCCTGCGACTAGGGCCTCGTAAAACAAGATATCAGCTGAGCTTCCACTATCCACAAGAACACGCCTTACATCATAGTTTGCCATAGTGAGGGAGATCACCATGGCGTCATCGTGGGGGGTCTGAACCCCCTTTACATCCTCATCACAAAAGGTGATTACATTGCCGACCCTCTGCCTCTTTGCGACGGCCGCCCCTGACGCTTCCGTCGAGCCCCCTGAGTTCCTCACGGGCCGAGGGCAGCCCCCAGTGATAGTGTGGATCACGCCCGCAACGGGTCGATTCTGCTCCCGAGGCTCCGGAGGGGCCGGGTCGGCCGAACGCGGGTCTGCGGGGGGACGTCGGTCGCTCACATATCGACCGAGACGCCCCCGGCGGATGAGAGCCTCGATCTCGTCCCGAAGCTGGAAGCAGTCCTCCGTGTCGTGGCCGTGGTCTCGGTGGTACTCACAGTACGCCCGGGAGGGCCTCTTCCCAGGGATCTTCCGCATCTGTCTCGGGGCCGGAAGGTCCTCCCGCCCCTTGATCTCCATAAGGATCTGGGCCCGGGGGGTTAGGAGAGGGGTGTACCGGTGAAAACGTCGGGGCGGAGAACGAGGGCGTGGGGCGCCGTGGTTCTTCGTCGGCGACGGGCTTCTGCGCCGACGCTGAGGCGTCGGGCTCCTCCTCTGGCGTGCCTCTTTTCGCCTTTTCTTCCCAAGCTTTTGAGGGATCTCGGCGGCCTCCTTGCTCCGGTGGGCGGCCGCCTCCTCGGCGTCCGCATACTGGTTCGCCCAGGACAACAGCTCTGGGAAGCTCCGCGGTAGGCGTTTGTCCAGGGAGAATGTGAGTCTGCCCTTCCGGAAGCCACGCTTCAGGGCCGAAAGAGTTACCTCCTGACTCAGGTTCCGGACCTCCAGCGTAGCCCTGTTGAAGCGGGTAAGATAATCCCACAGGCTTTCTCCCTCGTTTTGCCGGACATCAAAGAGGGAGTCGGAGACCAGTCGCCGCCGGCTACTGACGGCGAAATGAGTGATGAAGAGGCGAGTGAACTGGTCGAAGGACCAGATTGAGTCAGCCTCCAGCCCGGCGAACCACGCCCTCGCCGGGCCACGGAGGGTTGCCGGGAAGGCCTTGCAGAGAAGGGGATCTGATGCTCCGTGGAGGAGCATAAGGGTCCTGAAACTCTCGACGTGATCCCGCGGGTCTGCCGCCCCGTCATAGGGCTCGATCGCCGGCATTTTGAACCCCGGGGGATTCGGGGTTCGCAGGATCCTCGAGGCAAGTGCCGGCTGGGAGGAGATCTCTAAGTCGGCGAAGGGATCTTTGGAATGGCCCTTCAGGACCTGGAGTTGTCGGTGGAGATCGTCCACCCGCCGGTCCAGGGAGCGCGACCGGTGGGTGGGAGACAAGGAGCGGCGAGTGGGGGACCGACTGGAGCGCGGGTTCCTCGAGGACTGGGGGGTCTGGGAACGCGCCCGGGCCCGCCTCTCGTACCCCGCGCAGCTCCGATGGGAAGGTCTCGGCAGAATAGACCGTGCTCGAGAATCCTCCTCGCGCCGGCGCTCCTCCCCATGGGAGAGGAAGGAGCGCGGGTTGAGGAGGACAGGCGAGCGCTCAGGGAGCAGTGGCTCCTGAGCCCGCTGCGGCGCCCGGGACATCGCACCCTGCAGATTCTGCACCGCCTCCGCGAGGGTGCGAACCTGCTGGGCTAGCTAGTCGAACTGGGCGGCTTCGACCATCTGAATGGGCGGTGGGGCGGTGGAGTGTTGCTGAGAGCGTGTTGGAGATGCAGCGGCCTCCCAGCCAGTGGCGCGAGAGGCCCCGCGACCGGAAGCATTGGAAGCTCCACGACCACCTCGCCGTGCCATTACGATCGCTCTGAGATCCGGCCCTCCTTCTAGCGCCAACTGTTGCTGGTGGTCCAAACCGAGAACGATTGGCACAGCGGTGTGAACGGGGTTCCCTTTGAGTTGCTTTGGTTGCGCTCTGCCCTCCGCCGTGAAACCTGCAAGCAAGCCTCGCACCACCACCGGGGTAGTGGGGGCCCTCCAATGATCAAGTCAGAGGAGATCGAAGGAGAAGGAGAAGGAGAAGGTAGCAGGTGAGATGATACTCTGGAAGATATATCTTACCCTCCTCCTTCCCCCCCAGCCTCATATATATCAGGCTGGGGGGTTTTTCCGGGGATTCGTCATCGTGTGGCACGATGGGGCTGCCACTGACATGGCCGTTACAGGGCGTCGTGGGGCAGCGCTGGGTACAGCCATGGCAGGGCATAGTGGAGCTCCGCTTTGTACGGCTGTTACAGGGGATCGTGGGGCAGCGCCGGATACGGCCGTTGCAGGGAGTAGTGGAGCGGGGGGCCGCGGCGTGCCTCAGAGGAACAGTCTGTTGTTGTCGAGAGATTGCCGACTCGGGGTCGGATTGCTGGATCAAGGGGCAACCGACTCGGGGTCGGGCTGCGGAGCCGAAGATATCCGACCCGAGGTCGGATTGCTAGATCAAGGGGCAGCCGACTCGGGGTCGGGCTGCGGAGCCGAAGATATCCGACCCGAGGTCGGATTGCTGGATCAAGGGGCAGTCGACTCGGGGTCGGGCTGCGGAGCCGAAGATATCCGACCCGAGGTCGGATTGCTGGATCAAGGGGCAGCCGTAGTCTTCCTGGGCGTGCGTGCCGGTCACGTGGGGCATGGTGGCTAAGTTCTCCCGTAACAGGTTCCAAATTGTGAAATAACTTCTTTTGTAAATTGATTTCATTTCCTCCATTTCAAAGATTTGTAGAGCCTTTTTAGTGGTATATTGAGTTGTATTGCACTTCCTTGACCCTCACTCCTAACCCTGATGTTAGTTTATGATTGGGTCATGATCGAGTGAGTGGTAATCTTGATTATACTCCTTTTTAGTAGAGTATTGGGAGGGTGCATTATGGCATTTATGCATGGCTTGGTAGTATCTGCAGGACACCTATAGTCGATGGGGTTGAACATCGGCCTTTGTGCACATAGTAGCCTTCTGGGTGGGCGGAGCCCAGTCCCTTCCTAGGGGGGACACGGCCCTAGGCGTAGGATCGGCCGGTCCTACGACTTATATTCTGCTTGCCGCTGGGCATAGTAAGACCCCGCGAGGTGCAGTATGGCTTTCCGCGGATGTAGAATTCCCGCGAGGTGCCGTTTAGTATGTAGATGTGAGATGGATTTCTGTTCTGGATACTGGCCGGCATTTACATGATTAGTGTGGTGTCTTATCCTACATATGCATGTGACAGTAAGGAGTTGTTGCTGGTTCGCCTGGGGCGTAAAACCCACCTCCCGACAGCTGTCTAGTGATGATTTCAGCATATTGACACCTGATTTGTATGTTCCAGCATTATGATCTGTTGAGCATATTCATGAGTAGCATATATGTTTGCTTGATTATTCCATATATGCTTCAGATGAGTTGATATTGATTGTGGTAATATTGATGATTTATTCCATATTCTCTATGTTGAGTTCATGTTCATGTTGTTATTGATCTTGAGATTTCATCTCGAGCCATGATTATATTCTGTCTCATGTGCATAGTACTCTCTATTCCACTCACTGAGTATTCATATACTCACTCCCCAGTTTGGTGTTTTTGATTGCAGGGCAGGTATTGTATAGAGAGGAGCAGGGTTAGAGATTGTCTGCTTACTGTGCCGCTCCATAGTATAGTATAGTATAATGTAGATAGAGGTTTATACCCTTTTGGTGTATTATAAACCTTCTGTTGTATATAGTGTATAGTTACAGTCGTAGATCCTGTTGTGGATTTGGGTTTGACCATAGATGGAATGGGAACCAGATTTTTATACATATGAGTTATATGCCTGAGATAATGTATTGATATATATTGTCCAGGTTCATTATGTGACGGATTATGTGATTGCTGCTCTGACAGGTAGTGTGTTGTATGTATTGAGATAATCCTGACAGGTCACTATAGAAAAAGTGATCATTTTGTGCATGCATCATGCCAAATTTTTCAAGATTCATTGATGATTGATAGGTAGTAGGGTTCTACGCGGTGGCTGGTGGCCTTATGCCTACCCGCACCCTAGGACCGTCGCGGCGGCCCGCCGGGAACGGGGCGGGGGTCGTGACAAAGCTTGGTATCAGAGCAAAGGTTAAACAAGAGTCCTGTCAGAGCAATAGGGTGAGTCAGGATTAAGTATAGGATTATACTATGGAGCATAGGATTTTTCTGTATATTAATTTATGAGTCATTTACAATTCAGTAAAATATATTATGGCTCTGTGTAACGACTGTCCTCTCTTTTTGACTCTTTTAGAGACATATAAAGAATACTTCTAAGGAGAATGGAGCCAGATATAGCATTGGATGCGGGTTCCGCACATGTCGAGCCCCAAAGAGAAAAATCTCCTCCTGCTGATAGACGGAGGGTTGATGATCAAGGAGAGGTAGGAAGTAGAGATGCATTAATGGAACAGTTACTGGCAGAGAATCAGGCTCTGAGAGAGCAGATTGCTCGGGGGAAATCTCCTGCCCCGTCAGTAGTATCCATCCCACCTCCTGTAGTTGTGCCAAGAAGTTTGGCCAGGCGGGCTCTAGATGATGAGGGGATTACTGTACAGGAATTTCTGAGGCTCAGAACCCCAGAGTTTAAGGGGGAAGAAGGTGAAGATCCTCAGAGATTCCTGGAGGAGACTGAAAAGATGATACGGAGACTGCCCTGTTCTGATGCAAGGGCAATAGAACTTGTAGGGCTCACAATGAAAGAAGATGCCTGGGGCTGGTACCAGAGGCACGTGGAGGACAGATTGTACAGTAGGAATCCTCCAACCTGGGAAGAGTTCAGGCAAGCAGTGATGGATGAGTTTTTGTCTCCGGCTGAGAGGCAGAATCGGGCTCTTCAGTTTGAGAGGCTGAAGCAGATGCCCGGAATGAGCGTATCTGAGTACGCTCGTGAGTTCACTAGATTGGGGAAGTATGCTTCTTACATCATCCCCACTGAAGCTGCCAGGATAGAAAGATTCAGGCGGGGTCTGATTTCCCCGCTTTATAATGCAGTACTGGCAGTAGAGGTCCCCACCTTGTCTAGGCTGATTGATAAAGCAAAACAGTGGGAGATCAGAAACAAAGAGGAAAGGGCTGAAAGAGAACAGAGGAAAATGAGTAAGGGGAAAGGGCAAAGCAGCCGAGGTAGATCTGAGGGAGCAAGTCTTCCGGAGGGCCCGACAGAGCAGTCTGTACGCTCAGCTCCACCTGCCCCACGTAAGAGGAAGTGGAGGAGAAGAGGTCAGTCACAGGATGCTTCTTTAACATTAGCACCTCGTCCTCCGGTCACTATGGCCAGAACTGAATCTAAGTTCCAATCATGGCCAATGTGTGGCATATGTGGGAAGCAGCACCCTGGCAGATGCAGAATGGGTCAGGGAGTGTGCTACAGATGTGGACAGCCGGGTCATTTTGTCAGAGAATGCCCGCAGGGTGCCACCCAGCAGTTTGTGCCTTTAACATCCTACCCTTCTGTGCAGATGGACAGGCCTAGTAGTAGGGGGCCTGTAGGCAGAGGCAGAGGTCAGACACCAACGTCACAGCAGAGTGTTGGACCATCTCAGCTGTTAGCTCCAGCAGGCAGAGGGCAAGGAAGGGTGTTCACGGTAAATCCACAGGAGGCACAGGCATCAAATGCAGCTGTGACAGGTATGCTCCTCATTGATAAGATTAAAGCTAGAGTGTTATTTGATTCTGGAGCTACCCATTCATTTGTGTCCCCTTATTTTGCTAAAAAGTTAGCTAAGGATAAGATATTGATGCATATTCCCTTAGTTATTAGCACACCTGTAGGGGATAGTATAGAAGTGAGATACGTGTATCCTACCTGTGTGGTAGAGGTAGAAGGTAAGACACTCCCAGTCGATTTGATTGAGTTGGCAGTGTTAGACTTTGATGTTATACTGGGCATGGATTGGTTATCAGACAATCGTGCCACCATTAACTGCCAAGAAAAGAGTGTTATTTTCAGACCTTTAGATAAGGGGAAATTTACATATCAAGGGGACAGGAGTGAGATCCCAATGAATTTGGTGTCTGCAGTAAAAGCAAAGAGGCTGCTGAGAAAGGGGTGTCAAAGCTATCTAGCTTATGTGATGGACACCCAGGTAGAGTCTGTGGATCTGCAGCAGATTCCAGTTGTTAGGGAGTATCCTGATGTATTTCCAGGAGAATTACCAAGATTGCCACTTGATAGAGAAATTGAGTTCAGTATTGAACTTCTTCCTGGTACAAACCCTATATCGATTGCTCCCTATCGTATGGCACCTACAGAGCTGAGGGAGTTGAAGGTCCAGTTGCAGGATCTGCTAGACAAGGGGTTTGTTAGGCCCAGTACATCACCATGGGGTGCCCCAGTTCTGTTTGTGAAGAAGAAGGATGGATCGCTGAGATTATGTATAGATTTTAGACAGCTGAATAAAGTGACCATCAAAAATAGATACCCACTCCCCAGGATAGATGACCTGTTTGATCAATTACAAGGGGCTGAGTACTTCTCGAAGATTGATCTGCAGTCTGGGTATCATCAGTTAAAAATTAGAAAGGAAGATATATTGAAGACTGCATTCAGAACGAGATATGGGCACTATGAGTTTCTAGTGCTTCCATTTGGGCTGACAAATGCCCCAGCAGCATTCATGGATTTGATGAATAGGGTCTTTAAACCCTATCTTGACAGATTTGTGATAGTCTTTATAGATGATATCCTCATATATTCTAAGAGTCAGGCTGATCATGAAGAGCATTTGAGGATAGCACTACAAACCTTGAGAGAACATGAATTGTATGCCAAACTTACCAAATGTGAGTTCTGGCTACAAGAAGTTGGATTCTTGGGACACATAATATGTAAGGAAGGAATCAGGGTGGATCCCAAGAAGATTGAGGCAGTTATGGATTGGCCGAGACCAACAAATGTAACAGAAATCAGGAGCTTTCTGGGTCTGGCTGGGTACTATAGGAAGTTTGTAAAGGACTTTTCAAAAATAGCTACCCCATTAACAAAGCTGACTCGGAAGCAGGTTAAGTTCACTTGGACAGATTCTTGTGAACAGAGCTTCCAGAAGCTGAAAGATTGCCTCACATCAGCTCCAGTTTTGACTCTACCCACAGATACAGGCGGATTTGTAGTCTACTGTGATGCTTCTAAAGTGGGATTGGGATGTGTGTTGATGCAGAATGGCAAGGTGATTGCATATGCATCCAGACAGCTAAGAAAGCATGAAGTAAACTATCCCACTCATGACTTGGAAATGGCTGCTGTCATATTTGCACTAAAGATATGGAGGCATTATTTATATGGTGAGAAATGTGAAATATATACTGATCATAAAAGCCTCCAGTACATTCAGCAGCAAAGAGATTTGAATCTCAGACAGAGGAGATGGATAGAGCTGTTGAAGGATTATGACTGCCAAATCCTGTATCATCCGGGCAAGGCTAATGTAGTAGCAGATGCATTAAGCCGGAAGTGAATGGGCAGTTTATCTCACATCTCCATCCAGAGGAGAGAGATAGTCAGAGATCTGGCAGATTTATTTGCTCAGGGACTATCTTTTGAGTTATTAGAGGTTCGTCCTTTGATTGCACAGTTTCAGGTGAAACCGAGGTTGATAGATGAAATCAAAGTTTCACAGGATTTAGATCCAATCCTTGTGAAACTGAAAGGAGAAGTGCAATCAGGACAGTCAGAAAGGTTTCAGATTGTAGATGGAATGTTGAGGTGTGGCAGTAGGCTATGTGTGCCAAATGTGGAAGATCTGAGACAGAGGATTATGCATGAAGCACACAATACTCCCTATAGCATTCATCCTGGTTCCACCAAAATGTATCATGATATCAAAGGCATATATTGGTGGAACGGATTAAAAAGGGATGTGGCCAAATATGTGGCTTCTTATTTGACTTGTCAACAAGTGAAATTTGAACATCAGAAGCCAACAGGGCTTTTGCAAGAGTTACCTTTGCCCGAGTGGAAATGGGAAAGGATAACTATGGATTTTGTGGTCGGGCTGCCCAGAACACAAAAAGGATATGATTCCATCTGGGTGATTGTGGATAGATTGACAAAATCAGCCCATTTTCTACCGGTGAAAACCACATATTCAGTAGCTCAGTATGCCGAAATATATGTGAATAAAATAGTATCTCTGCATGGAGTGCCAGTTTCTATTATATCAGATAGAGGTTCACAGTTTACCTCTAGATTTTGGCAGAAACTCCATGAGGCATTAGGAACTCAGCTTGATTTCAGTACAGCATTTCACCCTCAAACAGATGGGCAATCGGAGAGGACCATTCAGACCCTCGAGGATATGCTCAGAATGTGTGTACTGGATTTCAGAGGTAGCTGGGACAGATACTTACCTTTAGTGGAGTTTGCATATAATATCAGTTATCACTCCACTATTGGTATGGCACCTTATGAGGCACTTTATGGGAGAAAATGTAGATCTCCCTTGTGCTGGTCTGAGATTGGAGAGAAGCACCTAGAAGGACCAGATTTGATCAGAGAGACATCAGAAAAAGTGCCAATGATACAGGAAAGGTTGAGGACAGTGTTCAGTAGGCAGAAGAGCTACTCAGATGTCAGAAGAAGAGATGTGCAGTTTGGCACGGGGGATCACGTGTTCCTAAAGATCTCTCCTATGAAAGGGGTAATGAGGTTTGGAAAGAGGGGCAAGCTTAGTCCCAGATACATTGGCCCCTTTGAAATATTAGATAAAGTTGGCAATGTATCTTACAGATTAGCACTGCCTCCAAACCTCAGCCATGTGCATCCAGTATTCCACATATCTATGCTCCGGAAGTATGTGCCGGATCCATCTCATGTGCTATCAGTGCAGGAAGTTATAGTAGAAGAAGATCTTTCTTATGAAGAACTTCCTGTCGCTATTCTTGATACTCAGATCAGGAAGCTGAGAAATAAGGAAATATGTATGGTAAAGGTCCAATGGCACCGGCACAATGTTGAAGAATGCACTTGGGAGTCGGAGCAAAGTATGAAGAGCAAATACCCTCACCTCTTTGAGTAATCAGGTAATTTACTCTTTTAAATTCGAGGACGAATTTTATATAAGGAGGGGAGGATGTAATAACCCCAAAATTTTTTTTTATATAAAAAGGGATAGAATAGTCCTTTAAAATTGGTATAAGGGGTAAAATTGGAAGGAATCAAAAGATAATGGCATAGTTGTAGATATGTTGAAGTGTTAGGGGCAAAATGGGAATTTAATAATATTAAACAAAGGTGAATAGTGCTTTGATGTGATTTAAATGGGGTGGTTGGTGGCTCACGGGAATGAAACCGAGAGAGAGTCACAGAGAGGGGGTTCTCAGGCGTGGAGGAAAAGAAGGAAAGAAAAGGAGAAGAAGAAGAAGAAGAAAGAAGAAGAGGAAGGGGATTCGAGGAGGAGGGGGATCCCGGTTGCACTTCCAGCTGAAGGAAAAAACGTAGATCTCCTTCCCCTCTACGCAAGGACCTCGATTTCCAAAAAGAAAAAGGTAAATATCCGTCCCTATCTAGTCTTTTGATGACATTAGGCTATACAAAGGGTGGATATAGTCTAGAGGGGTCGGATAAGGGTTGTAGAGGTGGTTAAAAGAGGAAGAATCGGATTTTAACAAATTTTTCCGGCACTACGGAAAAACTGTGTCGAAGTCCCAACTTCGGCGAATTATTTAGGGGGTCAAACGGCCTCCGATGATGATGCATGTTATCTCTTTGGAATTCTCTATGAGTGTAAAATGTTAGGTAAAAATTTCATCAAATTTGGAGTCCTAAAAGTGGATCAAAATCGGGATGAAGTAACCCACTGTCAGTTCGGGTTACTGTTCATCCGGGTGGAAAATAAGGGATTTCATGCCATAATAGGGTATTAAGCCTAGATTAGGCTAAGGGAGACCTTGTACTCGTGCAAGGGAGTCCCTAATACACATAAATGATGAGTTAATTAATAAAAAAGAAAAAGAGAAAGAAAAAAAAAGATTTAGGGAACGGGGGAGTTGAATCAATTAAAGTTCCCTATATTATAATTGGCACGTAGATTATGACCTTGATACAAGACTAAATGTATGGTAAATGCATGTCACAGTTGGGCAAGAAGCTAGGGAACGAGAGGAAGAAGTTCCCCACTGCCTGCTGTAGAATTCTAGAGGCGTATCGAGGCCGTGCCGGATTGGCAGGTGAGTGGGAGTTATGTACTTTGCACCATGAGCATCCTTAATTCATTTTTATGAATGTCGCCAAGTGTGAATTGATTCCACTTGAGCATATTGATTGATATTGTAGTAGATTCCTCTATAATCTTGATTCTCCATGCTTGATTATTCTGTACATGCATTTGAGGGAACATTGAGAGGAATTACGAGGGGTTGATGAGTAATCAAATTGATTCCGAATTGTGAAATGATTTCTTTTGTAAATTGATTTCATTTCCTCTATTTTAAAGACTTGTGAGTCGTAGCTTGATTATACTCTTTTATGAGTAATTAAATTGGTTCCAAATTATGAAATAACTTCTTTTGTAAATTGATTTCATTTCCTCTATTTTAAAGACTTGTGAGTCGTAGCTTGATTATACTCTTTTATGAGTAATTAAATTGGTTCCAAATTGTGAAATAACTTCTTTTGTAAATTGATTTCATTTCCTCCATTTCAAAGATTTGTAGAGCCTTTTTAGTGGTATATTGAGTTGTATTGCACTTCCTTGACCCTCACTCCTAACCCTGATGTTAGTTTATGATTGGGTCATGATCGAGTGAGTGGTAATCTTGATTATACTCCTTTTTAGTAGAGTATTGGGATGGTGCATTATGGCATTTATGCATGGCTTGGCAGTATCTGCAGGACACCTATAGTTGATGGGGTTGAACATCGGCCTTTGTGCACATAGTAGCCTTCTGGGTGGGCGGAGCCCAGTCCCTTCCTAGGGGGGGACACGGCCCTAGGCGTAGGATCGGCCGATCCTACGACTTATATTCTGCTTGCCGCCGGGCATGGTAAGACCCCGCGAGGTGCAGTATGGCTTTCCGCGGATGTAGAATTCCCGCGAGGTGCCGTTTAGTATGTAGATGTGAGATGGATTTCTGTTCTGGATACTGGCCGGCATTTACATGATTAGTGTGGTGTCTTATCCTACATATGCATGTGACAGTAAGGAGTTGTTGCTGGTTCGCCTGGGGCGTAAAACCCACCTCCCGACAGCTGTCTAGTGATGATTTCAGCATATTGACACCTGATTTGTATGTTCCAGCATTATGATCTGTTGAGCATATTCATGAGTAGCATATATGTTTGCTTGATTATTCCATATATGCTTCAGATGAGTTGATATTGATTGTGGTAATATTGATGATTTATTCCATATTCTCTATGTTGAGTTCATGTTCATGTTGTTATTGATCTTGAGATTTCATCTCGAGTCATGATTATATTCTGTCTCATGTGCATAGTACTCTCTACTCCACTCACTGAGTATTCATATACTCACTCCCCAGTTTGGTGTTTTTGATTGCAGGGCAGGTATTGTATAGAGAGGAGCAGGGTTAGAGATTGTCTGCTTACTGTGCCGCTCCATAGTATAGTATAGTATAATGTAGATAGAGGTTTATACCCTTTTGGTGTATTATAAACCTTCTGTTGTATATAGTGTATAGTTACAGTCGTAGATCCTGTTGTGGATATGGGTTTGACCATAGATGGAATGGGAACCAGATTTTTATACATATGAGTTATATGCCTGAGATAATGTATTGATATATATTGTCCAGGTTCATTATGTGACGGATTATGTGATTGCTGCTCTGACAGGTAGTGTGTTGTATGTATTGAGATAATCCTGACAGGTCACTATAGGAAAAGTGATCATTTTGTGCATGCATCATGCCAAATTTTTCAAGATTCATTGATGATTGATAGGTAGTAGGGTTCTACGCGGTGGCTGGTGGCCTTATGCCTACCCGCACCCTAGGACCGTCGCGGCGGCCCGCCGGGAACGGGGCGGGGGTCGTGACACCCCTGAGGTGCCCGTACCTCGGGGGGAGACTGTGGAGATCGACCTCGAGGTCGAGGTTGTGTCGCCGATTAGATCGGCCTTCAGAGGGGCTCGTCCTCGCATAACCTTCCGTTATCGCCACATCTTCACGTCGGTTGCCCCCCAAGGCCCGTGGCTCAGCTCGATCAAGTCTAAGCTTGTTTGTTCCCAAAGAGGGCCCTTCAACTCTAGCCTACGCCTTCATGATCTATTTTCCGAGATGGTTTGTCCACGAGTCAGATTTAACTTTGACGACCCCCGGGGTGGTGAAGGAGATAGTCCTAGCCATGCAACTCCCAGCCGGTATGGAGATATGCACTCTATGGGCGTCATTGAGCTATTCAACGGGGCCTTCGTCTAGGTCATCCAGGTAAGCTTCTAACTTACAAATCTTCACTAAGTTGTTCGCTTCAATAACTGAGCCTTCTTCTTCTTTTCAACATGCCTACGAGGTCGACTACATGTATGAGTTGATCACGATGCTCACAAAGAGCGGTGCAGAGCGCAGGGCGAGGTAGGAGGACACCAAGGAGTAGGCCCAGCAGTTCGGGAAGAGGGCGGAGGCTACTGAGGAGCGGCCCGACAGGCTTAGGAGAGGGTGAAATCCACTGAAGACAAGATAGAGTTAGCAGAGCCCACGCCTTGACTGTGCAAATCCAGGAACCTATCAAGTAGAGCCAACTGTCCGCAGCCAGGGAGGCCTTCAAAGGTACTAAGCGGAAAGCTGTGGAGCTTTTTGCGAAGTTAGCCTGGGCTGAGCAAAAGGCCACCAAGGTCGAAGAGCGGGTCGTCGAGGCTAGGGAGCAGGTCATCAGTGCCGAGGCCAAGATCGCGAAGGCGGTCAAGGAGTATCTCACCTTGGAGAAGTTCCAAGAGGAGACCTTGGAGAATGCGACCAATGCCTTTGGAAATGGCTTCAAGGAATGCCGAGATCAGGCTCGGTGGATCTTCCTGAGGATGGACTTCTTCGGCCTCAATGATAATGACGATGACGTCGGTGAAGGCGGGGAAGGGGGGTTGCGAAGGAGGCGAAGTCAGCGGCGGTGGCAGAGGAGACGACCTCAATGGTGGTGGCGGAGGCGACGACCTCGACGACTGTGAAGGTGACAAGGTCGGCGGTGGCAGCGAAGGCACCGAGGGGTCGAAGCTGAAGAATGAAGTCCTTCGCCTCGTTATCTTTTGCTTTTTTCCTCAGATTTTGCTAAGGTTATTGTAAAAATTCAAAAGTAATGAAAGTGTAAAGATTTCTCAAAGTACATGTTTAGTTTTTGTTCTCACTATTTACTTGTGCTTGAGTTCAGGTCATCGCCCCAAGCTTTGACCTTCTCTTGTAGCTATTTTTGCTTGGCCTCTATCGAGGTCAATGTATATACTAAAAGACAATGAAGTTAAAGAGAATTTTTAAAGTATGTGACTTTGGCTTTCACTAGTGTTGTTCATTTCTTGGTTTGAGTTTGGGTCATCGCACCAAACTTTTCTTCTTTTTATGTTCAATTCTTCCCAGGGGATCAGCAAGGATCTTTAGCCTATCTTGGGCTCAGTTCGACTCCAGATGGATTCCGAGTGAGCTCAGCTTAAGAAGGTCGTAGGTCGACTTGGGGTGTCTCTTTTGTTGATCTTCTTTGGAGTCTGGCTCCGAAGAGATTTCGAGTGAGCTTAGCTTGAAGAGGTCCTAGGTCGGCCTGGGGTATCTCTTTTATTGATCTTCTCTGGAGTCTGGCTTCGGAGGGATTCCGAGTAATCTTGACTTGAGAAGGTCCCAGGTTGGCCCGGGGTATCTTCTTTGTTGATCTTCTTCGGAGTTCGGCTCTAAAGGAATTCTGAGTGAGCTCATCTTAAGGATGTTCCAAGTAGGCCCGGGGTATCTCATCTAGTCGGTTTCATTACTGGACTATCGTTGGCCTTAGAGGTCTTAGGTCATAGCCCATGCATTTTCGAGATGCCTCGAGTTGAGTATGCTTGTCACAATTGTCCGATCTGAAAGACAAACACAATAAAGAATTTTTATTGAAATTGGTAGAGACTCTGCCAATCGAAGGGCTTGATACAAAGGACGAGCTGAAGGAGCAGCGAGGAGAGGTGATCGAGAAGTTGGTACAGGTCTCTTTATAAGAAGATGAGCTTGACCGAACCATTCAGATCAGCTCCAACTTAAGTGAAAAGAACTGAGCCGAAGTAATCAACTTTCTCCGCATCAATGTGGGTGTCTTCACCTGGTCAGCTGTTGATATGTTAGGCATAAGCTTCGAGTTGATGGTTCACAGGCTCAACATAGACCTGACCCACCAACCTGTGTAGTAGAAGAAGAGAAACTTCGCCATGGAAAGATAACAAGTCATCGACCAAGAAGTTGACAAACTCTTGGAGGCCGTTGCTACTGCCTCCACCACTATTATTACTACTGCTTTCACTTTTAAAATCACCTTTGCCACTACGACACTCATCCTGCCACCAAGTCCACTAGTGTCGCATCTACTAACACCACGCTGCCATTGCCTCCACAACTGGGGCTCCATGCCAACAATAGCACCACTGACATTACTAACACCCACTACCACCCTTACCACTTTTGCTACTACTAACACTGCCGCCTTCACAAACGTCATCTTTGCCTCTCACCAACAATCAATACCGCCATCACCATGTCATCTTTGTTGCTATTACTATTGCTACTGCCACCACAATTATATTTCTATGTTTTAAAATAATTAACTATATCAAACATTTTTATATTTTTCAAAGAAAAATAGTAGATCTTTGTTTTTGGTTTTGAAAATAGAAAAAGAATATTCAAAACATACCCTCCCTCTTTTTTTTGTGTGAAAATAGGGATGGGCTCTATCCCCACATGCCACCCCTGCGCCTTCCACCACCAAGTCCATACCCAGGTCTCCAAGTAGATCCAAACCTAATTCCAGTGGATCTCTAGGTGGATCGAGCCAGGGCCGGCCCAAGCTTTAGGCGACCAAGGCGGTCGCCTAAGGCAATCGAGGCGGTCGCCTAAGGCCTCGGCCAAAAGGAAGGCCTTCGGGCTTCGGAAAACTGTCTAAGGCCGAAGCCGAGCTGCCGAAGTCAGAACTCAGAACTTTCGTCCACTCTCTGTAGCCGAGATTGGGAAGGCCTACGAGGGATGAAGGAAAAGGGAATGGTGAAACCGAGCGGGAATGGATTTTTTATAGGTTTTTTAAGGGATGGAAGAAAAGAAATGGTGAAACAGAGCGGGTGAGGAACCTTTTTAGAGACTTTTTTAATGCTCGAGGAAAAGAGAATGGTGAAATAGAGTAGGGAGAGATTTTTTTAATGATGAAGGAAACGGGAACTATGAAATAGTGTGGGACAGATCTTTTTTAGGGATGGAGGCAAGGGAATAGTGAAACAAAGCAGGGAGGGTTTTTTTTTTTGGGATTTTTTCAGGGAAGGAGATAGCAGAAAAGTGAAACAGTGCAATTAGCGCATGCAGGGGTGGGTGGGGAATGTCAAGAAGGTGTACTTGGGATTTTAGATTGATCAATTAGGAAAATCTTAGCCTTGTGGATCGGCAATCAAAAATCCAATCAACGAAGGCTTTCCATCGTCGCGGAGTCCACAGAGGGATTGGCAATTAACAATTAAATAGCTGTTTTTATTTTCTTGGGCCTATCAGGCCTTTCATGAGAGAGAGAGAGAGTGTGTGACATCCTTGATTTTTATTATTTATCACTAACGTTTTACCACGCTGACATGCTTCCTTTTCATGCTTATTTTTAAAAAATTGACAGTAGCTTTTCATTTCTAGGGTCCTCATTAAAATTGACAGTAGCTCCGGCACCACTTCTCATCATTGAGTTTGGCACCGCTTGTTGGGACTTGAGTTTGTCGTCGAGTTCGACACCGCTTCTGTTGACATTCCGGATTTTATCATTTTCAACCCTCTAATATTTTGATTTGTTTGTAGTGATTATCTTAATTATTTTATTTGATAATATTATAGATTCAAATATCTAATAAAAAAATTGGATATGGATATGAAAAAAATTGAAAAAAAAGAAAAATAGAAACATTCATTCAATCTCAAATATGAGATTTGGATAGATTTGTTGTCATAAATAAACTCATTGTATCTCAAAAAAATGAGACGATATAAATAAAATTTTAAAATATTTTATACTTATTAAAAAATTTTATTATTTAAAAAATAAATTTTTTTTTAGTAAATTTATCTAAGGCCTCGAAATGTTTTGGGCCGCCCCTCGAACGAGGCTAGTGCTCACAAAACCCTGGGTCTCCAGGTAGACCAAGCATAATGCTCACGGGAATCCAGGTAGACCCCATTGGTTTGGCGGCAAGGGGAGGTACCTTTCGACCTATTTGTTGATCCCAGCCTCCGTAGCTTTTTACTGTTTGTGGTCAAAAAAGACAAGTTATTAATTCATAATCGCACTTTAACCCAAAAATAAGAAATAATTCTGGCAATCGCAGCTAATATCAAGCATGGGAAGGAGCGAAAAATCAAAATCTCTTTCTTCACACTTCTGGCGCGCATACAAGAACCCAATTGCGAGAACAGTCCCCTGCCTCCCTCACCATTTATGGCATGCCACCGACTGCCTCCCCGCAGACTTCTGCCCAGGGCTCGAAAATGGAAACTTGATGGGAAAGTAAATATCAAGGAAGGCGAAATTTGGGGTCCTTCGCTCCCATCTGTTCGATCCCTTTTCGGCCAAGGAATGGAGCCAAGAAGTAGGAAAAGTTGGGGCATTTCCGAGGTTTAATGGGTGGGGGAGAAGCTATCCCTAGCGGCAATCTTATCTCGGGAAGGCGAGAAGCCCCAATTGAGATCGAGAGCCGGTGATCGGTTGGTCTTAGGCTTTTGGGGGGTTTTCTCGGGAAAGAAGTCGAAGAACATAGAAAAGAGAATAGAAAAGCAGGGTTCTTGTCGGGTTTAGGAGAGAGAAGTTGGGATTTGGGTGCTTTTTTTGGGGGGCAGAAAAGCTAGAAGAGCAGAGAAAAGGAGCGGAAAAGCAGGATTTTTTTTTTTTTTTTTGAGTTTTTAGGGGGGAGGGAGAGAGAGAGAGAGAGAGAGAGAGAGAGAGAGGGAGGGAGGGCGAATCAAGAGAAAACTTGGGTTTTGGGTCTTTCCTTGGGTTTAGGAGAAAAGGAGTAGAAACAGTGAAACTTTCGTGAGGTTTAGGAGAGGGAGACGAGGAGCCAAAGAAAAGTTGGGATTTTGGGCGCTTTATAGGGACGTGAGCCATCTCTTTTGATCAGTTGTTCAGGCAAAGAAGAGAGAAAAGGCGTAGAAAAGAAGGGATTTTGTTTGGTTTAGGGGAGGGTGAGGGAGAAGTAGGTGAAAAAATCGAACTTTTTGGGGCTTCTTTTGTGGTGAAGAGAGAAAACCCAGAAGAGAGGGGGAGTGGAGTGGAGAGGCGGAGGAAGGAAAGAAGATGGGTAGTATTAAGCATCAGCAAGCTTGCATGGAATGCACCAAGAAGTGCTTGAAGACCCATGGAAGGAAGCTCACACCTGATTCTAATTCTACCCCACTATCCTTCTTTAAGATCATGGTTGGTGATTTCAGAGAAGTCTTGGTATGATGCTTCCTCACTTTCTCTCTTTTTCCAAACTTCTATTTTTTCCCCCCTCTAGCATGTTATGAATCGGCACTTCTATTTCTTTTCTCAAGAGCTATTTGATTTTTCTTAAAATAAATTGTATACTATGTTGATTTTGTTCCTTATGCATCATTGTTTTCGTATGCACTAGTTTTGCCTTATCTCTGATACTAGTTCTTGAACCGGCCTATGCAGTTCATACCACCTAAATTTGATCTTTTAGATGAATCGGTCGATCATAACATATATCTCGAAGATTCAGATGGAAATTCTTCAAGGGTTAAATTATCAATGAAAGATGGCTGTTTAGTATTTCAAGATGGGTGGCGTGAATTTGTGTTGGACCACTCTATAGAAGTTGGAGAGTTTGTCATATTTAAATATGTTGGTGAATTCTTGTTTTCTGTTCAAATCTTTGGTGTGAGCGCTTGTGAAAGAGTATGCTTTCATGATAAAAACAAGAGCAGTTCCCGTAAGAAGAACATAAACAAGGCTGATTTATCGCTTGAAGAGTTGCAGTTGCCAAAAAGATATAAATGTTCTGGAGATCTAAAAGATAAATGCCACCTTGTCAATGAAAACTCACTGAACAAAGAACAAGAATCAAAAGATGATCTTTCTGACTTGCCTGATATTGAATTTATAGGAAGTAACTGTGCTGAGAAAGATGAAAATGAATCAGAGAAATCTCCTCATTGTCTCGGTAATTCTGAAGGGACACAAAGTGTGATGGCCTTGGGACTTAACAAACAATCACGTGACAAGATTGATGAGGTTGCTATGAGGGTACAGGAGGAAGGCAGCAGTGTTCCTATGGGTCGTCCAGAAACACATGGGATGGATCATAAAGATTCAGTGCACGAGCAGGAAACAAGCACAATCCCTTCTATAAATGATCTGGATCCTAAAGCTATGGAAACTGATACCAATCCTGATGATGCAGACATAGCAATGCTTAATGAAGAAAAAATATTCCATTGTGATGATAATTGCAGAGGATCCCAAACTGCACCAACAATTGAATGCACAAAATCTACGACCGAGAATCAAATGAATTCCAGTTGGGACATCATCATTTATACGCCCAAAAATGACTGCTCAAAAGAACCAGGCATAGCTGAGAAACATCCAATGAGAAATCAGGGAGTGCACAAAATTGACACAGTTCATTTAGCTGATGACCTTAAAATGCTTGAAAATGAGAACAGGAATCTGATTGCTAAAGACAAATCTGCCTGCAAATTTCTTCTGACAGAGGAAGGAGTATGCCACATTTTTGATGAAAGTTTAACTGTTGAACATGAAGCAAGCCGAATAACTCCTATCATTCTGTATGTCAGTGAAAACAATTGTGTAAACAATAATGGGGGGTGCTGCGATGAAATTATACACATGCCCAGAGAAGAGGCTTCCTCCAAGTCCAAAAATATTCCAGAAGTTTCTTGCCCTGAATCCACACCTGATCACATTAAAGTTGAAAAGTGTGAGGAGATCAGTGAAAGTTTGCACAGTGAAGAGGGCTTGTGTTCCTTGGGTCAGTAACTTCTGCAATGATCCCAAATTTCATGCACTTCTATTTCTACTCTTTTTTCTGTTTGATTTAGAGTATTGACAAGAAATAAATATATAGCAGGAAATACCCCAATACCTTTGTCCAGAAACGAGGACGCTCTTTTTGCTGGCAGTGTCGGAAGTGCCCCACAGAATTTGCCTCACATGGATATCACAGAAGGAAAGACACGCCAATCTGGTGATTATGCCCTGGAATTTTTACTTGAACTACTAATTTCCCTATCTGCATGTCTTATTTTTTATGGCAATATATGCAATATTTAATTAACTCAAGAGACTCTATTTTGCATGGTAGGAATGTTGCCTGATGACTTTATGGAAGAGGATGAGGAAAATATTACACCCTATTTGAAAGAAAAAACTCTCAAAGCTGTGAAAGCTGAGAGGGTGGATTCAGATGGTGTAGACGAGCAGTCCTCACCAAAATTAATCAGCTTGAGCTTTACATTGTCTTCCAATGCTCGGTCCTGGACTGTGAGTAAACTTCCAATAAACTGCAAAATTAGCATTCAGGTCTTTTTAAAATTTGTTTTAATTTTCTCCTGTTACTTGCTAACTATGGTAGATTGACCATAGGTAAATGCAAGCTTGTACTGTGACTTAGATGTAAGTCCTCTGCCGGTTTAATTCCAGGATGTGTCATTGCAGAACCAGGTGAAGTGGACCTAGGGGTCCTAAACAAGATAGGTAGAAAACAAATTCAGGGATCAGGAATGATTTTTCATGTTTTTATGTTAGTCAAATGTTTATCCGAACTCTCAAATAATCAAAATTATTCTTGACACATTCAATAATCCAAATTTTATGAATTTTTCACAAATCATTCATGAAACGCATGTTAATCTGTTATTCTAATTCTTTTGCTTATTCTTACTATTGTCTGTGATTGACGTCTGACCGATTCTTATTATTGAACAAATCACTTTATAAATTTAATAATAATTTTAGATTTTTGTTATGTTATGGTTCTTTCTAATGTCTTCTTGTCTGTCTCTTCCCAAATTTTTTGCAACTTCTTACTTTCTCCATATTTTGATTATTCTACCTAGCTGAGTCAATTCCTCAGGACCAAACTTGTAATAATTTCATGGTTCGATAGAGATCATCCTAGACCTAGAATTGCTGCATTGTAACAGACATTGTGAGATTGCTACTGTGTTAGTTCATGCGAGCCTACCATTAAAACACAATGAGCCTGTGAAATTCATGGCTCCTCCAACACTTGCATTCATGTGTGCGCTGTAAGTTGTTTGCTCTCTCTTGTCAAACGTGGACTACAGCTAGGTATTTACTATGTTTAAGAGAGTTGTAAAATACTAGTCATCTTTTTGGCATTCTTACATTATGCCAATATGCACTTAACCAGGATTTTACAAACAATGGATGACAAACAACATTTGAGGGAACATGCTTGTCATGATAATGTTCTGTAAATGGGATTACGGAATCTTTCATCTGCAGGCACGCTGCAGCATGAGGGAGGGTATTTCCTCCTAACTCTTAGAAATCTTATTTGATTAGAGAAAATGGAAGACTTGAAAGAGAAGCTAAACCAGCTTCTGCAACAGTGCTGCAAACTCTGCACCATAGAACAAATGGTATATTGTGCTCAAGTTCTTCAACTATATTACCAATTGCCTTGCAGAACAAAGTATTCTGTAATAAATAATTCTGATAATGTCTATTGAATCAGAGAACCACGAGATCTGTAGCATTTTCTTCTCCTGGAACAGACGACAGAAATCTTAGCGATTCACATTTTCCAGCCAGAGAGAAGTTTAAATAAGCACCTCTATTCCCCTATATCAAGCTTGTCGCTGGATCTAATGGACCATTAAGCAGCGTCAGTGTTTCCCAGAGGGATTTATCCAGCCTTCTTTGAATTCTGTGTAACAGAAGACTTCTTCTGCATTCAGTGCTAAGAGCAAGAAAAGTTAGTCTAGCTTCTTTTCCCCTTTGTACCATTAAAACAGCCATGCAATGGAACTATGTATTCATGTGAATGGATTGACAACCACCTTTCTTCCAACATTTTTTTCCTTTTTTTTAGGAACTAGGAGACGAGAAATCTTGTTTGGAATTGGGTTGAGGGTGGAATTCAAACATAGGTCCTTGGTATCAAACCCCAGTGACATTACCAACTGCACTAGTTGGCACCCTCACCTCTCCTCCAACATCTTGTTTATTGCTGAAACCAAAAATTAAAGTGCATCAGTGATTCAGAATACCAGATACAAGAATTGTCAGAATAGAACATCGATTTATATAAATTACATCATCAGATCTAATTTATTAGGCAAGCATAACTATCTATATCTACCACTGCAAAATGCAAGGAACAACATTAATGCTGCATATGCTGAGCATGTTCTACTACATGGCATGGCATTGCAGTTGCATGCGTTGCCTGCTTGGTTATCTGACATCTAGTATTAGTCTAACTTGTCATGGCTTTTGTAGGGAGAGTGTATATATAAATATGACGGAAGCTAGTCACTTTTCAAAACAAGACTAGAACATTCAAATGGTTTAATTTAGGCACAAAACATGGATGAATTTTTGAAAAATAGGTGGGCTAAAATTTTGGTTTTAATGACATTAGATGGAGAGGGATTTAATTAATGGCTCCAATCTGAAATGGTCCAAAAACCACTCACAAGTATTATACTATGCATGCTTTTCAAAGTTATATGCAAAACTCTTAGTTTGCATGGATTTGTTTAAACAGCGCATAATTGCTTAAAAGTTTCTTTATGACAGATTCTCAAACCAGTGCAATCTTAGAAGCAACTCCTGCACCTTGCAGGACCATTCAAATGCTCTCTTCTGTTTTCCAAGCTTTGGCATTTAAAGCCATGTGCTATTCTCTTCATACATGTCAATGGAAATTCCAATTATATCGGATAATTTTATTAAAATGTTGTCTAGCCTTTGGTTTTCTGCTTATGGACTTATTAGGATCAAACCACTGGATTTAGACTTGCAAGAACATGCTTTTTCAATGCTCCCTTGCTGAACTCAAGTATCTTACACTTCTTGGTCAGTCTTGGAAAATGCACTACATAGTAGGAGGAGGCCCTCAGTTCTCCCTTTGCATTTAAGGCTTTCTTCTCTTAAGTTATTAAGGTGCATCCTATAACTGCCAGCAGCTCTTTTGCCTTTTGGAACTAATGAATTATATTTTCTGATCCATCATCTTGATCATAACTATATGCTAGGTCTTTCACAGCTAAAGGGCTCTAAAAACCAAAATATCTCTAAAGGAAAAGAAGAAAGAAAAAACTTGCCTGGCATTGTTGTTGGCTGCCAGTTGTTGCTGATCCAAGTCTTTCACCTGCCATTGCCCTGCATGTGCATGCTAGCTGTTGATTCGGCCTCTGATTTTGCTTGGGCTGGACTTGCTGCTACATCCTCCAAATCTTTTGTGCTATGGAGATAAAAGGAAAAATGAAATTTGAAGGTTACATATCTCAGGTGTTTTGATCGGGTCAGCCAGTTGCCTAGTTGACAGTGAAAATTGTGGGAGTGTATATGACTCCCATTCCATGATGGGAAGGCCTTGGTTAGAATGCAGTATGGTGACTTCAGCATGCTCCAAGTGTCTGTGCTAGGTATAGGATGGTCAGGGTGCCAATATGGATCACGTAGATGCTGGTGTAGATTGTGCAACATTGGGCCATTATATTTGACCCATGAAGTAGACCAATATGCTCGGTTAAGTTGTCTTATCTTCTGGGCCCTTGTAAACGATAAATCATCTTGGCCAACTTAAAAGCTCTTTCTCACCAACGTCCACTTTGCAAGGTAGAGAATGCGTTATTTAGAATACAAAATCAAGGACAATAGCAATTATTATTCCTTACGTTTTAATACAAAAGCAAAAGGACAATAGCAATTATTATTTCTTACGTTTTAATAACTAAGCATGCTGGTATTGTTTCTTTACATATCATGTAAATAATAATCATTGGCCACACATAACCTGAGATGTTCATTTTGTTTTGAGCGAAGACATCCTTGAGCACATTTATAACTTGAGAACCATATAAATTAGGAGTTGCAAATTGTTCTTCTCCAAGTCCAATATGACCTAAGCAAGATCTCTCAGTGGCATAGTGCTTGACATCCAACCAGATTAATTGAGCTCTTAGTGTTTGCTTGGCTTATTAAGGCTCGAATCTTATGTAATTTCAACTTTAACAATGTTATATTGGAGAGAATAACTTCTACCGCAATGTTTATAGCAGATGGGCTTAACCGGAATTGAAGAGCCATAGTATGCTCTAGCCAATCGTCACCCTAAATGTATAGACGACTTGAGATGATGGAACAGTAGATACTTCATATTAACCACATTGGATCTTTCGATTTGCCACATTATTAACACGATGATCAAAATTAAAACATTAACTAACTAGCAAATTGCCAAATAACAATTAGTATATCAAGTATATGTTCAAGATGACCTTGAGGAGGATAAAGGAAACTGTTGATATGGAAAGACTTGATATAGCAATGAATTATTTCAATAGCATTTGTGTTCTTACATGGAGAGCGCATATTTATAAACATGAACAGAATAATGTGTGCTGATAATCGAATGGATCAATTTCCTTTTAGTCCTATGGAGCTTAAATTCGGTGTGGTTGTGGGAGCACAGTAGATTAGTGATCCTTTTACTCAATAGGACTAAAAGGAAATTGATCCATTTGAGTATACTTGTGAGAGCACAGTTATGTTGTTCCCATATTGAATGCTAGTGATTTTCGAAAATGATTAAGTTCTATGAGTTTAGGAAGTAGTGGCTTAGGTTGGCTAGGAGCCATATTGTCTTATGCAAAGTTTTAAAACTTGGTGTCAGTTTTGGTCCCCTTGCTGGGTTTTTGATCCGTGGTAGAGTTTCAGTTTTGATAGTTTCAGCAGTTTTGGCAGCTTCGCTTTGAGTGTTAATAAAAAAATTCAAAAATTGAAGAAAACTAATAATAAATAAAACAAATCAAGACAAGTTATTTTAGAGCATTTGCTTTTATTTTAGCTCATCTAAAATAGAGTCATAATTTATATTTTTTGGGTATTTTTGAGCTGAAATTAAATTTCATTGAAGGTTGAAACATTGATCATATCATGTGAACATACTAATATTGAGTAAAATACCAAATATCAGTCAATCATGCATAAAACAATAAGACAAATATACAAAAACATAAAATTAATTACATATCTCACTTTAGAAAATAACATCAAAGCTTCTAAACATGCACAAAAATCCTTACTTCTATATATTGCAATATTGTTTATAACTTGAAAACACATCACACTTGCAGCTTACCCACTTTGCTAACACAATTTAGATGAAAATAATACGGATTAGATTATTAGAGCCTTAAGTAGAGGTGTAGTTGAATTATGTCGACGACTTTCAGAAAGCATTATGTATATTTACATGCAAAACAAAAGAGTAAAAATAAAAGTAACATTTTCAGTCAGCTTGGCCGAAACAGGTGGGGACCATTAGAAACTGGATAATATAGGCCTAACTGAGGCCAAAAATTTCAATAAGTTCTAGATTGGTTTGAGTGAAACAGACCGATTTTGCCTGAAACTTCAAAACTTTGTCTTATGCAGTCCCTCTCTTTATAGGGCTGAACTTACTTGAGTGGCTCCTAAATTTGGCCTAACTAGGCCATGATTCTGCATGAGGGAGGAAGGGGGCAAAACCACCAATGTTTTTCTTATCTATGCTTTAACACCTGTATTACAAGTTTTTACATTTTCTGAGAGGTATTTATTTCCAACTTTGTATTAGGTAACTATTTCCAACTTTGTATTTATTAATCATCCTTGTATGACCAATTAATACCATTGTTAAAATATAGGAAAAAATTACTAATTGACATGTAATGTTACATACACTAGGTTCTTGAAATGCATTCATTTTTTCTATTTTCAATAATATAATATTTTATATGGAGTATTATATTGGGTGTTGTTGCTTAGCTATTTAGCTCAAGAGGAGGACGAATTGGGCTTTTCGAAAACTTAAATATAATATAGCGGAATAAAAACTTGATAGGTGAATATTAATGTCAGCAACTAACTAATAACTAAATATGTGGCAGAGTAATGCAAACAAACTAAGCAACACAAATACATAATTTATAGTGCTTATCCTAAACCTATGTCTACTCCCCAAGATACCTTTTTTGAAAATTTCTACTGTAATCTTTTCAGGATTACAGTCCGATTGTTTTATCCGGGCTCACATTCAACCCTGTTGATTTTCATAGGTATTCAACCAAAACCAACACCGAGCCTATCCTTAAGCTCGACACAATTCAATTCATGGTTTGGGCGATCTTTCTCCAAGTTTTTGTCAGTAAAACTTGTCACAACAGAGTATAGAAGGTAATGTGTAAAACACAATAAAGTATAGCTCCTGAACAATAAATACAAAGTAATAAATGGAGCTTGACTCAATTGGTTGGCTTTGATTGATCTTGAATGAACTTCACCAACTCTCAGTTGAAGAGGATATGATCTTTCAGCTCTCAGTAAATAAATATCAATTGGTTTTCTCTTTGAAGCTCTTGTTTTTGTTGATTTCTTTTGCACTTCTTATTCTCTCTTTTTTTTTTGTTTGCCTTGTTCGTTTGGTGTTTTCATATATTTATACCATTTGGAAGTGGTCGGAGCACTCTCCTAGCTGTTAGACAAGTTGGAAGAATCGTTGTGAGATGAAAACAATCGTTCTGATTTATAGAAAAACTAGTCGTTACTATTGTCAGGCGTAGAGAGGTCGTTCGACCTTTTCAGGAGTCGACTCATGATCTCCAGAAGGCGACTCATGATCTTCAGTGGTCGACTCGAACTTATTGTTTTTACTGTGCTCTATCTTTCTTCTGTGATCATTGTGGAGTTGGCTTTTTCAATTCAGAGGTCGACTTGATATTTTTAGGTGTCAACTCTTCAACGGACTGAGTTTTACCACTTTTTGTTTTTTCACTGTGGCCGTTTAGGGTTGACTTGCTTGTTTCTAGGTCGACTCTTGTTTGACTGGATTTAGCTTGTGTTTCTCATGGGTCGACTCGCCAATGTGATGAAGTTTTCAGCTCTCTATCTTTTCTCTGTGGCTATTCGGGGGTTGACTCGTTTGTTTCTAGGATTGACTCTTGTTTGACTAGAGTTGGCTCATGTTTCTTATGGGTCAACTTGCCAATGCGACGAATTACACAGCTTTCTGTCTATCTTCTGAGACCGTTCTGGGATCAACTCATGATCTTCTAGAGTCGACTCGTGAAAGTGTATCAGTCAGTGACAGTGTGCTAGAGCCAATCATTGCAAATTGAGGGTCGACTCTTGAGATAGCTCGGAACGAAATTCTCTGTATTTGTATTTGAGCTTTCAAGGATTGCTTCAAAGCCTTTTTGGAGTTGTATTTCTTGATGTAAAGCTTCATTAGAGAGTTACTGAAGGCTTTCTTCTTGGCTTTCTGAAATCAAGTATACTCAAGGCAGTAGATTAGTGATCCTTTTACTCAATTGTTTTGCATCATCAAAATCAACCTTTTAGGGTCAACAGATGCTTTTCGGGTTTTAAGGCATCGGATTTGCCTCTTTGATGATTACCTTTTTCATGAGCATTTTTGTTTGTTTGTGGGAAAGATAAATACATTGTTGATCTGGGTAGTGATTAAACAATTAATAGCATAATGGTACTGAATGAAGGTTGGTCTTTTTGGTGGCAATAGATGTTTATGGAATAGGTGTTGGAAGCATCATGAAGCAGGAGCAGACTTAAGATTTTTAGGTGGGCTTTGGCACCCATTTAGAGCATTTTATTTTATTTCAAGTCATCTAGAGTCGTAATATATATTATTTGGGTAGTTTTTAGCTGAAACGAAATTTCATTGAAGCTTAATGCATGTACTAATATATCGAGTAAAATATCAAATATCATTCAATCATTCATAAACCAATAAGACAGTATACCAAAACATAAAATTTATCACATATCTCACCTTTCAAAATAACATCAAAGCTCCTAGACACACACAAACACCTTTATTTCTATATCTTGTAATATTTTTTATAGCTTAAAAAAACACTCATCATGATTGCATCTTATCCACTTCAATAATAAATTTTAGATGAATAGCATGGATTAGAATATTAGAGCCTTAAGTAAATGTGTAGTTGAATTATATTGATGAATTTCAGAAAGCTACTTGCAAAACAAATTAATGAAAAATAAAAAAAAATAATAGTTTCAATAAATTTCAGCCAAAATCGAATGAAACTGGCCAAAACTGGCCAATATCAAAATCTTTTAGCAAGTTTCAGATAGGTTTTGGCTGAAACCTCAAACCTTTGTCTTACGTTGTACCTCACTATATGAGGTTGAACTACCTGAGTGGTGAGGGGTTGGTGGGGGAGACAACCACCGATGCTATTCCTATCTGTGCTTTAACACCTCTACCACAAGTTTATATACTTTTTAGAGAGCTGTTTATTTTCAACATTGTATTAATTAATCATTTCCAACTTTGTATTTGTTAATCATTTTTGTGTGACCAACTAATATTGTTATCAAAATAGGAACAATTCTATGTTACTAATTACCATGCAAGGTTACAAGCAAATAATTTCTTAAAATAGATGTGATGTTTCTATGTTTTATTATTTGTTTATAATCTTTTATGTAGAATATTAGATTGGGTGCTTTGCTCAGGTGGTATCTTTTGCTACATCTATACTGTGGCCACTTTTAAGATATCGGATCTATACTGTGATGTTTCTATGTTTTACCACTTTTCCTCTTGAACTGAAACACATCAATGCAAGTTTTTCCAACTCAAACTGGGGATCTCAAATAACCTTGATCCCAAACCAAACAGATGAATTGGTAAAGGTTACTGCATAAAATCAATTTTGTATTTCTGATAAAGAATAGATGCTATCATTCTTTTTTTTTTTTTGTCGTTTCAGTTAAAAATTGACTGGGTTTATTTTTTATTGATCTGAATTTTAATAAAACCACAAATAGAAGAAACTTATGCCATGAGAGGCACCATGAGTCCATGAAAGTCTTTTCGCATTAAATCCTAAGGACTTGGAGGTTGTTAAAGAGGGTTTTTAGATAACTTCACTGGGGATTGATATCAACGTTGATCAAAATAAAATTGAGATGAATCATGTCTCTATTGCTCTATCAACATATCTGTCTTAGAGATATTAGTTATGTATTCTAGATATGGTTTGCCATGATATGCATTTTATGATCAGAGCTAGGGTCGGCATCTCATGCGTGTACATGACTTGGACAACAACCAACGCTTATGAATCCTTAGCATGGCTAGCCAACTTATAGAAGTCCTACCAAGTAGATGTTGCAACATTTGGAATGAAAATGATGCTCCACGTTGATTACAATATTGTGGAGTACGTTGAAATCATAGGAAGGTACTAAAAGTGGTACAAGTATATGTGCTTCCTATAGTGCTAGTAGTCTATGTGGAATGCATTGTTAATGTGTAAACAAAGTTATATGTACATCATGGTTTTCAAAAACTGCCGAAACCGAATAGTATGACAGTAACTGTTACATTCCGGCATGAAACAGGCACCAACACAGGTGCTGGGCCTTCGAAACAGACATACTAGTATGCATCAATCAACCAGTATGTATTGGTGTGTATGACAGTACTGTATCATTAATACCTATCGGTACCGATAGGTTTTTAATTTTTTTGGAAGCTGTTTGCAGCAGTGCTGGTATTGTACCAATGCCATACCATTTTGATGGAAAAAAGGTTGGCTGTTCAATTATGGTATTTAAAATCTTGAATACATATATAGTATATAGTATGAACTTTGACCATATTTATTAATTTGTTGAAATCTATCTAATGTTTGTATGATAATTAGTAGACTACTTAAAACTATGCAATACATAAAATAGTTATTAATATAATATTGATGATGTTAAATTCCTATGAATTATTCAATAGCTAAGTTTATTAGCTTAAAATGTCTACATGTCTACATGCTGCTAATATAAAGCATCCATAGTCGGTCCAAGTCAAACAACACAATTGCATACTTACCAAAAAAAAAGAAAAATAAAAGCAATTGCATAGATTGCTATATATTGATAAGTCAATTGCTACATTTTTTATTAAGTTGTATATCATTCAAATCAGTGCAAATGTGAGCATGGAGTCGGCAAAATATACATAATACACTAATGAGGCTAGACTTCGCTATTTTCATCCTTGTCTTCCACAACAAATCAGTGGTGGTTCTTTGATTCCACTTCAGCTATGGGACAAAGTTTGAAGAAAAGGATCTTTGAACAGATTGGTTCATCCCATCATCCTCGGCAAGTCAGCCTCAAAGAATGGGTGTCAGGTTCCTATCTAAGGCAACATGAAACTTAAATGGTCGTAATCACAGTTTAATCTTATGCAACTAGGGGGAATCTCACTAAAACTTCCTTACACTTGGAGTGGGACTAGAAGACAGGGAAGATGACAGGGCTTGTCACAGAGAACTCTGTGCCTCTTCAACACCCAAACTAGAAGGTAAGAAAACAAATTGAGATGTTGCCCCAATTGAAGGATAGTTTGTGACTAAAATATCTCAACATAGTTGACTTTTATTTCTCTACTAGTAGAAAATTGTTTCTTTCTCCTTTTAAATAAAATAATGGGATAAAGTTTGTGAAAATAGTCCCAAGGAAGGACTCTAGGGTATCATTTTCATTCTAGTTGTTGCCTCATTTTCTCAAGGATTACTGTCTTGCTACCTGTATATATTCCTGATTTCCTGTTGGCGAAATTCATTGTGTAGTTTTTTTGAAAAAGCCTTTGTTTGGTGAGTATAATAGTACTCTTATTGGGATTCTAGCTTGGTTGGGCTAGCACCCTTGCTGGTAGTATCCCTTATCCCTAGTCCAGCATCTGTTAGCAGGAACTAGGTCTCATTTTTTAAAGTAATGAAAATTGAAACTAGAAAAAAAGTGGTCAGACTAACTGAGGAAGATCAGGGTGATCAAACTAAGCTAAGAAGATTGGTGTGAGGAATCAAGATATGAACCCAATGTTGAACAAGACTAAGATAAAAAACTGCCCTGCACCTCCATTATCTCAACTGCTTGTAAATAATCCTTATTACCCTGAAAATAGCATCAAGTGATCATAGTGTCAACTGGATCTTTTATTAGATCTGCATCTGCATGCTTGGCACTTTGCAAGCGTTGCTTAATTGAATAATACTAGTCCTCCATCCATTACTTCACCTGATGCAGAGTTTCTTACTTCATATGCAGGAGTTGCCTCAAACATTGCCGTACCGCCTTGGGAAAAAGAGACATGGAATGAGAGTGGTAACGCTCCAGGATCCTTCTATGAGGCAATGGCCAGTTTTGTACCATGAAAGCCTCAAGTTTGTAGGGTTCCTTGGTGGCTGGAAAGATTTTGCTGTAGCAAACAACCTTCAACAAGGAAATATGTGTGAAATTTTTGAAGTCTCCAGTGAATGGGAGCCTACTTTTCAAGTGCGGATATCTAAATTGTAGGGCCAATTTTAAGTTTCTAACTTAAGCAAACACCTACTGTGTTAATCTGGTTTTATCACCTTTCTGCATCAGCACCTACGATGGTTCTTTATGATATCCTGGAAAATTGAGGCGGGCTGTCTACTTGTAAATTTTGACACTAATATCTATATGGTTATCTTGCGACATGACTCCATAGATCTTGCAATTTAAGATGTTTCACACTGCCAACAAAATGCAGTATTTATCTAAGCCTTGCCATGAATTATCCACCTAGGTGGTTACCAAGCACATAAAAGCAGTCCAGGTTTCCTCTGTTTTCCCAACACAAATGTACTGGTGCAGGAACTGTTCTTACAAAAATCCTTAGTCTGTCCAAAATTGGACCGATGGGATGAATTAGAATCTATATCTGATCTGAGTTATTTGGAAAATGCCTTGTGCAGGAATAGTGGAGACCGTCCTCTGAGACATAGTAATTGGTGGTGCACGGTTGCTGGATTCAACTTTAGATGAATTATTCTAAGCCTCGATATGGAACACATTGATGTATATGTTTTTTGGGTACAAATTGAGATACATGTTTTGTTCTGGTTTGTCAACCCCATTCAAGTAGACATAGAATTGTTTACTTTAAGTCTTGCTTTAAGATGCATCAGGATTGGTTGAGTCATCTAAACAATATCTGCTTTATCAAGGTGATGGTAATTTCTTTTCTGAATGCCTGAAAATACTGCCTCTTGCTTGCATGTCTATAAAATGCAACTGCTTCAAACCCTTGGCATGATTTACAAGATAATGACATGCGGCATCATGCAGTGATTTATTTCCCTAGTTGTTATCATTTGTATTTGTCCTAGATGATTACTTCACTGCATATTTAATGTGAACATCCATGCTTTGAACTTAGTAACATGTGAATAAACTACTGTAGAGACTGGCATCTAGAGCTTTGTTTGTGTGCTATCAGTGCAAGTCTTCCATGCATGCTTGCTACAGCTTAATGCAGTCTTCTTAACCGGAATACTCTGCTTGCAAAACATTGTTATGGGGAAAACTTTGTGGCTGTTGGAACAGAAGATAGAATTATTGTCTCTTTTTTTTTTGCCCTTTTCGTGCATCAGCGTCATAGCTGGTCCCTCAAACCTTTAGCTCTGTCCTCATTTTTTTCTTTTTAATCTTTTTATCCTTATTCTGTGTGTGAGAGAGAGAAAGAGAGAGGGGTTAGTTAATGAAACCATACACAGAGGCACATACATACATATCTAGCATCTCATCATTAAGTATCAAAAAATTAGGCAGTCTAAATAACATAGAATTATATATATTTTTTTGAATGATATTTTTTTGGTTGATTATTTTTTAGAAGTTTTTAGATCATATGATTTTTGGTGTATAAGCATATTTGAGATAGTAAATTACATTCAACAGCTCGGATCATTTGTATAAACCCTTGTTGTCTAATATAGATATAATTAGCTTTGAGTGGAGAACCATTAAAATATTGATATATATATATATATATATATTTATATATGTATATATAACTTTAGAATGACTTTTTTTTGGCTGAGTAATTTTTTTTTGAGTTAAAATTCATGTTAAAGTTTTTTTAATTTATTTAAAAATTTTAGTGACAATATTTAATTATCAATTTTTATATTTTAATTGTAAAATAATAGCTAAATGTTTGATCAGCACTGCAAATTCGGCTTGATTCTATCCCAACCCGAATCCAAACATTTTGGGTTTTATACTTGACCCCAACTCAACTCAATTAATCAGGGTGTAACATCTTTTCCATAGACCTGACATAACGTGACTCATTAGCTAATAAGTTGGGTCATCGTCCAAAATCAGGACCTGAACATAGAGTTGGGTCAGGTCAGGTGCTGTGTATTAGGTTTTTTTTCCTAATATTTTGTTTGTGACTAGCCTATGAATTTCTTTAGCTTTCGATGTAGTTTGCTTATAATTGTCAAAGCTACAGAGGGTGTAAAGGATCAATCTTTCATACGGCTTTATTGCAATATTCTTTCTATGATTATATCTGAAGTGTCCTAGTTGAAAGTAAGGAAATATACCAGATTACTACCATGTTTTGAAGGGGCTGAAACGGCTAGGCCCATGAGATGAAATTTCTATTGCTTCTGATGGCCACGAACCATCAGCTGGCGTCTTTGGGCATCCTTTTTTTTTTTTTGGGTACAATCTTGGGGCATCTTTGAAGACAAGGAAAACATCTTGAAACTCAAAGGGACATTGGGTAGCGAGATCTTGAGTCATTTGTTTGGCAGTTGATGGTACCAAGGGGATGAAGATGATGTAGAATATGGTTGCAAAGATTATGTTGGACAAGCCAAGTGGTTCAAGTGGCAACAAAGATGGTGATATGGAAGTCTGTGTGGTTGGACTTGCTTGGGACTTCTTAGAAGCTTGGCTTGTGGCGGGGGAGAATTGAACTCTCAGCTATGCAAATATGACATAAGGAAGAGATATCCAATTGCTCATTTCACTTCAGCCAAAAATGTTTACCATCTGCATCTCTGACCATGTATGATATGTTGAACTTCGCAAATTATCATCGAAATCATTGAAATGATCCAAAATCATTTGTTCATTTGAAGAAAATCGAGCATCCAAACTTTTTATAGCATACATTTGGTTGTCCAAGACCCCTCCACTTTTTTTTTTTTTGCTCTTCTCAAACGGCTCGTCCCTTTGAACGAGTACTGCAAGTTAGAATACATTTGCCAATATACAACTGGAAAAAGATAAAAAAAAGTGAAAATCATTGTCAGAGACGATCTGTTTAGGAGGCAGAAATGCTTATCATTGTCAGTCCATTGGAGCAGGTTGGTAGCTCTTAACGCGCCTCTGTCACGCTAACAAGCTGAGTGTCAGACACCTGCAGATCAAAGTAGACTCAGGATTGTTACAGCAAGCTCTTAATTGAATGGAGGAACATCCATGGAAGATTCAAATTTATGCTACTGATATTATGCAGTGAACGGATCATTTTTAGAGAGGTTACTTGCATAAGCTACACCAGGAGGTCAAGTGCCCAAAAGAAAGGCCAATAGTAGAACAATATGTAAGCTAGTTACAATAGTCTTCTAGAATGGAATTTGTTTACCTAATCTTTTCCCTACAATTCCAAATTCATAAGGAAGATATGAACTGCCGATAAATTTGTATGCCTAAGTCAAAGGAATTAGTTGTTGGTCATTGAGAACATGCTTCTGTGAGAAATTTGCAGCGAGCACGGTCATGATCTTGCAATATTAAAAAGAAAGTTTTGGTTAGAAAGAACAGGAATAAGCAGGCAGATGCTTCAATCTGGTGTGAATGGTTATTGGGTTAATTTCAGCTTCAAGACAAGGATCCAGTATCAGATCTTATTCATCAAGCGGTGAAAGATGGATTCAGTTCTGCATGTTTAAATTCAAATAGAAGCTGATCTGGTTGGGTCTTGAAAGGTTCTTAAATCTTACAGCGCACAACTGTTTCTCGAGTCAATTTCAGTTGCAGCCTAGAGTTTGTACCAATATCAAAACTCATTAATCAGTCTGAGGTTGAGTGTATTCTGCAAGCTCAGACACAGGAACAAGCAGATCTAGTTGGGTCCAAGCAGAATGTTAATTCTGCAAGCTCAGACTCAGAAACAAGCATATCTAGTTGGGTCTGAGCAGATTGTTAAATCTCACTGTGAGTCGAACTAATGTTTCAGGTCTAGAAACTGGATCAACAGACCTTGTTCATCAGTCTGTGTTGGGTATAATTTTTGATTATAGGGTTTAAGTTTTTTCTGCAGGCATAGACTCGGAGGCATGCAGGCCTGGATGGGCACGAACAAGTCGCCTGAGTTCACTAACAATAATCTCAAGATTGGGATCAAGTTTGTAAACTATAAATGTGCTAGATCGGATTGGAACATGGATTGAATATTGGATCTTAAAAATAAAAATGTAAAAGAACTGTAATAATTGTCAATTACATGGCAAATGAATGGAGATTAAAAAGCCATATATTGATGTATATGAGAAGTCTAGTTTCCACATCATAATCTATACCATGTCTAATGAAGCCGAGCTAGTGAAGATGTTTATATGCAACCTATCAACTCAATTATCCGTTTATGTAGAATATTTTAGAAAAAAAACTAATCAAATTTTAACAAATCATTCTGAAAGCTAAAAAACCTTTCTCCTCTTGCATTTAAGCCCATGAACTCCAAAGCAATGGGTTTGCCAATTTCATGTGCTCAAGGCTTATTAGTAAGTGAATTTTAAAGCCTAGTTAATGCAGCACAAGGTGCAGTTAATAAGTACTATGACCAGCAAGACCACACCGAGCTTCATAGAAGACATCGGATTTATGGGCAAAGACTTTGACTAACAAATATTTGATGATTTAGAGGTTTTCACTTCACTGGATTTCCTATAAATCCGTTAGAGACATATCAAATTTTAGCTAGATCTCTATATTTGTAGTGAATAATTCGAGCATGTTTCTTTATCACCGGGTCCTATTTTGAGTATGATTTTGTAGTAGGCCAGGTCCTTTATATATTTCTAATACATTGTATGAAGGCAGTCTTTTGATATCCTAATAAATCTTTTTGGAGAGAATTTCCTTCACCAAACAAGGGTTTTTCAATCTAGTGTGCTTCAATTTGTATGTTGATCTACAAAGTTTCCCGGCCATCAAATTGCCTTTCATCCTTCTTGTTGCGTCACTAGTCCAATAAATTACATAAACGAACTTTTACATGATTTAATTTATAAAAAAATAATCAAGTTACATCCTATGATCAAAAGGATTATATAATTCATTAAATAGATCCAAAATTTATGGTCTTAATTGATCCTAATCCGAGGATGAGATCTAGATTATTTCGAGCCATTATGATCAGGATTGTAAACCATGGAACATGAGTCATATTATTTTAACAATAATAGTCACTAATATAATACAACAAAGTGAAGGCTTAGAAGAATACATGACTTTGTACCAGCTAATTTGCCTTTTAGGTTTCATAGAGAGCCCCCTTATTCACCTAAAACTGGATAATCCAGGAACTTAGCACCTATTTAGAAGATTAGCATTAAGTTCAGAGCCAGTTATAAAACATTTAAATACTCCAGTGGATCATACCGTGATTTATACGCTGGCCCAGACAATACAGAATAAGGAATGCAGGTTAGGTTGCCTTGAAGCTAGCAAATTGGTATAGCCCAGTGATTGCACCCATACTTCACATTTGGAGGTCCTGGGTAACTAGGTTCAAACCTCAGGAGGTATTCCTATGCGTTTGGTCATGCCCTCAATGGATTCTACATTTCACAATGAGATTTAATTGGCATTCTTGTGGGCTGGAGATTCATTTTTGGGTCAGGCAGAACTTACAATTTCCAGCGGATCAGATGGAAATGATACATGCAACGAAGGCATGGAAGAAGAGCTTGAAGATGAATCATGGGTGCTCTGGCTTCCCCTCTCAATCTTTATTGCATCTTGAATGACCATCTCTACTTCTTGCATCCTTGGCCTGGAAACTCCATGCAGCTCGACGCTTAGGACGGCAATTTCAGCGATCCTCCAGACAGATTCTATTTTAAATGTACCCATCAGTGAAGGATCTATGATACTTGTTATATCACCCTTACGAATCGATGACCTTGCCTGCAAAACAATATGTTCCATGTCAACACTTGAATTTAGTGAGCACCAAATATTGATAAGTACATGGATTTTGATACTTTTGTAGAAATAATATGTTGCTAACTATTTACAATATTAGACGAATTATTCTCTCGTTAACCTCGGTGGTTTCAGGTGTCATTATTAAAGCATGTTATCAAGCAAAGGCTGGCATATTTCTCTTAGTACCGCTCCAAGATCTTAGAATACCCATTTGCTATTCTTTTATTCCGCACTCCAGTTTTGGTTCTTTCTTGATACGTACTTAGTATGTTCTGACTTATCTGAACAAGGCTTGTGACTTGTGAAGATAATACTGATAACAGAAAAGGAGAGAAGAATAGGTACAATTAGAAAAGTAATGCAAAGGAAAATGGAAACCCTTCCACAATTTCACTCCACTCCTAGAGGACAATTAGCCATGTATCTCTGCATCATGAGAGTGCACAAAGTAATTACATGCAGTCTTATGACTCAAAGAAGAATATATGCTAAAATTCTATGCACTGACTCATTAAGGATCAGAAGTATGAATTTGGTCATTTTACCAAATGACATGATTTTCCAATAGGATATGGGTTTTCAATTGACACATGATTCAAGTTATCTAAATCAAGTGCATGCCGTATATGCTGTCAATATGGTTAGATATTCTTAGTTAATGGAAATGCTTCACACTCATGACAGCAAATTTCCCAAGTTTGATTCTTCATTAACATAAAACTGCTTCATGTGTCTGCCTGTTATCATTTTACCTCCGCTCAAGATGTAGGGGGTTTCCAACACATTTAATTTGACTTGAAAAAAGAAGCTTAAAGGATGCAAATAAAGTATATGTCCAAATAAAATATTTCATCCACACTATTGTGGTGCATGCCTAGCAATTATCTGACTGATATCCCTTTGTAAGAAGTGGGGTTAGGGCAAGAGGGAAAAATTGGTGGACTGGTGGAGACTGGTTCCCACGATCCCTACAATTTTGGGATACTGGAAACCACCATTTAGAAGGTTCCAGTATATCTAAAATCCTGGAATTTCCAGATTCTCAACTCCCTTTCTCTTGTCTAAGCATCCTTTTAACAGCCTCATCATCTCAGTCCTTCCCACCCTTATGCAGGATTCTGAACATCTAAACAGCCACAATTAACTGAAAGAATGTTCAAAGGGTATTCTCCAATAATTTGCTTTCTTATGCACAAAAAGAATGTATACAAGAACGAACACACATACCCAGTGAACAAAGTTCCAGTCAGCACCATAATCTTCTACTGAAACAGGCTTTCTTCCTGAGATTAGCTCTAGAAGAACAACTCCAAAGCTATAGACATCGCTCTTATCGCTCAACTGTTGATTAGCATAGTACCTACAAAAACAAGTTAGGATTTATGAATTGTTGGACTATAATAAAAAAGAAAAGAGAAAAAAGAAAATCAAGTCCATACAAAAGGTCAATTCTTACTCAGGGTCAAGGTAGCCCACTGTTCCTCGGGCAACACTAGATACATGGGTAAGATTTTCATCAGCTTGTCTAGAAAGCCCAAAATCTGAAACTTTCGCCCTCATATTGATGTCAAGGAGAATATTGCTTGTCTTTACATCTCGATGAATCACACTTGGATTGCATCCATTGTGCAAGTAAGAAAGGCCTAGAAATATCAAGCAGAATAGACAAGTTACAACCGGAGAAACACAAATCAATAATAAAACATAGAATCTTCATGTCACACCTTTTGCTGCATCCTCTGCAATTACTAGACGAGATAGCCAGTCCAAACTCTTCTGCTTAACAGAATCTGGTGAGCAGATTACAATGTGAAGTTTAACTGAACAGTTTAATTTTTTGCTAAAAAATGTACTGAACAGAGGGTTTGCGAGAGTCAAGTTGTAATATACCATGAATGTGATCTCGCAGGGTTCCATTGTGCATATACTCATAAACAAGAATTCTTTGACATCCTTCTTCACAAAATCCAATTAAAGGGACCAAATTCTTATGATGAATTCTTGATAATAGAGCAACCTGAAATAGTATCCGCATAAGCAACAAGTGTAAGACCATGAACAAGTTTCTTCAGCAAGAAATCACAGTATCTTTTCAATATGTATTTCTGCATTAACTTTTCAAAATTTCATACATCAGTAATTAAATCACCATTTTCTTTGCTGGATTTTAGTTAACTTTGCAACGAGAGGTGAAGCTCAAATTATCGAATTCAACTGCTGCTCATGACACATTTGACAGCATGGGCATTGGCTTGACAGTGAAAAACTTTAATTTTGTGGTGGATGTTAGCAAAGGATGACATAGTTTTCCCATAGAGTTTCTGGAGGGTTTAGAATAGCTCTCAGCACTAGCAATATGCAATAGTGCACATGATTCACTATAGAGTATAGATAAAAATAGCTCTACCAATATAATTAATGATAGAAGAATGATGACATCACTATAGTAATAAGAACGACACTGGACAAAGAATGGATGGAATGAAATACCATGATTATTCCATTTACAAGATTCTAATGGTTTGTAGGAGATAGAATATAATCATGTGAATTAGAAAAATCACAATTTAAGGTTGCGTTTGGCATCATTGTCACTTTTCTTTTTCACAAAACTTAAAAATAGAAAATCTGTTTCTGCTTTTTTTTCCTAATTTTTTTTGACAAAAGAAACATGTTTTCTAGTCACTATTATTTTTCTATTTTTCATAATAAAAAATAGGAAAACATGTTTGGTAATCCAAAATAGGAAATCCCTTTGGAATGCTTTTCCTCCAGTAAATGTTAGACATGCAGCCGTCGGTGATCATCAAGTGGAGGATACATGAGGTGCACCATGAATTGCAGTACCCATTCTATGTTGTCCATCTCATGGATACCTGCTGAATGAATGGTGAGGATAGCGTAGCCCTTGACATTCACATAGTTCCAGTTCCCTCCCACCACCACGATGTGGGATGTTATTGATGACACCATTGTTAGAGGAACAGCTATTGATTGCGAGGACGGTGGGGTGGAAGAGGCGGGAGGGAGGGAAGAGGGAGGAACTTCTTGGTGAAGTGGATGAGGGTGGAGGCGACGAGGTAGAGCAGTTGAGGGTAGAAATAATCATAGGAGATGAGGCTTGACTTGATTTCATGGCTCAAAAAGTTATTTTTAAAAATAGTGGAAGTGAAAGTGGAAGTATAAATTTTTCACTTCCACTTTTTTCATAAATTATGAAAAGTAATTTTAAAAATAAACAATAAAACTAAGGGAACTAAACATCTTTCTTGCATCGGATTTCGTGTTTTCATGTTTAAGAATAAAAAAGAAAAAAAATGATACCAAATAGGGCCTAAAGTCATCAAGAAATGATGTCTTTATTTGAATTTCATTAAAAAATGCTTTACAGACATAATATTGCAACTGTTAATGCTAATTGTGAATGTAGCTACTTTGATTGCTTATGGTCTCTTGAACATGCGCTAAGCATCTTAGAAAGGTTGGATAAAAACTGCATATAAACCTTAAAAAGATCATGACGTATTTTTTTTTCAAAATTCATGCCAATGTACTATTTATTAATCGACAATGTGATACCAATAAGAAAGCTATGCAAGAGGAAGGCTAACCTCATTATCATAACTTAGGTGAAGCCTCCATGAATTTATTGCCCTTTGCAAAAACTTGACTAAAACAATTGGGTGATTCTAAACTTCACATCAAACAAATGAAAAGATGGTAATTTTTACTGCATTGAGTAGCAGATTGCTTAGTTACCTTTTACCAACAAGCAATGCTCTTAGCTTCTTATTATGTCCACGGTTCCTAGTGAAAATAAATGTATTCAAGCAAAACTGAGATTTGGGAAAGGTGTCAATGGTCAAAAATCAATACATAAAGATTGGAGAGATAATATCAGATATGCGGAACAATAGACTAGGAAACTAATTGCAAGTTCTTGAGCCTTAAGTGACATACATTGACACCTCATGTTATCTGATTTAAGTGTGAGTGTGTGACTTATAGAAGGATGAGAAAAAGGTCAAGAGCAAGAGCAGAAGGAAATGTCTTAAGAAAAGGAAAAGTGCATAGAGACTAATAAAGTTAACATATCAATAACAAAAGGAGAACGAATGTGCAATTGGAAAATGAAACTAATAATTTGAAGGGTGGTCAAGAAGGTGACAACATGGGAGACATATAAATACCGTTCAAGGCTTTAAGCTAATCCAAAACACAAACTTAAGCTAGGAAAGTTTCTCTTTATGGTTTGCCGAACCGGGCCGAACCGCTCGGTTCAACCAATATCGAGCCGAATCGGCACGGTTCGGCCAGTATTTTCGAAAAATGCCATGAACCGCTCCGAATCGATATGAACCGCTCGGTTCACATCGATTTGAACTAGTTTGCCCCCATTTTATAAAAGGCTTGAATTTATGGTCTGCCTAATCGGGGTGAACGCCTGGCTCACCTCGTACCGAACCGGTACCGTACCGAACTGGTAAAAGACCGGTACAGGTCTCGGTACCGATTCGGCTAACTTTATTATTGTTTGATTGGAAAGCAAAAAAGAATTAAAATCAAAGTATTGAAAGTGAAAATTATAATGATTAAGGAGAACTGCTTATTAATTATATGTTTTATGTACATGAAGCTGCAGAAGTTTAGGGAAGTTTGACTATGAAGAACAACAAAAATTTATGGACATTTAGTCATCTCTAGAGTTAGTGAAGAACATTAAACCTTGCAAAACCCGAGTTCTGACCATGGATATAAAATAAGAAATTCATAATGCACAAACCAAAGTCATGTAAAGCATGACAAAAACAATAAATAAATTTTATTATCTAATACCATTTGTTGAATGAACCAAATAGGTACAAAAGCAAGACAAACCTAGCCAAATAGTCCAAAGGATGAAGCAAGGTTCGCTATCTCGGTACCGGGTACCGTATCGATACCAATATTGGTTCGATACAGTACGGTACAATACGATATGCACTATTATTGAAATAGTCCTCTAATAACTTTTTCAAATTTTATGTTGGTATGCTTCAATACAAATCAATATGCTTCGGTACGGATCAGTACACACTACAGTATGCTTCGATACAAGTCGGTATGCCTCGATATGGGACGGTACGCCTCGGTACGGGGTGGTATGGAGTTTGTACCGACTCAAAGTTAAAATTCGTACCGATTTTCTCCTTGTACGATATGGTACTCTCCGTACCAGGCGGTACAGATGGTATGATAGACCATGAGATGAAGTATGGCTAGTAAATATGGTAGAATAGGCAAATTACCCACCAGGATCTAGCAAACTATGCCAAACATGCTGGTTCGGGGCATACAAACTAAATCGAATGGTCACCAACACTGTTCAACCAGTCGAATCGAGACCTTGCCTCTCCCAACACCCTTGAAGGCTCGCCTCCCGTCTCTCCCCCTCTTGCCTCTTTTTCGACCTCTCTCTTCAAGTGAGTCCATTCTTTGTCTTTCTCTCGGTCCCTATCATCAAATCTATAGCCGTCAGATGGGTTGAAGCCTTTGCAAAGTACTTAAATCCCTCGAAGCACTCTCTCTCCTTCGCTCGCATGTCCAATAGCATCCCGTCCATGTTCGATGATGACAACGTCTAGCTAGATGACTCCTCTCTCTCCACATCTTATCTCTCTCTCAGGTAAGTCCAAAGGGCTCGGCTTCTCCCTCTCCTTCTATATCCCCCCTCTCCTTATTCCTCTCCTCCTCTCTCTCTCCTTGGTTTCGATACACTGCAGTTCAGCATGATACATGCTGGAATCGAACCAATCACCGACTAGTATAACTATCGACACTAGTTCAGCGAACCCTATTATCCAATCTAAATACTTGGAGATGCATATTTAGGCATAAAATGCAAAACCACTTCCAAGGAGGGAGTGTGACTTTCACCTAATGTTACATTCCTAAGGCTAGAATCCAACTAGGCTAGGTGGAGTATCTATGCAACCCAAGCCTAATTGAAAAAAAATTCTAGGCTTCAGACTAGGCTGAGGCTCCATTTTTTTTCAAAATTATTGCTTAAGCTTGACCAGAGCCCGAATTCGAGCTTGGCCGAGAGCCCGATTGTGTCGTCCTGGAGAGGGGAGAGAATGGAGAGGAGAGAGAGACTAGGTGGGAGAGAGAGGAGAGCAGGGAGAGAGAGGAGAGCAGGGAGAGAGAGCTAGAGAGGGGAGAGAGAATGTAACTATTGGGCCTAGATGGGCCGACTTAGACCATAGTCGGCGGCCCATCTGGAGACCCAAATTGGGTATCTTTGGGAAGAAGATGGAAACAACCATCACCCGGCTGTTGAGGTGGTTATAACCGCCTAACAGCCACGCGGTGGTGGCCGTTGCAGCCTTGCTTTTCCCCGAAGAAGGCTATAAAAAGTCCTTAGAGGCTCTCTTAGAGACACTTCTATCTCTCACTGCTCTCTCTCTCTCTCTCTTTCCTTCTTCCAGCGGCAATAGATCCACCCGGATCCGCCGCCGAGCCATCGGAGGAAGCGGCCCAAGCTTCCGCAGGAAGCTTCTTAGCTCCTTCACGAAGCTAGGTGAGCCTCGATCTTCCTCTTAGCTCTTCTATGTTTGGTTATTTCTAGATCTACTCTTACTGTGGGATCAAAACAAAATGGAAAACGAAATAAAAAGAAAAAAAAAAGGGAAAAAGGGGAAGAAGAAGAGAGGGGAAGGGAGAAGACCTACCTAGGGTTTCGGCCACTGATTCGGCACCGGCGCGACTGGCCACGGTTGCGGCCACAACAGATGACGGCCAAAGACCTTCCTTCGCTCGATTATCCCTTCCTCTTGATCTCCTCTTCCTTCAAACCCTAACCCTAGATCTTACTTTCCGACCCTTGGGAAGAGTCCACCAGCCCGGCTTGGTCGGAGAGGAGGATGGTCATGTTGGTGGTGGGCTAGCCGTGCCTCCCTGGCCGGGTGGGCAGGCACCACCTCGGGTTGGGTTTAGGGGGAGATTAGGGATGAAGGGAGAGGAGAAACAAAAGGGCTAAGAAATTGGGTTGACATTTGGAGGAGAGGGTTTTAATGGGCCACGGGCCGACTGTTTTAGGGATGGATGTTATGGGCCTAAGTACGGCAGAAAGCTTCAAATGGCTTGGGCTTTAAAGGCCTGAAATTTGGCTGGGCTTGGTCCGAGCAAAATGTTCCTAAACTCTAAATTAACTTGGGCTAAAGGGGCCCAAGATCTGATGGGATATGTTAAACCAGATCTGGGCTCTATGGGCCAGGATCTAATAATGGATTTAAAGGACCTAGACTAAAGGGTTGTGTAGTGGTTGGGCTCGAACTGGGCTTGGGCCAAGCCAAGGTCTTCCCTAAATCTAATTGAAACTAAGTAGGACTTTGTAGACTAGGACAAGCATGGCCAGAACCATTTTTAGCCTGTAATTGGGCCACAAGCCAGATTATAAACCAACTATTTATACCACCGGGCTGAAAAGAAAATAACCTTGTAACTGGGCTTGAACTTAAAAACTGAATCAGGTCATTGGCCTGAATAAAAGATTAGCCCAGTAACTGAATTAGGCCATGGACCTGAACCTGAAATTGAATCAGGCCATGAGCCTGAATAAAAGATTAGCCTAGTAACTGAATCAGGCCATGGGCCTGAATAAAAGATTAGCCCAATAACTAAATCAGACCATAGGCTTGAACCAGAAACTAAATCAGGCCATGGGCCTGAATAAAAGATTAGCCCTGTAACTGAATCATGCCTTAGGCCTGAATCAGAAACTGAATCAAGCCATGGGCCTGAAAATAAAATATGAGTCCTTTGGATGGGTTGTAATGATGTAAAACCAAAAGTGTATTAAAAAATTTTAATTAAGAAAAGAGTGTGAATATATAGAAATAAAATATAATAACTAAAAGCAGAAAAGTAGTAGAAAAAGTAGAATAAAAGTTAAATAAATAAATAAATAATTGAATGAGCAAGTAACAAATAATTTGATCTCTATGATATGGCTAGGTGTTGGAGATTTGTCATCTAAACTTAGAAATTTGTGAGCAAATTGAGGTAAGTGACCCTGACACAAATCTTTTTGCTTTCAAATACATGAAATTATTTGGATATAAAAATGCATATTATGTAAATTTCTCAAAACCTAGGATCAAGCATATGTTAGCAAGTGTCGTATGATTTTGGCTAAATGACATCCATCATGATTACTACATTGTGTACACATGATTTATGATGATGTAAAAAATTGTATGGAAAATGAAGTTTGCAGTATGATCATGGATTTTACACATTATGATGCCATTATTCATCTTTCAATCTACTTAGAAGTAAAGTTTATGAAAAGCATGATATGATTTATGAACTCTCAGATTGCTATGTATAACCCCCGCCAGCAGGTAACAGTAGCTCGGCATACGATCCCCGCCAGCGGATAATAGTAGCTCGGCATACGGCCCCCGCCAGCGGGTAATAGTAGTTGGTAAAAACCTTGCCATGGGAATAAAAGCGGCCATAGCTGCACCACCATCTGAGAGTATGGATTTTAAAGCATGAAATAATGATAGAATTTTATGATGCATATCCATATTTATGAACTTGCATGATTGGGCATGCATTGCTTTATAACTTGTTTTAATATATATGTTATGAAATGTTTATTTTGGAATATCTGTTATTTTGCTTAAATAATGCATTGGCATGAGGAATAGTATGCTTGATCCGGTAAGATGGTGCATGGTTACTTATTGAGCTGCATAACTCACATAACTTTTTTTATTTTCTTTCAGATAAATAAGAATGCTAGGAGCAAGAAAATTGTTGTTCTTTAGGGTTTGGAAAAATCTGTTTGAAATGTTCAAATTGTTAGAGCTCTGTACCATTCCCTGTTGATAAACATTCTATGAATGAAATATCATTTTTATATGAAATGTTAATATGGCTTTGTGTTATTGTGGGCAATGGTTAGTAGTAGCACGACCGTGTCATGGGCTGAATCAGGGGTGCAGTAAATTGAGCCAGATTTGGGGTGTGATAGAGATCAGGTGGAAGAGAGAGGAGAGGGGGCGAGAGAGATCCGAAGGGGGAGAGAATACAAGAGAGAGGGTAAGGGGAAGAGAGATCGGCTGGAGAGAGAAGGGGAGTGAGAGAGAGGAGAGAGCAAAGAGGAGAGAGAAAGGAGAGGGGAGAAAGATTGGGAGAGAGGGGAGAGTGAAGAGAAGAGACCGAACGGATAGGGAGAAGAGAGCGGCTGGGGAGAGAGGAGAGAGGGAGAGAGATTGAGAGGTAGAGAGGAGAGAGATTGGGTGGGAGATAGGCGAGAGATTGGGTGGGAGATCGAGAGGGAGAGAAAGGAGAGAGGGGAAAGAGTAGAGGGGAGAGAGATCGGGTGGGAGAGAGGAGTGAGGAGAAAGAGTGGAGAGGGCTTAAGTATTGACGTACTTCGGGCCCTATTTTGAGAACAAGCCCGATTGAAATTATCTCGGGCTTATACCCAACCTAAAGCTAACTCGGCCCGAGCCCACTTCTAGCCCTACACACTTTCTTGGAAGAGAACATGCATTTACTTTAGGAAGTAGGAAAATATTATTTTCATAATCATGGAGTCTAAAACTGGATCTTTGTAATTCATATTGCTTTGTTTGTATGTATCGACCATTATGAGGCTAGTACTTTTCTGTTTACCGTTATTTGACGTTATTACATAGAAAACTGGGCTGTATCGATATATAAGCTTGTGAACTAGTGGTACTAGCTAGTATGACAAACACGAATTGGTATGGATCAATTCAAATTTTAAGTTAATAGCTTGAGTACTTTAATACTTATTTTGGCTGCCCCATTAAAGTTTTAAGGAATATTCTTGGATATTAAAATCATATATACATCAATATGTTGACTCATTAAGATTCAGTAATTACAATAAAATCCAAGAAAAATATGGATGTATAAACATAATGACTGCAAGCCACATGAGTTTCCAAATTGACAATGAAGAGTTGATAGATTGCTGGTTTTCAGTGAAAGAAACATCTCATGTAAGGTTACTATCTTTCACATGCTATTTTTCTAAGTGTTTGTTTTCTTTTTTGCATATTAATTACTTAATTTTATTATTTTCAGTTAATTTTTAATTGCTTGCACAAGAAACCTATTTTATGGGAAAACAAATTAACAATCAAAGTAACAATCAGTGTACCACGGGCATCTAAGTAGGCCCAATATGCATTGTTGACCCCTTTTCTAACAAATTTAGTTTTTTTTTTTTTTTTGGTAAGTCGGCCTCTCACTACACTCAGCTGTGAGACGGCCTAGAACAGTCACAGTACAAAACACGATCTAATGCCAGTAGTACACGATCGAAAATACTCCAAAAGACACTCTCAGAGTGGTGGGTTACAAAGGAGGCGACCCAGTCTGCTGCACTCTTTGCCTTTCGAAACACATGCGAAGCCCGAAATGACTCTAACTCCTCCACGAGAACAAATTAAGGTTTTGAATCTCCTAGTAAGTTAACATATTTCTCAAAAAAAAAGAAACATGGTATCGATGCTAGAGGTCATGATTTGAAAACATTCAAATCCTTGTTCATGCCAATTTTAATTTATTAACTAAATAATTGTTATCTTGAGTATTTTTCCTCTTCACTCATTTCTACTTATTACTAGAAGTAAGATTCGTCATCTCGATACTGCACTCCGTATCGGTGCCACGTCACTGCCACACTAGCACTGTGTCGGTATAATATGGAATGGAGTTTTTTCGGCAAATCGAGTGTTGGTACGCCACTCGTACCGGATACCGATACCAAACTAGTATGGTACGGTATGCTCCGTATTGCCCAGTTTGGGCCGGTACGGCAAACCATGATTTGAAGTTATTCTTGAATCGTTTGTCTTTATTTGTATGGCCCAGGCTATAGAAGGTGTGGTGTTAGATATTGATGGGAGGCAAAATGGATCATCCTGTTCCAGCGTGGAGTCACTCAATTCCGACCGAGCAGGCCTTAGAGCCAAGCAGGCCTGACCTCAGCCCGCCGAAGGCCGAGCCGACCTCGACCAGAGGCTAGGCCAACCTCAGCCCTCGTCGAAAGCCGAGCCGACCTCGCCAAGCACATGCCGCGGCCTCCAAGCCTACCTGACTTCGTCCGCAACCGCACCTGCGTGCGCGCCCACGCCCGCACATGTGGCCGAACATCCCGGCCTCGCCAGCCGCTTTCTATGAACCATTGCTTGCTGGCCACGCCATGATGTGCCAACCAAGGATCATGCCTTGCTGCCCTAGCTATGCTTGCTATCAAGGGCCATACCCTGCTACATCTGCCAAGGGCCATATCCTGCCACACCTGCCAACACATGTCGGCTCCAGCTATTGGCCAACTGATCACAGCTCAGCCCGAGATTTCAGGTAACGGCCGTGACCCTCACCCTATAAAAAGAGGGTAGGAAAAGACCCTTGGTAAGCTATTACAAGCATTCTTAAGCCATAAGAGGCCATCAAAGGCACGGAGAAACCTCTCAAAAGGCCCAGCTAACTTAGCCATCGGAGGGCCTTCGCCAGAATCTCCGACCAAGGCTTTATGCAGGTATCCCAAAGCACAGGAGGTGACCCTCTTTCTCCATCCCGGCCGGTGGCTTCTTGTCTTCCTCTGGCGCGGTCACCCTCAGGCCAAATTTCAACCACAACAGGTATGATATACCTTGTTGACCCCTTCTCTAATAATTAAGCTTTTGGGTCTAGTGGTAAGTTAACAGCACTAACAGAATACCTTGTGTCAGCCACGACAAGTAGAGCATCCTGTACAAGTGTTTGGAACCTTGGATAATATATTTAAGTGGCAGCTTATGAGGCATTAACATCAAGAACTGGTTTCTGCAATGTACCCACATCCCATTAATGCTAATCTGAAGACTTTCTGTTCTTTTATTTCAAATTTGGAAATTTTGTAAAGGCATCACCTGGATAAGTTGGAATCTTCTCATGTTTAAATGTTTCAATTTTTAATGTTAGCTTCATCAGGTAACAATATAAGAATTATAGATGTGAAACTATTACGTTTATGGCTATAGTCAAGTTTCACACGATTATGAATAATGATAAGACTGTAGGAGGGTACCCATGATATATATGCTGATGTTTGCAAGAATTGGTTTTCAATCAAGTTAATATGCTAACTCTTTCTAATATGCAGTGGTGAAATAAGCATCCATGTCAGACTTAATGGTTCACATAATTCTTTGAAATAATTGTGCACCAATGTAGACTGGGAGATATCATGATATTTCAGCCAGTTTTATCCACGTGCAGAGAATGGATAGATCAAATTGCTAATTTTGTCCGCTCAAGGTGTGAAGAGACGTACTCAAAGTCACTTCAGTGCTTTGCACATACATATAGCTAAGGTGCACATAGCAATGATTGTACAGTTAGATTTATCTACTACTAACAAATTTTCTTCCCATACGAAATCAAAGAGCAAGACTATTGCTAGACCTTCATAAAATTCCATAAATGAAAACCAAATTAAAGTTTCTCTACTGCTATAGATGAAAGTACCTCATTTATGAATTGTTGAGTTCCGCTACTAGTTGAATCAGCAGAAACCTTGACTGCCACTTCTTTTCCGTCCTTCATTTTTCCATAATAGACAGTGCCAAAGCTTCCTTCACCAATCTTTTTTGAAAACTTGCAAGTTGCTTCTTCTATCTCAGTAAGTGAGATATAGTAAGCCAAATCTAGACCATCATCAATGACCAAAGATGCACCTCGTACGATAGAATAGGGACTTGAAGATTTAGAAAGGATGCGCAGATAATTGCCTGAAAAGACTATCATATGATATCAGTAACAAGTCATTTTGATATCAATAATAAACGAATACTATTGGTTAATTAAAGTTCTAGTTCACATACTTTTCTTATGACTTTCACCCTGCAATGGCTTCTTTTGATGATTCCAAAGCAGCCACAAACATCCCACTAGCAAAAGTACAGCAGCAAATGCTCCAATGACTGTAGCAACTATTAACTGAAGATGCCTCTCATGCTGTCCCATTAAGCGTAATCCAGGATTGCCATCATAACTGAAAGCAGGGTGCTGTTGGTTAATGAAATGCCACTGTGCTGTCAGAAAATCTAACATATTTTTCTGGTGTTGTCATGTTGAATCATTTTTATGAGTCCCTGGAGTGCTATTCAATATAAGAAGGCTGCAAGGGGCAGGAAGTTTCAGAACTATGTAGAATATAGCTGTATTCAAGCAGTTAGCGGTATTTTTGGGGGAGAAAATGTACCTCCAATTAATGTTTGAAACTAATTCAACTCTGCATTTTTATCATGCATTCTACTTTTAAGTATATGATTTTTGCAGTTGCTCCATCAAGAGTGACCTTGTTTTGGAGATTGGAGACATGGATAAATGTCAAGAAGCATCCAAAACTTTGTTGTAGTTAGTGATATAGGGATCTAAAGAACTTCTTAGTGCCCATTTTTACATACTTTATAAGATAGATGCCGTGAGGTGAGAAGTGTTGTGAGGACCTATGCAGGCATGTGTTTAGTCCCACATTAGTTATTCTCCGGAGGGATCTTAGGTAATTATATAGGACTAAGGACCCCAAATAATACCTTCTGGCTAACCTTTTTGAGTGAGGTTTTGGGTTATTATAAATGGTATCAGAGTGGATCCGGACAATAACCTATTGGATTGTGAATCCACCATGTGCGGGCTCAATTCCCATTGTTTGCCCAAATTTAAATAAATTAAAATAATAAAATTATAATAAAAAATTAAATTTGATAATTTACGATTCCATCTATTATACCACTCCGTGGTATGTTTCATTGTGTAATGTAGGTTTGCCCTAATTGGTACTTACAATTACGTAAATCAATAGTTCAAACTACACTCAAAGGTAGGGCATTTTCCATTGATATAGGCCAGCACTCTCACTTTCACCACCAGTTACATTTTTAGTACAAATGAAACTATAAATGTAACTGTCGGGGCCATTAGAGCTGACTATGGGCCGACCATTATGCTTGTAATTAGATTTGAATGGATTTAGACTCTTAGCCTGGCAAGGATGTTGGGGCTTAAACATAAAAGAGTATGTGATGACCTGTGCGAGCATGAGTTTAGTCCCACATCGGCTATGCACTGGATAGAACTTAGGTACTTATATAAAGCCGAGGAATCCAAAACAATCTTCCGACTAGTCTTTTTGGGTGAAGTTCTAAGTTGTTGCAAATGGTATTGAGTGGATCCGGCCCACGACATATGTGGAATAGGGGACAATGTAGCACAAGCTCATTTGAATTGATCATGAATTGATTGTGGTGTTTGAGATTGGATTGGAATGGATTTAGACCCTTTAGCCTAGCAAAGATGCCAGGGCTTAAACGAGGAGAGTATGTGAGGATCCGCATGTGTGTTTAGTCCTATATCGGTTATTTGTCAGGAAGATCTTGAATACTTATACATGACTAAGAAACCTAAATAATACCTTATGGATAGTCTTTTTAGGTGAGATCGTATATTATGATAAACATAGTTCGTCGTACCGACCCAAACCGAATTGTACAGAGCATACCATACCATACCGGTTCGATATCGATACCCCATGAGGAAGGTATACCGACACTCGATATGCCGAAAAAATTCCGTATCATACTATACTGACACAGTGCTAGTGTGGCATCAGTACAAGGTCCGGTACCCTGACAGTAAACCTTCAAGTATTCTCTTTTAATGAGGCATGACAAATATCTCCTGAGATAATTTCATTTTAGACTAGTTTGTATTACAAGTGCATGCCTTAAACTTTAGCCTTCTAGCTTATTATCATGTCGCATAAAGTCACCAAATTACAACTGACAAATAACATCTCTCCTGAGTATCAGATCTTTGTTGGGGGTCTTTTTTTCATTTTTTTTCCTTTAGAGAGAGGAACCTCTCTAATTGGATTATTAGAAACAAAACAACTCCCACAAAGTCATCTATTATCAATGTAGAAAGCATAGTTCTCTTTCACTTTCACCATCCACTTCTTAAATTTTCATAGTAGTGCCAGAAGTATTTGTTATCTGATTGGAGAAACTATAGGCTAGGTCATATTTCTTATTCGCACCTCCACACTGTTAGTTAAAAGGGTGTCTTTCAATTTTCAAATATATTTAGCATGCATGGCTTTCATAAAAAATGTGTAGGCAATTGGCAGGGAGCTTCTTGCGGATGGAATGAAGTTTGTGGTTCTAATCATCAAATGGGAGCTGTGCTGAAAATATATTAGAATTTTCAGACTTACCAAATGTGTACAACGTGGTGCAACCTAGGCTTGACCAGGCTCAACCCTGTGGCAACCATTGTTCGTCCCCAGTATGCTGGTTTGAGCTCAGGTGTGGGATCAGTTTGAACTCAGTTTAAATTGAGTTTGACTCTGTTAATGAGCTGGGGACTGCTCCTGACTGGTTCAAGTTAGTGGGCTTGAGATCTGATACTTATGACATGTCTTGTCCATATTTGCGATTTTAACCTTAAAGGGACTTGATTCTGGTGGCTGTCCAAAACAGCAACCAGGACCAGATCAAAGGGCCAAAAGACCTACTTTTCACTTAACATGAACTGAGACACAAAACCTGGCCAAAAACAAAATTGAGAGTTGACTTTTCACTACAGTTGAGAAGACTCCCATGGACAAAGTTCAAGAAGATGACCTCCATTGATCCCTTCCAAAATTAACAAAAAAAAAATCTTGTCTGCTCTTCGTTCTTCTTCACCTATTTCCACTTTCATTTGAAAGGTTCAATTTCTTGCTTGTTCACTTGATAACTTTTGTTTACTAACCACCTGACCTCAAAAGCTGAAGCTGATAGGATATGAATAAACAGTGTGAATCAGGCTTGTAACCCCCGCTCCACGAAAAAAAATCATGTGTGGCAACAGGCCATGCACATGGAGGGATACGCAAGTTAAGACAACAATTAATAAGGGTCGAGATGACAAGTGGGGTATTAAATAAATAACAGGCCTAGAGGGGGTTTGAACTCAAGACCTCCGACAACCTGATCTCTAATACCAATGTCCACTAACCACCAACTGCAAATGTTTAAGCTGATAAGGAGTAGTTGACAATCTATTTCAGACTTGGCAGGTTTAGTTCATGGATTTCCTATATTTGAGTACAAGTCTTCTGCTAGAATTGTTCCAGGGACAACTCTTAACTTTGTGTTAACTCCCTTTGTTTTTGAGAGTTTTCCACAGGATACCTCTACTATAATCTTTTAAAAGGACAAATATGTTGCAGAAATCCAAATGGAATCCCCCATTAGACACTGAACCCATTTCTATGATCCACAGATATGATGGACTATTTGATTTCTGACTTAAAATCTTAGTATCAGAATGGACTGAAAATTAAAACTATTTGGATTCTGAAGTTTATCAATGATGTAAGCTTCACCTTGATGGCAAGCTTTATCTTAATGATGGACTTGAAATAAGCTTAACTCGACCTTAAAATCTTTACTTGGATTAATTTAAGCTAAAAAACATATGAATTCATCAAGTCCTCTAATGACCTTAGGGCATCACTTTCAGATGTACCTAACTGGCTACATTCACCTTGAGTGGGTGAGTAACACTTGCTACTCAATCTTCAGTCGCCTTGTTAATTAATTAGCTTTTATCCTAGAGTTGAAGGATCCAGACGGAAAGCAGCTTAAATATATTATGTGAAAGGGTACAGGATTCTTTATGACACTTATGATGATTACTCCATGAAATCACTCATTTTCTGGGTGCACGTGTAGGAATCTGGTTAGTCACCAAATTTAGATACCAAGATTGGGGTAAATTGACCTTTATTCCTCCACACAGGCCAATGTTAACACAACATCAATATGATACAATTAGAGTATCGAAACTATTGTGAACCAGAATCGAAGAAGAAATCCATCTGAACTACTTGATGCAAAACATATGATAGACAACAGAAATGGATCACCTTCACAAATGGGTATATGAAATAGAGACACATTAAACTTTTTCTTTTATTGTTTCCCTGTGGTATTCTCACCATGCTGTTCACCACATTTCATGAATGCATATTGTACAAGGCATAATCCAAATGAGAGTGCATATTTCTCACATTCTGGCTCACCTCTCCTCTAAGTCTAAAAATATGACATGAATCAAAGCTTAGTAGAGTTAAATTGACATCAATCATCCACTGCAAAGAATTTATTGCTGTATTTTGTACTTATAATAGAAGAGGAATATGATCATTCTGAAATCCTAAGGAGAATCAAGATTTTGTTTCTCTAACAAAAAGTTTATTAACTTCTTCAAGAATAGCACATGCCATACTGGCCTATCTGTTTGGATTATTAGAGTTTCTGCATACTCACTTGAATATGAATTTTCCATTTAACAGTGCTGGAGGTATATCCCCGCTTAAATAGTTGTTTTGTACATACCTGCAGTAGTCAATTTATCACTGTATCATCTACTCTCTTAAGAAGAAGCTTTAAGATTAAATCATTTAAAATAAAATAGGTAATGAGTCAACCAAGCATACAGAATCAGGTAAAAATCAGTAGTCAATTTACTCATATACATGCTAAAGCTTAAACCCAAACCTTCACCTAATATAACTACTCATGCTGTTACGTACAATTCTCTTAAGCTTGGCAGCTTGCCAAAGTAAGATGGTAACTGACCAGTCAGTTCGTTGTTCTCTAGATGCCTGTATACATGCAGTGTGAGAGATGTGGTTAAAGAATAATAATGCAAAATTTTCTTTTAAATTACTTAGATGCAAAAAATAAGAATTTACACGACTTCCAAATTTATTAGATTGCTCATATCTGGGATTGGGCCGTCCAAGGAATTATCATCAAGCCACCTGAATCATTACTAATCCATCAGCCACAGCACTATCTTTCAGGATGATATTATTTCCAATACATAGACATATATATTGAGTTTGACGGCTTACAACTCTGTTAACTGCTCGATCTGCTTTATGTCTGCAGGTATTGCACCGCTCAAATTCTTTCCAGACAAAAATCTGTTGAGGAGAAGCAGGCACAATTCAGAAGTAAGTGTATTGTTTATTAAGGTGATCATGATTCTCATCAGCAAAACAAGGTCTCAAAAATTACATTTGTGTAATCCTTGGTGGCATGCTGGAGCTGCAATTTATCCATTCCCAGCGAGCAGGGATACAAGGATCACCATCTTCATAGGTCCATTCTCCCTGAGAAGACATGGATTGGAATGCATGCAAAACAGCAGCTTCCAGCCACAATGATTATTATTAATCAGCTCATACAAGAAAACAACTGTCTTTGAAACAAGTTGGCATCCATCTAATAGTTTTCAAAAACTGGAAAAAAATAAAAATGAGGTTTGAACGAGTGACAGGCAGGATTTGGCCTTTCTGTAATTGTTAAAAATCATATTCTCATAGGCATAATCAATAATTATATGAAGATAAACCAAATAAGAGAGAGTTCACAATTACCATCTTGGAAATCTGTCTTTGGTATAATTTGTACATATTTGCTGATTTCAATCGCATTCAGAAGGGGACCACGAGTTGAATCTTGAGTCTTGGAGAATAAGAATGATAGAACAAAATCTAGTGATACATTCATATAGCTGGGTTCATAAAGTGCATAGCTCCCATGGGCATTCTCAGCAATATTGACAAATATATTATCATAACCAGGAATATAGGGCTGCTTCATCATAAATTTTCGAGTCTCGTTTTTACCTAAATCTTCAATTTCAGCTAAATATGCATAAGCTCGAGCATTGGCAGGGAAACCATCGAGATTTAACCTGTATGAAAGGATTCCCCTCGTTCCAACCACAGCAGTCTGCATCACTTTAAGTGGCGGAAATTCCCGTGTATTTATTTTTATGTTCCTCTTAGTACTAATTCTTCTTGTACCAGGAGCCATTCCCACAAGATAGTTCTGCCTTTTATATAGATCAGATTCCCATATACGGTCATAAGGGTCATCAGGATACCTGTTATATTATGAACATTTAGAAGACTTATTTATATTCTCAAAATGGAAGAAATTTCAAAACTACATGAATTCTTAATGGTGACGGAGAGATTTTTCAATGGAAAATAATGAACTAGGAAAATAAAGAAGGACAATGAAATAAGGAACATGATATCTCTGAACATATTGAAAGAATGCATCTGTTATTATTGCTTGTTGGACAAACATTGATAAAGGATTCACTTTTGGAGCACACCTTGTATTCTTTCCATCCGATTTCTTCTGCAGAATATATTGCAGGTTATTTTCTTTCCTTTTTATTTAAAAACTTGTGGACAGCATATAGATGAGCCTGCTATCACCTTCCAATACACTTTTGCTGTATTAACCATATTTGCTTCCTTAAGTCTAATGTTACCAAGGTTTATGTGCCGGACAATGGTTCTCTTTGGTTGCATGTACCCCTTGAGGAGGAATATCCATATGGGTTAGAAATCCTGAAAAGAATGGAGGTCGGACTACCAGACAATCAATACAGATGGTACCTAATTGTGTAGAAATCTTGGATAGATTCCGAAAATCTTGAATATGTACTAAAAAACTTCAATACAGATGGTACCTCCTTGGATCAGATTACAAACCTAGAAAATATTTGATACGTACTGAAAATGTTGGAGAACAATAAAAGGTGCCCAAAAATTATACTAATGGTTTTTGTGACAAGACTTAAGAGAGCTTGTTTAGACTGCAGATTCAGCTCAACAAGTGATTATTTAGTAAATGTTTTTAGTACTGACTATAAGGATCCAGTACAGTACAGGCCTTGGTATAGGCCGTAACAAGACATGGTACAGCTGCTGTGATGACTCCAGCAGTGTACCAAGAGTCGGTATGGCGCCATACTGTTCTGATCCAACCTGTAGCAGTTAGAAAATAGGGTCCTGTACAGAGATCATAAACCTTGCAACTAATAAATGATTCATAGAAGGGAGAACTCTAGTAATTAGGTTAATGGTTGTTAATCATACTGCAATTTTGAGCAAATACCTTGTGGCCATGTCAGCAGTCTTGTATAGAACTGTCACATTACCAAGAGGATTTTGCTAACAAATATAACTAGTGTCAGCTAAACTGATACAAGTCAGTAACTCGGGAGTAATAGTTAAGCATTGAGTCCATATGCATCTTCATCAAGGGTAACTCACTTTTATGTCAATTCCCTGACCTGCAGCAGTTAATGCAATAAAGCACTGTAGATAGCCACCTGTGTCTTCAAATGTATATGTCAAGTTGTTGAACGGTTGGCTATTATCAAAATCTTACATAGAATCCGTCGGAGGCTAAAAAGGATTTTCAAAGGAATTATTATTGTGGATAACGATTTTGTTGATTAGAGGCTGCACATCACACATAACCATATTTTTATCAAGAAAACATTTGGCAGACATCATGACACAAGCAATATGCAATGTTACTGAAAGATGTGCCACTGGAAACTAAAGTATACTAAGAAAAGTAGAAAACCCTTTCATTTTGAAGTCAGGAAGCTATCTAATGTTTTCTAGAGAAAAGAAGATGAGTTTGGAAAGTTTAAAAAGGGCCTGAGCCCTGAAGTTAAATAAATTGCTGATAATAGGGCCTAAACATGTCTTCTGAAGAAATCTAAAAAGGAGAAAACATGAGGCATAATTATACTAGAATGAACAGACAATAAAAGCTCAAACAATCAAAGAGAGTACCCAACGTGCATGTAAAATTTCATTTAAAGAAAAAAATTACATAAAGCAAATTGAGCACAAAATGAACCTATGCTGCAGTATATCACACCAGAACTCTGTATTATGATAAAATGTAATCTAGGTTGATAGTTGATACTACTGATGCATGATAGAAATCACATAGACCAGACCTTATTTCTTTTATGAATAGTATGGCTCTTAGGGAGTAATAATATATAAGCCAATCCTATAATTGTTAGAATCTTTTAACTCAAAGCAAAACCCGGACATAAAAATAGGGATACATTGCAAATGGCTTTCGCTACCTTGAAAATGAGTACGTATTAGATGGTGATTTTTGGAAGCAGAAAGCAGATCAGTGTGCTTGGATTCTCTTGTAAAGACTTCTAAACAAGGTACGCTGTCTTGGTACTAAGCCTCGTATTAGTGCCACACTATCACTATGTCCGTATGGTACAGTACAAGGCTTGTTCGGCATTCTAAATGTCGGTACACTTTCTGTACCATATACCAGTAACGAACCGATATGGTACGGTATGCTTTGTACCGTCCGATTCAGTATGGTACGACAAACTTTGGTTCTAAAATTTGATCATGAAGGGTATTGCGATTTGCAAGATGCTAGTTAGGACAATTAATGTCTTAAATCATAACTGCACATACCGTATAGGTTCATCACTAAGAGCACCAAAGTTTACTCTTGCTGCAACCTTGAGGTAAAAATCATCCTCATAATTTGTAGCATACATTGATACATTCAAGGGCCGCAGCTCAAGAGTTGATATGAAAGGATAACTGGTGGATGCACAACATAGGCAGACTTGTAAAGAACTAGAAGTTGCCCGGATTATCATCTCCTCAACAAACACACTGGAAGCATCTTTTATTGTTACAGTGGACCAGTAGGTGCTGTCCATAAATAGCTGGAACATCGGGTAGGGGTTTCCAGAATCTGAATTTCCATACAGAAATGTTGCTCGGACAAGATATCTCCTTCTTTCAGTAGTACTCAATGTATAACAGTACTTCTTGCTGTCTGCAGGAAAATACCTATGGAACTTATACTGTGGTCCAGTTTTTCTTGAAGTCCTTACTTCTGCCACCTTTCCATATTTGGTTAATCCGGCATCTGATATCCAAGCAAGTCCAGTATTTGGGTCTGTGTGGTTACCTATGCCTCCACAGTCTATGCTAACAAAATCTGTAAATGAAAAATGAATTTTATTTCAAGACTTTACATGAATGAAATATCTTCAAGAAACATATGAACACTGCTTCATCATGTCAAGATAATGTTTTATTGATGATGCCGATAAAATATTCTCAAAGAATAGAAATGAACATAATTCCTGTCATATGTAAAGCAGGTAACAATACCAAAGCGATATAACCTTTTTTTTTTCTGTTTGTTTCATGTGTTTTTCTTTTCTTCTTCTTTTTTTTTTTAGGGGGGGGGGGGGGGGGGGCGATATTAGTGAGTTAAAAAAACATTTAACAGAAGAGTAGAAATGCACTTTCATTTTTTTGTGCTTCAAGTTAGAGCTCCCTGTGAACATACAACACCACATGTAATTTTGGAGTTTAAATTCAGTATCATAAGCTGACAGCCCAGGACAGGATCAGACTATGTTGTTTGACCATGATCAGCTTTGTTCTGACTGAAAAATAAGGCTATGATGAAGGTGCAGTTGGATTATATGGGAGTACTGTAGTGTTTAAACACCAAACTTCAAAGTGCATCACCTGACTTCCTTAATTCTACTTGTCTACATTTCTGCCTTATTATTTTTGTGAATTCTGAGGAATCCTGGGGCCAACCATACAAAAGCCTTACAAGTATACCGATTTCTAGTAAAAAAAAAAACAAAAAATCCTACTCTGACTTGCTTTCTTACCTCCAGTTGAACTTCCAATAGGAAAAGACCTAATTTCTCTAGTCTATAATATTTTCTTCTTAGAAGTAAACAATCACCTCTCGTCCTCCATTATTAAACAAATAAAACATGAGTTGTGCTTTCTTTTGCCCTCATTCAGTTTCTAATTTTACACACCTCACTATCACACCCGAGCAGTTTTGGGTACTTCATTCACAAATTATGAGTCAAATATTAAGAAAAAAACACATACTGGAAAGAATATCACCGGCATAAATCTAGCAAAAGCATTACTAACATAAAAGTGAATGGTTTAATTTGATTATTTGATATCCTCAAAATTTCTGTCCACCAATAATCAGCATCAGTTTCTATTCCTCATTTTATATGGTAATTAATAACCAAACCCTCAAATAAAGGATTCATCACGCAAGATGCCACAGAAGCACAACATACTTGCATTACGATGCATGAAGGGTAATAAAACACAACAAGCATACCTCTCACTTGGCCAGAAACAGAAGGAAACAAAAGCAGAACCAAGAGCAGCAAACAAGGGAGAAGAGCCATGACAAATTTAAAGAGGATGAAGTGCCCCTAAGAGAATTGGCTGTGCAACAAGTGCTAGTCCTGAACAACTAAACTCTTTGGTATATATATAAGAGATTAAGAATCAGAAAACCATGCTACTGAGCTTTCAACTGATTACAAAAAGAATGGGACAATTGTTAGGGGGTCCATCTAGCACTCACCAGTCTCATTCCATCAAAGAATCTGCTTTCCAAAATGTAAACCTTTTACGGAAGATCATTTCAACAACTTTGTGCTTTTGAATATTATAAAGAGAGAAGCGCGAGCCCACGCGAGTGCTGTCTTGGTGCTTGTTCTTTTTTGTTCCTTGGTGTTTCTTGGGCGAATGTCAGACTCCTGGGTCGCCGAGACAAGAGTTGGAGAAGTAGGTCCGGGTTACATGGACCGGTCAAGTCTTTGGTTTGACCAGACCGGACCGGACTGGACTCCTGTCTGTGACCTGAATTTGGTTCAAGACATTACAGTTTCTGTGGGTTTGGGGTTCTTTGCCTCAATTAGATTTTTGAGGAGAAACCAATGGGATAATAGCAGACTCTTGTAAGAAAGTTCATGTGAGAATTAGATGATGACCTGTTTATTTGTCTCATCGAGCGAGTTCGAATTCTCATGAGGCCAAACCAATTAGATGAGCCTCAAACTCGAACCATCTGGAGAATCGGATCTAGGTTTGGGGCTCAATTTGGGTCAATTCAACTAGGTTGAACTTTTGGGGCGGTTCTCGAACCAATGATTTCATCAGCATGCCGTTATAGTTTGTAGTAAGATTTGAGAGCTAGATGTCCTTGTCTCAAAAATTTAGTTATTATTAAGGGTATGGTGTGAACAAGTATGAACATAAATTCAACTTTCGACTTTAGCCATGCAAAAGTTGGAGAACATCAAGATTGGAAAGAGAATAAAGGGTGTTCTGAGTGGAGGTCCGAACACAAAGCCATCATCCTCTTCTTTTTCTCTTTGGACAGCTGTAAACTAACGGGTTAAGCTCTGATTCATGGAGAATTCAATTCCAATCTAATCAAGCTAGAGTTAGGTCTATAAATACTCCATTGTAAATTTCTTTACAGTTCTCTCTTTTTTTTTTTGGAACTACTTTGAAATCGTTTAATTACAAAGTGCGTAGATATTTTGTGTGGTACATCATTATCACAAAGTGAAAGCAGCCCCATGGCATAATGGCAACTGGTATACCCTAGTAATGTGTTTAATTGATCTCTCCACTTCTCAATCTAAGAAGCCTAATACCAATAAGCAGGAAGTCATCGAAAATAACAAGGAGCCTAATAAACTGATGAAAGATGATCACTTGGGACTACAAGATCTAATTGCAACCTTCAAATGGTTGCTGGTGATCATAAGTTTGTGGCACCGAACAATTCTTGCTGATCTACCCATCTCATGCTCTAATATACTTTCAAAACTTTCAATTCTCAAATAATTCAAGAGTTGATGCATGAGAAAGAAATTTACTAATAGCCTTCCTCTCATTTTCATTTTCAGAATTTTAAGTACCAGCTTCAATGGGCTAGCAGCTTCAATGGAGGACAAAAGCTTCAGGGCCCAAAGGATGCAACCCCACTGGATGCCACATCGAACCCATGAATGGCACCAAGTGTGTCATATGGCTGGAGACATCTTTATCGCTTTGCCTTTTGGAGCAATTTTTTTATTTCACTTATCAAAATTGTCGCCTCATATTCCATCAATATTTTGCCATTTAATGAAAATCATAACCATCAATAAGATTTATATATCTAGGATTTGGCCTGGCCCACTTCATAGCTATTTTTGTATATTTATGAACATAACCATAGCCCAACCTGTAATCTTATGATTTTACTGATTGTATTGACCTAACTCATGAATTCTATAGATTTTTTAGCCCAATCATCTAAATAGACTCTTAATAAAAATAATAACCTGAATCAAAATTAATATGTCTACCATTGAGATCTCATAGTTATTTGTGCGGTTTAGCCCTCTAGATCCCTTGATGAGTCACTCCGTAAAGATTTCTGCAAAAAAAAAAAAAACACCATAATTATGTTTCTTGACGTCTTTTTTTATTATTCAAACAAGTTCCATGCATGGAACAATAGCAAAAACTACTAGGATACTCAATTAGGTTGATTATCTTGAGAAAATAGGTAGATGACAAATTCTAGCTAGTAAACACACATTGATTTGCGTTCCATGAACCAATACAAAAAAAAGGCAACATAAACCGTCTGGTTTGTTCTATCTTAAGAAAATATGATCAAGGCAAATTCTAGTAAGTACATAGAGATCCTACGATTAAGCTTCCACGTAACACCACAAATATTTATGGAAGCCTGGATCCGTGGAAAATTTCCCCACACGTTTATCGTCTCTTAGTGTCCATTTGATTGGAATTCTAAGAAGTGTGGCAGCTCTTCTTAAAAGAGTAGATGACAGATTATGAGTTCCATGGGACTAGCCTAGATTTAGTCTAAGCCAGCAAATTACAAGCAATGCCTGTTACCTATCCCATCCCATTATATAGATATCCTGTTGTATACAGTTAGGGGCTCTTCAGTTATGCGCAAATCCATAGTATATATAAAGTATCACAACTCAAGACCTCACCCAAAAAGGTTAGTTGGAAGATATTACTTAGATTTTTTAATCCTGTATAAGTATCCAAAATCTCTCCAGCAAATACCTGATGTGAGATACAAATATACAATAGCACGGATCCTCACAAACTTCTCATATTTAAACTCTAGCGTTCTCGATAGATTAAGGATCCAAAACCCTTTAAATCTAATTATAAGAACCATGATTGGCCCATGGTCAACCCCAATGGGCTCATGCTATAATGTTCCCTAATCCACATAAGTGTTAGGCTGAGTCGACACTGATATTGTTTGTCACAACGTAGGATCTCACCTAAAAAGGCTAGTTAAATGGTATTATTTAGTTCTATAGTCTTGTATAATTATTCAAAATCTCTCCAGCGAATAAACGATATGAGACTTACACTTGCACGGCTCCTCACATAAAGGTGGGGCTCTTTATGAACAAAATTTCTTAGTATGCATAGTAGAGGAGATCGTATAGGGTGGTCTTTCTTTTTTCCATGTATCCTACTAACGAAGGAATATCTTAATGTGGAAACAAAGAGTTAAAGCGGGCATGACTCCTACTAACGAAATTCGTCTATCCTGTGACTTAAAAAAGAGGAATGTGAAATGCTCATCCTTGAAGCCATCTGTCTGTATCTCTCTCTTCTTCCTTGTCGAGCTATCCTTTTCTTTCCATCCATTCGTGACACATTCCTCCTCCTCCTTGAGTCTCTTTCTTCTCTTCTGAAATACAAAGTCACTTCTCTCCGTTGCCATGGCATGTCTTCACCGTTACACAATACATAACTAGATGATACACACCTAGTTAGTTATCCAATGACTCATACATACTTTTTAGCAAATTGATATACAGTTTTTAGAATATCATATGCACCAGTATACAGTGCATGTTTAGATGGTATACACCCCAAAGATTTTTGATTTGTACTTTAAGCTTCTTTCATACATATCTATCAGCAACCTAGTACACACATCCAAATAAATCAAATATCTAAGTAAATTGATGCACAATTTTTAAAACATTATATTCAATGATACACAGTACACGTCAAGGTGATACACATTCAATTGATGCATGCCGAGTTGTTTGATTAATTTATGCATGCGGAGCGCGCGCGCGCAGAGAGAGAGAGAGAGAGAGAGAGAGAGAGAGAGAGTTCCTCTAGCTCTCTGCTCTTGAGGAAAACAGACTCTGATCCAGCTAAAGAAGCCTGGTTTACTTCCTGAACCAAGCCTTAACTACACCTGCGGGATGAACTAAACTTTGATCAGAAAATGAGCAACCGAACTGAAAGCAGAACCGTTATGTCATGCCCAAGTCCAAACTTTAAGTCTTGCACTGTATGTTCTAGGACTAGAAACCTTGATGCAGGCCATTAAGTACTTCAGCAAAGACATCAACAAGGACATTCTCGATGGCTCTCGACAGTAAGCCAACTTGTCATTGCCCTTAAACCTTTACCAAAACAACACTGTCAAGACTGTTGGAGACCTTATGAATCCACATTTTGTCATCCGGATCAGCTGCTCAGTGATAAGGTTGCCTAAATGCACATAATGAGACCAAGTACTTGAAAGGAGTACATATAATCTATAAAACTCTTAGCAAACACAGAGCATATACTACAAAACACAAACAACCCAATGAAAAACACCTGAGAAAAAGATAGAGAAGAAGATGAGTAATGATAGAATGACAAACATTATACAGACAACAGCCCTCTCAACATTCTTTCCAAAGGAGACTAGTTGTGAGGGATTGTATGTCATCATGTTTGTCACCATAGCATTGAACAACAGAAAAAACAAAACTAGGGTAATGGAGGAGATCACCTATCAAACAGGTGTGGATGGAACTTCTGCACTAGCTGCAGAGACTTGATTTTGAGCCTCATGCATCATCTTCCTCATCTTCATCACCAACTTCCATCCCTCCACCACATAATCATACAAATGGAGGATTAAATACATGGCTAACCCTGCAATAATCCCATTAGATATTGAGTAGGTGAATGGAATTAAAAGCATCGTCAGGAATGCCGGCACAGCCTCCTTCATCTTCGACCACTCGATATCCATCACCATCTTCGACATCAAGACTCCGACCAGCACCAGCGACGGCCCGACAGCCCATGGTGGAACATTTGTCAACAATGGTGTGAAGAAGAGTGAGAAAAAGAAGCAGACACCGACAGTGATCGCAGTGATCCCCGTCCGGCCTCCTTCCTTTAGTCCGGCTGTCGACTCCAGGAATGTCGTCACCGTCGTGGTCCCGAGCGCAGACCCCACGATCGTCGAGCTCGCATCCGCGATGAATGCACGGTATTCCCCCTCGAAACGCCCCTTGTCGTCCACGAACCCGCCGTACTGCGCCATCGAGTACATCGATCCGGTGGTGTCGAGGACGTCGACGTAAAGGAGTGTAATCACTGCAATCCAGACCTCGCTCCTGTTGAAGCCACTGAAGCTTATCTTCCCAGCCGTGCTTTTTATCAAACGGAAGTCCACCACCTTTTTGAAATACTCATAGTTAGCGTTCCCTGTAGGGCTGTCAGGGAAAATTGTGACCCTGGTGCCTCTAATCCAAGACACCAAGGTCACAAACACAATCCCATAGATCATGCTGCCCTTGACCTCGTTCGAGAGGCAGATGGCGGTGATGACGAACCCGAGGGCGCCGAGCCAGAACGTCGGGCTCTGCAAGGTCCCGCCGAGGCACTCGCCGGTGGTCGCATCGGTCTTGGCGCACGCTGCTATCTTGACCAATGTCGACGAGCTCGGTCCGATGAGGCCGACCCCCTGCTGGGACTGGAGGCCGGTGAAGGCGAGGAATAAGCCGATGCCGGCGGCCGATGCGAGGCGGATGTTGCGGGGGATCATGCGGGCCAATTTAGCACGAAGGCCGAGGACCGAAAGCGCGAGGAAGAGGCAACCTTCGAGCATGATGGCGGCGAGGCCGGTGCCGTAGGGGACGGGGCCGGAGCCGTGGAAGCCGACCATGTTGTAGGCGAAGTAGGCGTTGGTGCCCATGCCGGGGGCCAACGCGAGGGGGAGGTTGGCGAAGGAGCCCATGGAGAGGCAACCGATGATGGAGATAGCGACGGTGGCGACGACGAGGTCGCTGCGGGTACGAGAGAGGCACTGCAGGTAACCGGGATTGGAATGGAACTTGCACTCGGGGCCGGGGAGGGTGCGGTTGGCCGCGGGGAGGTGGGGATGGTCGGGGGTGCAGTCGTGGACGGTGCATGGGCCGCCGGAGTCGGTGAGGATGGAAGCGTTGACAGAGATGATGTAGGCCATTGTGAGGAAGGTGGCGAGGCCAGCGCGGAGCTCCTTGGTGAAGGAGGTTTTTCGGGCTTCAAGCTTGAAGTATCGGCCGACGGGGCTTTCAACGACTGCTCGGTTGAGGGCCGACTCCGCTCGCCGGCACGAGGCCGATACGCTTCTATAGGTGGTGCATGGGCTCCCTCCCATCTTTCCTTTCTCTCTCCCCCCCTCCTCTTGCACTCTATATCACACTCTCTTCACAGTCTCTCAGAGGAAAGAAGTAAGGTGGGATGAAATTGGGGTCGGGAATGGCAATAAAGTCTCTCTCTCACTCACTTTATTTCGCATTATCTTCCCAGTGATTATATCAGAGGAAAGAGGCAAGGTGGGATGAACCTGGGATTTGGTAATGGCAATGGAGCGTGTTTGACGTGGTGTTGAAGTATATATAAGGAAACGGATGGGTCAAAGGGAAGGTTTGGCGAATTCTTCTTTCAAGCGAAGATACACCCCCGACCCCTTACCCACGCGGTAAGCCACCTAATCAACGGTCGGGGGCGGATCTTTCGCGCAAAAGGATGCACCGTCCTTCCGGGAATCCCCCGTTACATTATCCATTTGTATCACGAGGTACATCCAAAGAGGAAAATTAATTTTACACTCTCCAAAAGATTCCGTATAACAAAAAGTCCGCTGGTCCTAAAATGTTTGGTCCCATAACTTCACCAACTTTAATTCCTGATCCTTAAGCTCCTTTTATTTTAAAATACGATGCCAAAAATGCCCCCGCCCCCCCCTCATCTCCCACCCCCTCGCTATCTTAAGGTGAATTTCGATGGTGGTATGGCGGAGGATGGCGCATCCGGGGGTGTGGGTTTCGTGATCAGGGACCATCGTGGTACACTCATTGCGGCTGGAGGACGGAGTATCTTTGGCTGTTCGGTGGTGGGAGCAGAGGTGCAGGCTGCTTGGGAGGGACTTCTGGTCGCGAGACGGGCCCTGGGGGCCGACAGACTTGTTCTCGAGGGTGATTGCTCGACAGTGATTGACTGGATACGAGGTGTGGACACGTATGGGGATGGTCACCCGTTGATACGGGATATACGCAGTCTGGTTCGAGAACTGATTTCATGTCAGATCGCCCATGCCTACCGAGAGGCGAACAGTGCAGCAGACTGGGTCGCCTCCTATGTTGCCCGGCATACTGGGGAGGCCTTTTGGTCTAGATTAGAGGGTGTCCCACATGCTTTATTTTGTCTACTTTTCTTTGACATGTCTGGATGTATCCACGTTAGAGGTATATGAATGAAATATCGTTTTGACCCAAAAAAAAAAGAAAAGAAAAAGAAGAAGAAAACGGCCAGCAGCGGCCGCCGCCGACCAGGCCTGCCCCCTCCCGCGGCCGCCGCTGGCCCTGGCCTGCCCCCTCCCGAGTCCCCTCCTACGGTCGCGCCGCTGGGAATGCCTCTGCCCTCGCCCCCACGGTAGAGAGATGCCGAAGAAAAGGAAGAAAGGCGCCTTCAGTGTCCTGCAGCCATCGCTGGCCACGACTCGCCCTCCTCCAGCATCCGCCCTCCAGTCGTGGACCCTCTCCGGCGCCGCCGGCCTCGCGGGAGGAGAGGAGTTCTCCGCTGGCCAGCCGTGGCCGCCGCCATCGGCAGCCCGGCCCTCTTCCGGCGCCGCTGACTCGCAGGAGGAGAAGAAAGAAGAAAAAACAAGAAGGGAAAAAAAAAAGAAAAAAAGGAAAAAGAAAAGAAAAGAAAAGAAAAGAAGCAAAGAAAAGAAAAGAAAAAAAAGAAAGAAAAGAAAAATAAATAAATAAATACATAAATAAATATTTATATTTATATGAATGAACTAATAAATAAATAAATAAATAAATAATATATTGTAATGAAATAAAATAATTATAAATAAATAAATAAATAAAGCCACCGTGGCTGCCGCCGGCCACGACCGGGCCCCTTTTTGTGGTCGCCATGGCCCGGCCCCCTTTGGCGCCACCGGCCTCATGAGTAAGTAAAAAAAGAAAAAAAAAGAAGAAAATAAAATAAAATAAAAAAGAAAGAAAAGAAAAATAAATAAATACATATATATATATATGTATGAACAAATAAGTAAATAAATAATTATATTGTAATGAAATAAAATAATAAATAAAATAAATAAATAAATAAATAAAAGTCGCCGCAGCTGCCGCTGGGTGCGGCCGGGCCCTCTCGCGCGGCCGCCATGGCCCGGCCTCCTTTTGGCACTGCCAGCTTCACGGGAGGAGAAAAATAGAAGAAAATAAAAAAAAGAAGAAAAGAAAAGAAAAAAAAGAAAAGAAAAAAAATACATATGTATATAAGTGAATAAATAAGTAAATAAATAAATAAATAAGATAATAAATAAATATATTGTAATGAAATATAATAATAAATAAATAAATAAATAAAAGCTGCCGCAGCCGCAGCTGGCCATGGCCAGGCCCCCTTTCGCGGCCGCCACAACCCAGCCCCCTTTTGGCACCGCCGGCTTCAGGAGAGGAGAAAATAAAAGAAAAGAAAAAAAAGAAGAAAAGAAAAGAAAAAGGAAAGAAGGAAAGAAAAAGAAGAAAATAAAATAAAAAAGAAAAGAAAGAAAGGAAAAATAAATAAATAAATACATATACATATATATATATATAAATGAACGAATAAGTAAATAAATAAATAAATAAGGTAATAAATAGATATATTGTAATGAAATAAAATAATAAAATAATAAAATAAATAAATAAATAAATAAATAAAAGCCGTTGTAGCCGCTGCCGACTGCCACGGCCCGGCCCTCTTCTAGCACCGCTGGCCCCACAAGAGGAGAAAATAGAAGGAAAAAAGAAAAAAAAAGAAAAGAAAAGAAAAGAAAAAGAAAAGAAAAAGAAAGAAAAAAATAATGAGTGAGTGGCAAATAATCTGATCTTTATGATATTGATAGGTACAGTGGATTTGTCACCATTGGAATTAGTTAAGTAAGCTTAAAACAATTCATATAGCCTTGAACACAGTTAACTCACCATTCCAATTACATTAATAAGCTTGGTACACAAGTAATATAGTATGGCACTTATTTAAATAAGTTTGGCACGCAATTAATCAATGTTTGAACACTTAATCTAGTATGGCACAAAATTAAATCTTCTTGGCACACAGTTAAATAAGCTTGAAACATACTTAATATAGCATGGCATACAGTTAAATTATTTTGGAATACGGTTAAATCTTTTCTGCACATAGTTAAATCTTCTCTATACACAATTAAGTCTTCTCTGCATACAGTTAAATTTTCTTTACACATGTTAAGTTAAGAGTTAACTACTCAAAAAAGAGTTAACTGATTTCAAACTTTTTGCAATATTGAGCCTTCTTAACTTAATTGTGTGCAGAGAAAACTTAATTATATATAGAGAAAATTTAACTGTGTGCAGAAAATATTTAACTGTGTTCCAAAATAATTTAACTGTATGCCATGCTAGATTAACTGTGTTTCAAGCTTATTTAACTGTGTGCCGAGAAAAAACCATATATGAATATGTTCTTGGTTTTTTGTTTAATTTTAGAAAGTTAAAATCTTTGAATGAAGAGGATTTGAAAAAATGTTATCTTAATCTCGAAAACTTTTTAAAGCATGGTGAATATTCTGATATTGATGGTCTTGATCTATTTTCAGAGTTAAAAGTTTTAAAAGAAGTTTTACAAATAAAAACTAGTATCCCCATTGATACTTTATGTTTTATTAAAAAAATAGATTATTTTCCAAATGCATGCATTGCTTACAGGATATTGTTAACAATATCTATAACAGTTGCTTCTGCTGAAAGAAGTTTTTTAAAATTCAAATTGATAAAATATTATTTGCAGTTAACTATGTCACAAGAAAGATTAAATAAATTAGCTATATTATCAATTGAAAATAGTATTTTAATGAATCTTGAATACAAAAATTTGATTAGTAATTTTGCATCTCAAAAAGCTAGATAAATTATTTCTAAATAAATTTTTAAAGTATTTTACACTTATTATAATTTTTTTATTATTTTTTTTTAAAATGCCTCTTTAATGAATTCGTTTTAGGCTTCCAAATACATTGAGCCATCTTGAATTAGTGCAGCTTATGAATACTGTCGGTTTTTATGATGCCTGATTGCTTGGTGAAATGGGCTTTGAGAAAAATCATCAAATAAATGACGACCATTGCTATCCATGTCAACCACGATTCCTTGTGAAGAAGACAAAAGTAGGAGTTAGTATAGACCTAAATTATACATATGGTTTGACAGATTTATCACCTTTTATTTATTTATTCATTTATTTCTGTACGATGGGATTTATGATGCCCTACGTAGTAGGAATTGTTCTTCCTCATTTAACCCCAGCAACTGTATACGACGATGTTAGCAAGCTGACAAATTAAACGTCTTCATGTGTCAGACACCATTGAACATAATATCCAACAATATAACCATTTACTTTCTTTTTTTTCTTTCTCAAGAACAAGGGAAAGAGAAAAGGAAGGGATAAGCCCACCCCTACGTAGCAGCTCTCATTGGGCCCCCATCCCGCCAGGAGAATATTCGATGCGGGCAGAAATGTCCATATGTTGGGCACCCTGGTCGGTTTTACTCATACTTTTTCCACCCGTTGGCCCGACTCGGTGATCCCTCTGGGCTCCAGCACACCTAGCACTAACGAGGCTACCAGCAGACTAGTAGCTTTTCCAAATCCCGTGTCCGAGCAGAAAGATCGGATCTCCTCAATTTAATCGACGCTCGCGCGTTTCATACTCGAAACCACTTGGTTGGAAATAAGACCCCGTTCTGCTGAGCTACCACCTCAATGGCACCATTTACTTATTTCGGCGGACAAAACTAAGACAAATTTAGCACCATCTATTGAATAAATGGATCGAATATAAATCCAAAATATCAAATTGCTATTGTTTATATATTGATTTGGATAAAGTTAGACCCTTCTGACACCAACCATGTCCCATCTCTCAAATTGCCTTTTTTTCCTCCCCTTTATTTTTTCTCTTTTCCTAAATCACTCGAAGGTGGTGGAAATGATGTTCTAACCGATTGCCATGTTGCATCTCCACTGCATGCATCAGTTTCGAGCTGCATAATGGTAGAAATGATGGAAATCTTTGCAGAGAAAGCATATCGGGAGACTCGAATTGTTATCAAACGATAGCTAAAAAGAGCATCCCTGTCCCTCGAAACTCGTAGGATTCGGTCTTTATCTTATTTAAATTTTTCTTCAGTACCGCTATGTCTCTCTACTTGCAGCTTATTTTATTAATGAAGTACTATAAAAGTTCAACTTTCTTGCATGCGTATGGAAGGGGGGTTATTGTAATGTTTTGAGGGACTGAACAGCATATTCTTTTGAGAAAAAGAGCAAGAGTACTGAGGCACCTAAAGCGAGGAAAGCTTCGAAATGCGTCCAAGGCCTCACTTTAAAATAATACTATAATTATACTTCAAATTACAAGCAGGAGAGGGGATTGAGTGATCATATGGCTCCAATTATTCTATATCTGTCACATTCAAATAAAAGTGAATACTAGTTTTCTTCCTCGTCCTCCAAAGATTATTAAGCTTTCTCTTCTTTTAATGACCTTTCTTTAAGGGGGTTGTAGGTTTTGTTGAGACAATCATTCTACCCATCGGTTTGCGAGTTAATATGAGTGATTGATACCGATGTGGCTTCATGTGGACGGCATGCCTCAGTGTAATTTTGGATTTCTTTTGGTTTAAAAAAAGATCTTAAAGAAACTGACTAAAAGTCCCCGTCTGGCAACACCCAGCCCCACACCCCCAAACTCGCATGCTGGCCCACCCTGGATCAAGAAGATCAGGGTCCAGAAATTGCAAATCGTGGGTGAGCTTATCTCAAACATCAAGCCTCTTAGCAGGACGATGGAGAGTTGTGGGAAATTAAGAGTCAGAAAAACATGCTACCAAGCTTTCAGCTGAGAATGGAACAGG